>NC_048223.1:35322135-35548655 GCF_002007445.2 Ailuropoda melanoleuca
TCAGGACAACCCTGAGATGCAACTCATACCCCAGGGCTTTCTGCAGGATCAGGTCAAAGCTACCCTTTGTCTAAGGTCACACCTTTGTTGGGGCCCCTGAGTGACTCAGTGGGTTAAGCATCTGCCTTCAGCTCAGGTCATGATCTCAGGGTCCTGGGATCGAGCCCCATGTTGGGCTCCCTACTTAGCGGGGAGCCTTCTCCCTCTGCCTGCTGCTCCCCCCCTCCCTCTTTCTGTCTCTCTCTGTGTCAAATGGATAGATAAAATCTTAAAAAAAAAAAAAAGCATCACACCTTCGCTTGACTTTTTCCCTTCCCCAGTCTTTCCCCACTCCCTGACCAGCCTCCCTGGGGGAGCACTTCCCTAAGAAATCACTTACATGCAAACCCTCACTTCAGGGTCTGCTTCTGGAGAACCCAGCCTGAGCCCCTCCCTAAGAATATATCTGCCAGGGTGGTGGTCTGTATGCATCCTTGCACTGTTTGTGATCGGTTACACCTTTATCTGTTTCTCCTTTGCACCTGTTTGCCCTAGACAGGGAACATCCCCACTGTCTTACGTTTTCTTCCAGGGAAGTCAGCTGCTCATCCAGTCTCACTTGGTCTGTCCCGAGAGGAAATGTCCCCTTCTCTCTGTCGGGAGGGACGGGTGGGAACTCCCAGGGCCCTGTGGACTCTGCTATCAGCTCTTCTGTGGCGTTGATGACTTTCAGGACTTCTGTGGAGATGTTGCAGAGAGAAACAGCAGAATACTTCTGTTTGGTCCAATAACAGAAGGGGACAGAAGACAAGAACAGCACATTAACAATGACATGGAAGCTCTGCGTGGTCATGGTGCCCGTCATGAGACTGATCCCATTATAACACACAGGAACGTCGATGTGCCCAAGGAACAAGAAGCTTAAAATATCTACACAGCAGGGGGGCACCTGGAGGAGGCCTGATTTGACATGGCCTAGCTTCTGTGACTCACACTGAATTATTTGATTCTGTCCCTCCACTGTCTTTCTCCTCCAGGGAAGAAGGAGACCTCAAGGAGAGGCTATTACATCTTCTGCCCACTGCTGGTGGTTTATAGCCACACCTCATTTTCTGGATGATATTCTACTTCTTTGACAGAGCTTCAGTCACAGACTCTGTCCAACTACATCCACGGTTGGTCCAGTACGGAGCTTTCTGGACTGGGTGTTAGGAGACCTGGGTTCTAGATCCGGCTCGCACTTCATTTAATGATGGGATCTTGACCCAGTTACTTTGCACTTCTGGAACTCAGCTTCGTCATCTGTACGATGAGAGTGTTGGGAGAGTTTCCCTGCAGCCTGTCCGTAGCCCCTGTGTGTTCAGCTCCTACACATGTGTTCTCAAGCCCGTTCTCCCTCACTCTGCTCAACCATAGAGGCTGAATGGAGAAACACTCCATTTCCCTCCTCCCCTGCAGCCGGGGCAGTCTCGTGACACAGTTGTGACCAGTGAGCCTGACAAGAAAGCCTGCTGAGTGGTCTCGAGGAAAGCTTTTGTTTTCCTAACCAGGTGAATAGATCCAGCTGATGTTCTCCTTCCCCACTCCTTTCTACCTTGATCACAGGCGTGCAGTTGTGATGAATACCAAAATGCTGAGTAAGGTGGGTCAGAAAGCCTGAAAGAGCCTGGCCCAGACAGCCACGGATCAGCTGAACCACCATGAGTCACCCCCTGCCTCTGAACATCTTGTTACATGAGAAAAATAGTCCCCTACCATTGAAGCCACTGTTGGCCAGATTTTCTGTTATTTGCAGCTGAATATATTCCTCACTGACACAAGCTTTTACATTCAGGACTGAAAATTACAATCAGTCCAGATCTGGGCCAAGGTCATTGACGGAGAGAGGCACTGCAACCACAAAAAATTATCTGCATCTTTGAGTTCATCAGGACATAGAATATCAAGCAGTCAGCTGGAGTTCAATGTTTCTGGATGGCAATGGTTTCTATCTAGAATCAAGTTTATTTATTCTATCAAAGGGTTTGTAAACTGGAAGTCAAATATTGCCTACACTCGACCGGGGTGTGTGTGTGTGTGTGTGTGTTTACCATTTACCAGTAAAATGTTTCGAGAAAATCTGGAATTTCAATGCTTTTGGTACCTGCTAAGCTACCTTTTTCACTCATATATCCTGGCCAAAATGTTAATGATGGCTGTAGCTAGATTTTGCAAGTCTGTTCCTCCAACTAGATTCTACTTGCTAGAGGATGTTTTGATACCTTTCCCAATTCACCAAGGAATCGATGTGTTTAAATGACGAGTCAGTGGCTGAGTTCACAGTCTAGAAGCTGGCTCTGGGCTTCCACGCCAGGGCACATGGTCTCGTATCTGTCAACCTTTTGTAGGGTTAAGGGACATGTACTCAGAGGGCCCCCCATCCAGCCTGTCTGCTCCACAACAGCTGCTTGACTGACCCAAGAGCCACACTCCTTTTGGTTCAAGGGACTTTGCTACAAACCCAAACAATTGGGTCTGGGGTGTCGCAAGAATGGGATGGAAGGAGGGTGACACAGACCCAGTGGAATAAGGGCAGTGTCCCTGGGAGCAGCCAGGATCAATGCTTCACCTGAGGAGAAACTTGCAGGGGCTGTCCCCCACTCTCTCCCCCCTGCCGTGACTTGCTGTGGCAGGTTGTGAAGATGAATTGGGCTCAGAATGATTTTGGCACAAAACAGCTGCCACTGTTTGCTTAAGTCCATTTTAGAAAAAGTGACGTTGTATGAATGAAGGCAGATTTGTCACCCTTCTCTCAGGACATAAGTTTGTGTTTAGAAACTCTATCCCTTATTTGGTAAAAGGGATGTCTTCGTACATTTTTTGAAAAGAAAGACATGACTAAGATTCAGAACAAGACCACAGCACAGTAGAAGGGAAAGTGTGAGCATTTACACATGTCTCCAATTACGACAGGGTCATTAAATCGTCAAGGTTATTAATGGAAAGGATTTAAGAGGTGCTGAAACAGGTTCCACGTTCCGACTCCAGCTGAACACATCACATCAAAGCAATAAGATGGGCATCCCTGTTGCTTTGCCGTCATTGTTCCATTCTATCCATAAATAGCCTTGTTTATTCAACCATAGGGGTTGCGAGCTGGAAGCCAAATACTGCCCAGAGGTGTGCTTTTTGACAAGAATGCCTTCCATGAGACACACATTTGCTAGTTCTCTGCAATCCCCACACTGTTCCTTCTACATATTTTTTGGGGGGTGGTCTATGGTGTGCAGACTCTGCTCCAGGTGCTGGGATCAAGGGGACAATGGATGAAGTCCCCGCCCTCACTGCATGCCTTTAGTCCTACCCTAGCCACTTGACCCTCGGACATACTTCCCTGGCCCCTGAAGGCATCTGCATTTGCCACTAAGTCAGAATGTGGTGTACCCAGCCGCTGGTCTGAGGAGAGCACCACAGCCTCACCTGGCAGGTCTGTGGTCTGGGGAAAGCCCTGGAACACTTCAGAAGCTAAATAACCTCCAGACAGAGATCTTGGTGAGCCAGATGGCGGGAGCACTCCCCCCAAGTCCGGTGAGTGAGCTCCCCATGGGGGAATACACACCGCAATCCACCAGGCTTTGCAGGGAATCAGGGGCTCCTTGCCCACTACCAAGGACTGGGCTGTTCGCTTGCACATGGGAGTGGGAGTGAACAGTGCACCTACCGGAAGTTAAGATACCTGGGATCTAAGTAGCTGTATGACAGGAGCAGGGCTGCAAACCTCCCCGTTCCTTAGTTTCCTCACTGGTCCAATAAAGGAAATCAGATTTGTTACAGGGCTGACATCGACTTGTTATGTAAATGTCCTGCTCCCTGCCCAGTCTAGATTTAAAAGTAGAAAGCACCTTGTGCAATTATGTTAAATAAAGCTATATTTAGCACTGGACAGGGTTTTGTTCGGATGAAAAGCTGGTGTGGACGGGGGTGCTGGCAGGAAGCCCTGTGTGTGGGAGAAGTGAATAGCTAAAGGATCCTTCTGCTTTATTGCTTACAGCCCCAGAGAGCTGAGCTGAATGGCACAGACAAAGCGCAATTTAGAGCCCAGAGAGAGCTATTATGGTCGCTGACGGTACTCCAGATAGTAATTACAAGATGGATTCAATGTGGCAGCTTCGTGGGATCAAATAAGGAGAGGTGAAAGTGTGGACATTAGCAGACAGCATAGGGGCAACTACAGAACAGGAAGGTTGGCCTCAAGGACGCTGGAGGCCAAGGGCCCCACAGAGGATGGGAGGGAAATGGCCATGTAGTAACAAGTTCAACCTTCTAGTGATCAAAAAATATGAATTAAATGACAACTTTTATTACACGCCAGATACCCGTGCGATTCCCTTTTCAATGCGTGGTGTGTGCCAACATGACTTGACACGGCTGGGGTGTGGTTTTCAGTGGTTGGTCTACCATGGGATCCGTTTGCTCTGATGCACCCACGTGCCTCGGTCCCCCAACCACTGAATGTCACTGTCGAGAGCCCGAGTGTCCACTTCCAGGACTCAGTCTGTGTCCCAGCCCCATGTGGAACATCAGATCCATAATGCTGACCTCACTACCTCTGGGGCTGACCCAAACAGTCCACACTCGGGGTACAGAAGGTGATGAGAAGCACTCGGTTTCCTCGATCACTTACTAGAGGCAGCAAAATAAGCAACCTCAACAAAGACTCAGGATTCCTGCCTGCCTGTAAGCAACAGCAGGACCAGGGCAGACCTTTCAGAAGGTTCTGTACCACTCCGAGGCTGGGTCCCGCCATTGTGGCCCTTCCAATGAGCCCAAGAAAGCAGAAGAGCAGGGCAGGACTCAAGTCATAAACCCCAGCTGTCTCGTTCTTTTCTCTCTAGGGACTGCAGAGAGAAACAAGACTTCTTTCCTTTTTGTCTCGCTCCCCACAAACTTGAGCCTTAGTGATTTCTCCATCTTGTCCCTGTGCATCCCTCTTCATATGAAACGTGTTGCCAGAACAAATTCCTCTTCCATTCTCTTTCTTATAAACAGTTTGCCAAAGACACGCAGAATGCAAGGTGTTGCCAAGGGGCCGATTCTGAGTTCTTTAGAGTCCTACAGAAAAGATGGTTTCCAACCTAAATGCTAGGTATACTTGCTTATTAGCAATCCTTGCAAAGTCTCCTGAGATTTTTGTCTGGTGTCATCGTTCATTTCAAAGCTTTGTGTTGGACAAAGAAATGCAGACTCATTTCAAGCTGGAATAGACAGGAATGCTCCTTACCAGAATAGCTCAAGCTTGCCAACATGTGAACAGCAGGAGCGCGTGAAATGCCTGGCTTCCCAGAGAGGGAAGACTCTGGATGCCAGAGGGCTGATTCCAGCCCAGGCTCCACCCAGGCGCACACATGTGTCTGCCTGACTCAGCTGGGCCAAAACAGATTCCATGTCTGGCTGTGTGTGATGAACTGGGGCTGTGACAAAGGCCTGGGCTGTCTCTTTATTTGACTTGATTTAAGTCTCAATACGATCTCATGGAATACAATGTGGGAAAAAAGCTTTGCTGGTTCAATGATGTGTGCAGGTGTCTGGGGCAGAAGAGGAATTTTTTAGCTCTACCTTGGGAACTGTTCTGATGCCTATAACAAGAGTAGAAAAGCTAAACAGGTAGAAGCTGAAGGGACCTGGGCACTAGGGTTTTTGTGAGATACACAAGCAGGCAGTATGCTTTGAGGTCCACGGGCCCGTCCATGAAACAGGGGTGGGCAGTGGTGAGGGGACTCCCACCATGGCAGGGTCTTGCAAAGGGCCTCCTTGTCCACTGGGCTCAGCCCACAGCTCATCATTCTTTTAGGAGCCTATAAAAATGCTTTAATTTCTTTCAAAATCGGAAGAGAAAAAGGCACTCTTAGGTCCAGGAACATGTTTTAATACATAATATTAATATATTAATCTAAACCAACACACTTGTGAAATTTGATTTGTGTGTTTTATGGAGGAAAGGGCCATGAGGGCAGAAGTGCTTGGGAACAGGGAAGTCATAAGTTGGCCCTGATGGGGCTGCTCTGAGACCCTCTGTGAGAAGGCATATGGGCAACATCAGCCCGGTGGGGCCTGTCCTCTGGGAGGCATTGCTGTCCTCCCTAGACAATTGTCAAGGCCCCAAGCAGGCCCCTATGAGAGGGCTGTCCATGCATACTTGGGAGAAGCCTCCCTAGCTTCCTCCAACTGCTGTAGGGAGACGGTGGGTGTGGGTGCTGCGGTCCTGTGGCTTCCTACTCACGACTGATGCTAATGTGACCTCCTCATTGCACACCCTAGACCGTGAGGCTTGGGAAATTCAGGTTACCCTGTCTGTGACACTTTGGGCAAATGATTTAACCTCTCTGTGCCTCTGCTGTGAAAGAGATAACACCATCTAGCTCAAGGGGCTTTGGGAGATTAAATTAGACAGCACATGTCAAGTGTCCACACAGTGCCTGGGTCCAGGGTTGGCCCCTCTTCAACACCCCCACCCCTTCAACCTGCCCCAGTGCCTCTAAGTGGGCCTGTTACTGGTGATGGCCTGGTGACTTACATGCCTTCCATTATATACCATGCTCTCGAAGCAGCTTTCCTTGCCTATTTTGTGTTTGGAAGAAAGCTTTTCACTGTTCTTTACTGAAAAAAAGTTAAATTTTGCTTCTTTTCATTTCCCAGTTTTTTTCTTGCCAACTAAGAATATTTTAAAAAGAGGGGCCCCTGGGTGGCTCGGTTGGTTAAGCGTCTGCCTTCAACTCAGGTCATGATCCCTGAGTCCCAGGATAGAGCCCCTCATCAGGCTTCCTGATCAGTGGGGAGTCTTCTTCTCCCTCTGCCCTTCACTCAGCTCATACTCTCTCTCTCTCTCTCAAATAGATAAAATCTTTTTTTTTAAAAGAATATTTAAAAAAATTTTTAAAAAGCCACTATGATCTAGTATTACCCACCACCACCATAATTTCATAAACAAGGGGTAACTTAACATCAAAAAAGGAGAATGTAGTATCTGAATATAGAATGGTCTGTCCTAAGAAATGACAGTAGGCAACCTGACATGGACATGCAGCCCGGCCCCCCACCCCCTCTAGGCACACACACATATCCTGGACCCTGTATTTCCCCTTGACTGGGAGCAGAGCGAACCGTGCATATTAATATGCAATAAAAACAAGGGATGTCATGGCCTAGCTGGGAAACTGAACCAACCAGCCTTCAAACATCACCTGCTATTTCTATCATCACTAATTGAATGCAAGCCTTCAGGAAGAGTCTGCTCCATGCCAGGGCCCTGGCACAGAGCCCTGCAGGGGATGCAGAGGTGAGTCAGCCATAGTCCCTGTCCTCAGAGAGCAGAGAGGGACACGAAGACCAAGAGCAGGCAGAGGAAAGGCCCTGCCTGCACCGTGAGCGATGGGCTGCAGCTGCAGGGGCCCCACCACTGTGCGACTTTGGGGTTGGTCTGGAAACACAAGAAAGAAGTTAAGAAACAGCAAAGATGAGGAGGGTCCTTCAGACACCACTCTCCCGAGACATGACGACATGGGGACCGGCACTGCAGCCTGGGGTGTGCAGAGGATGACAAACAGGAGAAGGGAGGCGGGGACAGGGCAACGCCCTGAATGCCAAGTTCAGGGGTTTGAGTTTTGTGCTAGGTCAATCAGGTGCCACCGCAGGTTCCTGCGGCTGTTGTTCTCAAGCGCTGGCATTTCCCGAGCACTTGAACTGCGTGCCAAGCTCTGGGATGAGCACTTTACTGGCCTTGCCTCTCTGAGCTCTCCTGACCACCCTCTAATGCACGTACTAGGATCACATCTCCCAGATGAGGAGCTGAGCCTTAGGGAGGGGTGTGCTCTGAAGGAGCGGGCTTTGCACCCAGATCTGCCTGATTTTGAAGCCCAAGTTCCTCACAGGAGTCTCGAGAGGCTTAGGTTTTTAGGAAGGCAGTTCTGACTGGCGGAGGAGGGACAGATTTACGGCTAGGGAGAACCCGAGGCAGAGAAAAGCACTGGAAACTATTACGGCAGCTGGAATTCAAGGTCACTGGGGCCTGGGGTGGGGCAGCTGCGTGGGAGTACAAGGGTGAGAGCAGTTTTCTGGAAAAAGAGCTGAGAGCATGCTGTGGCTGCAGAGTGGGGAGGGAGGCAGCAGGACGGACGGACTGTAAGCTCAGCGAGCTGGCACGAACTGATGCCAGTAAGGCGGTTTCAACGCCAGCAGAGAAAGAAGCGTTCACTGGGCTCTTGGAATAAGGGAAAAGAGTATTTCAAAGATCCTTTCTGACCAACCAAGAGACTGTGATTACCAATGGCCAGGATGGAATAAGCTCCAGGTCATCCGTTTAGCCTTAATTTTGAATCTGTCATTTTTCAAAAAAGATTCTTATTTATTAGAGAGAGAGAGTGAGCAAGAGAGAGCACGAGCGGGGTGAGGAGCAGAAGGAGAAGCAGTCTCCCTGCTATGCAGGAAGCTCGACACGGGGCTCGATCCTGGGACTCCGGAATCATGACCTGAGCCAAAGGTGGATGTTTAACTGACTGAGCCACCCTGGTGTTCCTTGAATCTATCATTTTTGCTGTCAAGTCTCCTGAGTGGATTGGGGGGACACAACCTTCATAGCTGGGTTGGTAAAGAAGGAGAAAATGGTGAAAGCGTGGGGCCCTCCTGTTCTCCTTTTAGCCTTGTGATAAACGAATGTTCCTCAGGGGGATAATGGGAGACCGTGGACATCCCAGGTTTACCAGGGCTCTCCTACGGACCTGTTGGAACACAAAGGGGTAGCGCTCGGGCAGCATAGAAAAGCCCTTCAGGAGCTCACATCAAGTAAAACCCATGTAGGGCCCCACCTTCTCCCCTGCTGAATGCCGCTCCTGAGACCCCTCTAGGAGGGAACAGAAGAAGAAAAGAAGGCAGCCAACTCAGAGCTAATGTGGGTCCACGCGGTGGCATTAGGACTCCAGGCTTCTCATTATTACATTTAGCCCTCACAACCTGACACGGTTGGTGTTTTAATTCCATCTCTAGAGATGAAAAAACCATGGCTCAGAGAAGAAGATACAGAGCTGGGATTTGAGCCCAGAGACTTTGGTCTCCGAAGCCCACGCTCCTTCCCACCTGTCACACCACCTCCTCTGTGCATAATTCCGGGGACCCCCTGGTCTGTAGGAAGTGACTGTGGAACTGAATTGTACTGAATAATCAGATCAGTGAACAATAGGTCAGCAAGAGAAGGAACACAGTGACATTCAGCAGAAGGGGCTTCTTAATTTGGTCACACCAACAACCAAGCTACACTACAGAGCTTGAGATCTCCCCAGTGACAAACTCTGGTACTGAGCCTTTCTGAACTTGCTTAGGACTGAGCCAGCGAGGACACTCAGGACACTCAGTGAAAAGGAATGTGGTCTGTAAGGAAATCTGCTCTAAGTGTGGTCCAGACTTCACGGTCTCCTTGTTACTTTTCTGTCCCATATTACAGATGCTGTCTTGGCTAGAAGAAATGCCTCCATCAAACTACCAGAGGAAGCAAGGAAATTTATCCAAATGCCCCGATTTCATGTATTTTTTTTTCTCTTTTCAAAGGTAAGAAAAGAAACTCCATATGTCCTCTTAAATAGTTGACAGAAATCTGCTAGAAAAATTCAATGCAAATATGTTTCATTTCTCATAAGACATAAGGCGCTCTGGAGATTCCTCTGCAACCCGTCAAAATACATCCTCCACGAACAGACCCCTGTCCCTGAAGTGACTTGATGAGAGAGGGTGACAGAGAATTGTGGAAGGAAATTGGAGCGTAAACCTAATAAATTAGCATTTGTAATAAAATGAAACTACGAACCATAACAGAGATTAGAGAACTGACCTCCAGGAATGTTTGGGTTCCTAAATCATCTAGGTTTTGATGGTCAAGGCCACGTATGAAAGAAGTAAGATTTCCTGTCTTAATGGTGATGACAGAAATGAATTTTTGAAAATTCTGCACTTTCGTTCCAGAATTAACCCCCCTGGTCTGTATGTTTTCCTGAGGTCATGTTCTTGTTTGATGTCAGCCACCTGACACCCGGTGAAGGCCACTTCAGGACTGGCGAGGGTGCCCTGGTCGGGGTATGGCAGGCAGGACTTGCTTTCCCAGCAGAGGGGGTGATCGTGGTCATCAATCTTTTTTGTTTTTGCATACTTACTGGCTGTTCCTCAGAAAAACAGTTCCTGATACTGAGTGGAAATGTTTGCCCACTGCTGGTGGTAACCGGGGTGTTGCTGGGGCGCATGCTCACTTCTGAAGAAGCCCAGTGAGACGTGAAACCACCTTCCATGTTCACTGGGAAAGGACATGATCGTTTCATCTCATGGCAGCCTGGGGGATCTTGGGAAATGAAAGGTCCTCCTTGTCACTTCTCTGCGGACACCTTTCCAGGTGCTCCCTATGTCACTCAGAATAAAAGCTGAAGTTCTCTGCATGGCCCCCTGTCACTTCTCTCACTGCTCTCCCATCGCCACGTTGCTCCAACCACCTGGCTTTTTCATCGGTTCCTTAAACTTGTCCAGGTCATTTCTACCGTTAAGGCTTTGCTTGTGTTGCTCTGCCTAGAAAGCCCTTCCTTTAGATCTTTGCCCAACTCCTTCCTTCTGGTCCTGCAGGCCTCAGTCCAAGGGACACTTGGTCAGAGAGGTGTCTGGAAAGACCTTCCTGGACTCACCCCCTCCCAACTCCCTCCATCTTGCCCTCCTTAACCTTCTTCTTAGCCCTTATCACTATCTGACATGGTCCCCTGAACCTATTTCTGTATTTATCAGCTCTTTCCTCCAACAGAAGGTAAATGCCACAAGGTGGGTAGCTCTTCTCTCTTATCCCTGCTGTATTGCAGCTCTTAGAATAGGTCAACAATTATTTGTTGAATAAATGGCAAATGAACAGGGATTCACACTCTAAAGATTGTGCGGCCACCTCTCACAAGGGATGCGGGCACGTCCTTATTGTCTCCTGTAAGTCCTGTCGGGCCTAAGCACCAGGAAGATCCATTCACTCCTTCACTGGAGGGAAAATTAAGGACCTTTCCCTCTCACTGCATCCTCCCCTCCCCCAAATAACTAGTGAATATTTATCCCAACACCATTTTATTAAGAAGTTTCTTATTCCAACCAGGGGTGAGAGGTAGGTGGCAATCATGAGATAAATTGTGAGTTAAATTTTAATATATTCTAGGCTGTACTTCTGGACTAGTTCATTATATCTTGTATCACTCTCTCACAAATTTAATTACTGTGCCTTTAAAGCATACCATAATATCTTAATACAGAGGTCCTCTTCATTCCTATCTTAGTTTTTGTAAATGTTTCTAAATTATTCTTGACTTTTTTCCTATCAGATTTCTATCAGATTTTCCTTCTTTTGAGAAGTTAAAAAATGTCTGGTTCAGATTTTGATTTGACTTACATTAGGCTTCTACCCTAATTTTGGAAGAATTCGCCTTTACATTATCTTTTCTTCCGTCAGACTGCTATTTTTCCTGGAGACTTGCGGTTTTCTTAAGTTTTAATGTCATATTTTTTTATTCCTTGTGTGGAGAGAATTCATTTCCATTTTATCTGCTCTCCCCAACTCCCAAACTTGGTTTGAGATTCATCTGTGAATTTCATTGCAAATTAATGGCTAAACTAGAAGCCCCCGACATGAGGAGCTCTATGTAAATCCTGGAATTGACACTTAAGCTGTACTGTGTAATTATGCCTGACGATGTGCAATTATGAACATACCTGCTACTAACAGACTGTTTCTTTCAATAGAATGGGTTTTTATTTTTGCATCTATTTGTGTTCAAGGTTGCTGTATTCTTTTTCAGGCTCTTTATGTCTCAGGTAAATCGTGATCTCTGACCTTATGTAGGCCTTCCCTGCTGTGTGGGGATCCTATTTGTCCACATAGTTTCTTTTCCCATTCTATGCAAGAGCTATTTCAAACCCTCTCTACAATCTCGAAAGTTCAATTCTACCACCCCTTCACCTTCAGGAGACAGACTTACTTTCTAGTTCAGAGAGCGGGGGATGGGTGGTGGGTGGGGGGTGGGATGGGNTGGGTGGGATGGGGGGGTACAGGACATAAAACCAAACCTCTCCAACTTCCTGACATCAAATTTACCCACTTACTTGTATCCGGACCAAATCTGTCTGCTATTGCAGTGCTGATGCCCCATCTGTTTTCTGGACCTCATCTCCATTTCCCCAAGAGTCCCTATTGTTGGACATTTAGGTCATTGTTTCCCTACAAGAATAATGCAATGCTTGATGGATTGCACTGATGTACCCTGGGATGCTTCAGTTTTTCCATAGGATAAAGGATGGAAAGTACAATTGCTGGATCGAAGGGTATGCCCACTCTGATTGCTCGGACTTACCCAGTTACCAGTGTGCTAACTTGCACTCCTACTATTTTGTGTGCATTAGACTGCCTCTTTCCCTGAACTCTTAGCCACATTGGTTATGGTTCTTTTTAATCATCCAATTTGTTAGGCAAAGTGACATTTCGTTATTTCAATTTGCATTTTTGTTGCTTGTCTAAACAAATGATGAACTTTGCCCCGTTCACGGCTATTTTCCCAGGATCTCACTGTGCATTTGTTCAATGGGAAAGATGAATGCACAAACCATATGCTAAGCTCTGGGCTACATGTTGAGTTAAATACAGATGAAATACAGTTGAAGTTAAGGATTTTTTTCATATGCTTATCGGTCATTTACTTTTTTTTTTTTTTTGTGGTGAATTGCGTGCTTATGTGCATTGCCCTTTTACCCATTAGCATTAGGAGGCTAAATAATTCTTTGCCCATTATATATTTAAGCAGTATGTCCTCCTAGTTATTATTTGCTTTTTAATTTTATAGCTTTTGAAAAATCAACATGTCTTCTCCCCCAGATTTGTTGAGAGATAATTGAGACATTTTAAGGTGTATATTTAAGGTGTATAAGGTGTCAATTTAAGGCGTATAACATGATGATTTGATACACTTATATATTGCGAAAGGATTGCCATAATAGGGTTAGTTAACACATCAATCATCTCCTATAATCACCTTTTTTTTGATGTGTGGTGAGAACATTTAAGATTTACTTCCTCAGCAACTTTCAAGTATATAATACAGTATTATTAACTACAGTCACCATGCTGTATGATCCCCAGTACTTACTCATTTTATAACTGGAAGTTTGTACTCTTTGACTAACATTTCCTCATTTCATTCATCCCACAGACCCTGGCAACCACCATTCTGTTCTCCATTTCTATGGGTTTGGCTCTTCTAGATTTCACATATGAGGTCATACGGTAGTTGTCTTTCTCTGACTTATTTCACTTAGCATAACACTCTCAAGGTCCATCCGTGTTGTCACAAATGGCAAGATTTCCTTATTCCTCAGGGCTGAGTAACACTCCATCGTACATATATGCCACATCTTCTTTACCCATTCATCTGTAGATGGATACTTAGATTGTTTTGATATCTTGGCTACTGAATAATGCTGACATAAACATGGGAGTGCAGATATCTCTTCCAGATCCTGATTTCATTTCCTTTGGATATATGCTCAGATATTACTGGATATTACTGGACCACATGGTAGTTGAAACTCCCTACTGTTTTCCACAGTGGCTGTACCCATTTACATTCCCACCAACTGTGTACACAAGGGTTCCCTTTTCTCCACATCGTCACCAACGCTTGTTTTCTCTTCTCTTTTTGATGGCAGCCATTCTAACAGGTGGGATGATGAGTGATGTTAAGCACCTTTTCATGTACCTACCTACTGGTTATTTGAATATCTTCTTTGGAAAAATGCCTATCGAGGTCCTCTGCCCACTTTTAAATCAGGTTGTTCACTTTTTTTTCGTTATTGAATTGTAGGAGTTCCTTATACATTTTGGATAGTAACCCTTATCACATATACGGTTTGCAAATATTTTCTCTCATTCTGTAGGTTGCTTTTTCATTTCATGGATTGTTAAAGAAACAATCTCCTTGCTATGCAGGTGCTTTTTGGTTTGATGTAGTTCCTCTTATTTCACATATTATTTTGTTACTTGTGCTTTTGGTGTCATATCCAAAAAATCATTGCCAACACCAATGTCAAGGAGATTTTTCCTTATGTTTCTTGAGGAGTTTTAGAGTTTCAGTCTTTAATTCATTTTGAGTTAATTTTTGTGAGTAGTGTAAGATAAGGGGTCCAGTTTCATTCTTCTGCATGAGATTATCCAGTTTCCCCATATTATTATTTTTTATTTTTCATTTATTTTATTTTTTTTATAATAATTTTTTATTATGTTATGTTAGTCACCATACAATACATCCTTAGTTTTTGATGTAGTGTGCCATGATTATTTGTGTATAGCACCCAGTCCTCCATGCAAAATGTGCCCTCCTTAATACCCATCACTGGCCTATCCCATATTATTTACTGAAGAGACTATCCTTTTACTATTGAGTATTCCCAATTGAGTATATGAGGGCTCTTGATTCTGTTTCATTGACCTATATGTCTCTGTTTATGCCAATACCATACTATTTTGACATCTATGGCTTTGAAGCATGGTTTGAAATCAGGAAGTGCAAATCCTCCAGCTTTGTTGATTACTTTGGCTCTCTGGGGTATTTGTAGTTTCATACACATTTTAGGATTGCTTTTTTCAATTTCTTTGAAAAATGCCATTGGAATTTTGATAAAATTTTGTTAGGGATTGCATTGATTCTATAGAAGGATTTGGATAATATGGACATTTTAACAAAATGAATTCTTCTGATCCATGAACATGGGGTATTTTTCCATTTGTTTGTGTCTTCTTCAATTTATTTCATCAAAGTCTTATAATTTTCAGAGTACAAATCTTTCATTTTCTTGGTTAAATTTATTCCTAAGTATTCTATTGTTTTTGATGCTAATATGAATGTGATTATTTTCTTTATTTCTTTTACAGATGTTTCTTTGTTAGTGTGTAAAATACAACTGACTTCTGTATTGGTTTTGCATCCTGCCTATTTACTGAATTTGTTGATTAGCTCTAACAGTTCTTCGGAGTCCTTAGGATTTTCTCCATATAAGATCATATTGCCTGCAAACAATGGCAATTTTACTTCTTCCTTTCCAAATTGGATGCATTTTATTTCTTTTTCCTGCCTGACTGTTCTGGGTAGGACTTCCTATATTATGTTGAAGAGGCGTGGTGAGAGGGGGAACCCTCGTAAAAGAAGAAAAGCTTTCAGTCTTTCACCATTGAGTATGATGTTAGCTGTGGGCTTGTCATCTGTGAGTTATGTTGAGGTATGTTCCTTCTATAAACAATTTATCAAGAGTTTTTATCATGAAACAGTGTTGAATTTGGTCAAATGCTGTTTCTGCATCTATTGAGAAGATCATGATTTTTATCCTTCGTTATATCAGTGTAGTATATTGTATTTAATGATTTGTATATGTTGAACCATTTTTGCATCCCAGAGATAAATTCCACTTGATCATGGTGTATGATTCTTTAATGAGCTGTGGAATTCAGTTTGCTAATATTTTGTTGAGAATATTTGCATCAGGGATATTGGCCTGTAGTTTATAGTGTCCTTATCTGGTTATGGTAAAAGGGTAATGCGGGCCTCATAAATTGAGTTTGGGAGTATTCCCTCCTCTTCAATTTTTGGGAAGAGTTTAGAAGGTTTGGCACTTATTCTTCTTTAAATGTTTGGTAGAATGAAACTCTGTACCGTCTGGTCCTGGACTTTTCTGTATTGGGGGGTTTTTGATTACTGAGTCAGTCTTCTTGTTCATTATCGGTCTATTCAGATTTTCTATTTCTGCATGATTCAGCTTTGGTAGGTTGCATATTTCTAGGAATTTATCCATTTCTTCTAAGTTATCCCAATTTGCTGGCATACAATTGTTCATAGTGTTCTCTCCTGGTACTTTATATTTCTGTGATATCAACTGCAATGTCTCCTTTCATTTCTGATTTTATTTATTTGAATCTTCTCTCCTTTTCCTTAGTCTAGCTAAAGGTTTGTCAATTTTATTTTTTCCCACAAAACCAGCTCTAGTTTCATTGATCTTTTCTATTGTTCTTCTGGTCTCTATTTCATTTATTTCTGCTCTGTTTTTTGTTATTTCCTTTCTTCTGCTAACTTTAGGCTTAGTTTGTTCTTCTTTTTCTAGTTCCTTGAGGTGTAAAGTTGGGTTGTTTATTGAGATCTTTCTTTTTTCTTAATGTAGGCATTTATCACTATAAACTACCATCTTAGAATCACTTTTGCTACATCCCATAAGATTTGATATATTTTATTTCCATTTTCATTTGTTTGAAGATTTTTTATTGCCTTTTTGATTTATTTTATTACTTTATTATTTTTTAAAGATGTGATTTATTTGAGACAGTGAGTGAGCAAGTGAGTGCATGAGTGGGGGAGGAGATGAGGTGCAGAGGGAGAGGGAGAAGCAGATTCCCCTCCAAGCAGGAAGCCTGAACTGGGGCTTGATCACTACCTAAGCCAAAGGCAGACACTTAACCAACTGAGCCACCCAGGTGCCCCTTAATTTCTTTTTTGACCTATTGACTTTTTAGGAGTGTGTTGTATAATTTCCACATATTTGTGAATTTTCCAGTTTTCCTCCTGCTACTGATTTTTAGTTTTATACCACTGTAGTTGGAAAAGATACTTCATATGATATCAACCTTCTTAAATTTGTTAAGACTTGTTTTGTGACCTAACATATGCTCTATCCTGAAGGATGTCCCATGTAAGCTTGAAAAGAATGTATATTCTGCTATTGTTGGATGGAGTGTTCCATATATATCTCTCTTAGGTCCATTTGGTCTGAAATACAGTTCAAGTCCAACCTTTCCTTATTGATTTTCTATCTGGATGATTTATACACTGTTCAAGGTGGGGTACAGAAGTCCCCTACCCCTATTGTATTGTTGTTTATTTTTCCTATCAGATTTGTTTGTATTTGCTTAATATATTTAGATGCTCCAATATTGGGTGCATACAGATTTATGATATTTATATACTCTTGATGAATTGACCCCTTTATCATTTTATACTGACATTGCCTCTTATTACAGCATTTGAGTAAAAGTCTATTTTGTCTGATATAATTATAACTACCTTTGTTCTCTTTTGGTTTCCATTTTTATGGACTATCTCTTTCCATCCCTTCACTTTATGCCTATGTGTGTCCTTAAAGCTGAAGCAAGTCTCTTGTAGGCAGTGTGTATTTGGGTCTTGTTTTATTTTTATACATTCAGCCACTCTACGTCTCTTCATTGGTGAATTTAATACATTTATATTTAGAGTAACTATTCACAGGTAAGGACTAATTAATGTATTTCATTAATTGGTTTCTGGCTGTTCTGTTGTTCTCTTGTTCCTTCTTCCTCTCTTGCTGTCTTCCTTTGTGATTGATGAGTTTCTGTAGTGGTATGCTTTGACTGCCATCTATTTATCTTTTGTGTATCTACTGTAGATTTTGCTTTGTATCATAAGGCTTACACAAAACATCTTATAGATATAGCAATCTATTTTATGCTGATAACAACTTAACTTCAATGACATACAAAAATGCTCTCTACTCTCCCCCTTTATGTTTTTGATATCACAATTTACCTCTTTTTATATTGTATTCATTAAAAAATTATTGTAGCTATAGTTATTTTTAGTATTTTTTGTCCTTTAATCTTTTTACTGGCATTAAGTGGTTAACACACTACCATATTAGAGTATTAGAGTATTCTGAATTTGATTATATATTTACCTTTATCCATGTGTTGTATATTTTCATGCCTTCATATTATTAATTAGTGCATTTTCATTTCAGCTTGAAGAACTTTAGCATTTCTTGTAAGGCAGGTCTAGCTTTGCTTAACTCTGATAGCTTTTGTGTGTCTGGGAATGAATGAGGTTATCTGTACTTCATTTCTGAAGGGCAACTTTGCCAGATAAAGTATTCTTGGTTGGCAGGTTTTTTTTTCTTTCAGCATTTTGAGTATATCATTCTGCTCTGTCTTGGCCTGAAAGGTTTCTGCTGAGAAATCTGCTGATAGCCTTATGAAGATTCCCTTATAAGTGATAAGCTTCTTTTCTCTTGCTGTTTTTAAGATTCTCTTTTAGTCCTTCATTTTTGTTAGTTTTATTATAATGAGTCCTGGAGAAAAAAAATTTAAGTTTGACGTGTTTGGGGACTTATGAGCTTCATGAATTTGAATGGTCAATTCTCTGCTCAGATTTGGGAAGTTCTCAACCATTGTTATTAAAATATTTTTTAAAATATTTTATTTTTTTATTTGAGAGACAGAGACTGAGAGAGAGTGAGAGAGAGCAAGAGAGAGCATGGGGGGAGGGGCTAAGGGAGAGGGAGAAGACGACTCCCCACCAGAGTCAAGCAGGGATCCTGACATGGGGCTTGATCCCAGGACTCTGAGATCATGACCTGAGCCGAAGGCAGACGCTTAACCTACTGAGCCACCCAGGCAACCCTCAACCATAATTTTTTAACATAAGCTTTTGCCCTCCTCTTTCTTCTCCTTCTTGGTCTCTAATAATTCACAGATTGCTTCTCTTGATGGTATCCATAGCTCACATAGGCTCTCTTCACTATTTTTCATTCTTTTTCTTTTGTTCTCCTCTGGCTGGATAATTTCCAAGGTCTGTCTTCTACTTCACAGGTTCTTCCTTCTGCTTGATCCATTTTGATCTTGATACTCTCTATTGCATCTTTCATTTCATTCATTGTATTCTTCAGCTCCAGAATTTCTGTTTGGTTCCTTCTTATGATTCCTACCTCTTTGTTAAACTTCTCATTTTGTTTTATGCACTGTTTTCCTAATTTTATTGAATTGATTTTCTGTGTTTTCTCATAGCTCATTGAGCTTCCTTTAAAAAGCTGTTTTGAATTCTTCGTCGGGTAAATCACAAATCTCTATTTTTGGGGGGTTGTCAGTTACTGGAAAATTATTGTGATCTTTTGGTGGTGTCGTGTTTCCTTGATTTTTCATGTTCCTTTAAGTCTTGTGTTGCTATCTTTGCATTTGAAGTAGCAGTCACCTCCTCCAGCCTTAACTGACTGGCTTCAGGAGTGAAATACCTTCCATCAGCTTTACCAGGGATCCTGAGGCTTTCCCAGGCCTTCGATGGATACTCCTGCTCCACACTTCCTTCTCCCTCCTGAGGCAGAATTTTTAAGCTTGTATGCCTTCTCTCAATTCTGCAGGGTACCAGGCTGAGTGCTGACAACCTCCCTTTTGCTTTCCCAAAAACAGTGCTATCCTCAAGTTTATGGCCTCTCTCTTGCTCACAGATTTAGTCCTGCCTTGTATGCATGCTCACTAGCCATCTGCCAAAGCTTGATCTTGCTATAACCATTGGAAGTGTACATAGGGAGCCAGCCATTTGGTGGAGATGTGTGTGGGTAAGGCACACAGAGTACTGGAGGTGTCTGGGCCAACGGGGAGACCTATAGATGAGGTGTCCCCATGGTGGGCAGGTCTTTAGATGGGAGTCCATGATGCTGTTAATAGGATCTGAGTCCACTTGATACATTGTGAGTCCTGGCTGCTGTTCTCAGAGCTGCTCACCATCTCCTAATCAGGTAGCTTACGACTCAGTATTCTGAATGGGGAGAGCAATGAACGGACCTCTTTGGTAGTGTCTGGCACAGCTGGGGCAGCTGGGTGCTCACTTACATGCTCTTACTTTCCCCCATGGGAGAAATCACAGGCCAAGAAAGGCTCTCTTGGCACTGAGTTGTGCCACCCTGGGGGAGGGGTGAGGTGGGTAAAGTCAAACTGTTACTTTTACCATCTCCAATGTGTTCAGTCTTGGATTTGTTTTTGCTCCAGCAGTGTGCTGGAACTTCTCTGACGGACTCCTGGACTTCCACATTGCTCTTGCAGGTAGGTAATTGTCTAAGTCAGTGTTCTCCAGGGGCTGGTATGGCTGAGAGGCATTGGAGCTGGCTCACAGGCCACATTAGGGTCGACAGTTGGGGCTGGTGTCTGTATTCCTATTACTTGATGCATAAGTGAGTGAGACTCCTCCTGGGGGTCTATCTAAATCATTTTAATTTTTTTTTAAAAAAGATTTTGTTTATTTTCTTTTTTACTTTTTTAGAGAGAGAGAGCACAAGCAGGGCAGGGGCAGAAGGAGAGGGAGAAGGAGAGAATCCCAAGCAGACTCTGCAGTGAGTGCAGAGCCCAATACAGGGCTTGATCTCGTAACCCTGAGATCATGATCTAAGCCAAGAGTTGGATGCTCAACGAACTGAGCCATCCAGGGGTACCCTAAATCATTTTTATTCTTTACAGTTTTATGGAGAGAGGTTCACAGTTTTCATCAAATTCCTGAAGAAATTGGTAAGCTTCGAAAGGCTAACAGCTATTACTGTTGAGTTTTTATCTTCCTATTTATCAGCTATTCTTCACTCAATATTTATGAGTATTTATGAATTTCCTACTACATGTCAAACATCGATCTAGAAATTTATCAAAATAATTGTTTTCCCCCTTTAATCTGTGAATATAATGAAAAATATTATTAGGTTTCCTAAAATTGAGGTTATTACATTCCTAGACAAAATTCTCCTTGGCTATTGTAAGTTAGTATTTTAATAGGCAGTTGGACATCAATATTATGTGCCAGAGGGTGTGCATAGAAACACATGGGACATCGCCTATGGTGTCCCAGACATCTTTCTGTTTCAGTTGAGCCATTTGATAGCTTTTATTTTTGAAATTATTAGTAAAGCTCAGGAAAAAAAAATAGGCCATTGGAAACAATTTGTTAATATATTAAGAATTTTTGAATGTTTATTAACCAATGAGGTAGCACGTAAATTTTTAGAGGCATATGATTTTTGGGTCAGATTCAGACCAAGTTTTTTTTTTTATTTTAAAAGATTTTTTTAATTTATTTGACACACACAGAGAGAGAGTGCAACTAGGGGGAGTGGCAGGCAAAGGGAGAGGGAGAAGCAAGCTCCCTGCTGAGCAAGCTCAATGTGGGGCTTGATCCCAGACTCCTGGGATCATGAGCTGAGTTGAAGGTCAGTGCTTAACCAACTGAGCCACCCAGGCATCCCCAGACCAAGTTTTTAAATAAATAAAGTAAACTTGAATACTTTCATTTTTTGGGATACTTTTAATTTTTTAATGCTAAATTGTATGGGAATAATTTGTACCATGAATGACTGATGGATTTTATTGGCAAAGATCACTGGGCCTAGCTTCTTTCTAAGGATAGTTTTTTGACCACTTTGCCAATTTCTTCTGTCTGGATTTTACAGTCAGTTTTGCTCATTTTCTTCTTTAAAAATAGTATTTAAAAAATCATTACAAATATCAAAGTATTCACCTATAATTTAAAATAAATCTTATTATTTTTCTTATTTTTTCAAATGTATATACATGCTATTTTGATTAACAACATAAATATTTATGTAAAAGCATTTACATTTATAACTCATGTATTTGTTTGATCAATAGTATAATATTATGATGTTCAAGATACTTTTGATATTTACAATGAATTCTCATTCAGGAAAGACTCTCTAGGTGCTTTGAGATGAATGTCTGTCATCAGAATTATCTAATTCATTGAGAGGTTTGTTTGTTTGTTTGTTTTTTAGTGGAATATGTGTTGAGTGTTTCCAAAGGCCATTTTGGCATCAGTTGGGATTATCCTGTGCTTTTAAAAAACAGTACTACCGGGGTGCCTGGGTGGCACAGTGGTTAAGCGTCTGCCTTCGGCTCAGGGCGTGATTCCGGCGTTATGGGATCGAGCCCCACATCAGGCTCCTCCGCAATGAGCCTGCCTCTTCTCCCACTCCCCCTGCTTGTGTTCCCTCTCTCGCTGGCTGTCTCTATCTCTGTCAAATAAATAAATAAAATCTAAAAACAAAACAAAACAAAACAGTACTACTAAGCAATTTATTATAACAGTGAGGTGTCCTATTAATTTCATTTTTGCATTCTCAGAATAAATGCATTAGTTGTGTGGGTATGTGATTCTAATATTGCAACATTTGGTTTGCCAATATTTTATTCAGGATTTTGGTATTTGTGTTTGTAGGTGAGACTGTTATATATTTCTTTCTTTTGTTTTTATATTCTCTCTACCCAGAAGTGTTTTCCAAGAGCACAATCCTGCTTATTCTGCCTAGCTGCAGACACACAGTAGGTTCTTTGCTTTCTTTCCCCTCTTACTTCCTATGGTCCCACTTCCTCAGGGCATCTTACTTTTGGGCCTTTGTGGGGCAAGAACCCTGAACCAGTGCCTTGTTTTTTAGACCTTCCTATTTGCAACCTTCCAGAGCAACTCTGCCTTTCTTTCTTCAAGCTGCATATGTCCTATGTCCCATTGTATTGCTGTGGCTGAGGCAACATCAGTTTTTCCTGGCCTTTTAGGTAACACTTGCATTTCACAGAGGCTTTAAGGAATCTTTGCATTGGAGTCTAGGCAATCTTTCTCTAGTGCTTGGTTCATCTTCTGCCTAGAGAAGATGTTGTTCTCTGGAAGCCCCAGTAATCCAGGAGAGAACCTGGAACTCTTCCCAGGCAGGGAGGCCCCTCATAATACACACACAGGACACAGTTGTGGGAATGAGTGATGCCAATGACATCCTCAGTGGTATGGAACTTCCTCACCTGTTCAAGCCCTGTGGATAAGAGATGTAGCTCTAAGTGCACAGCTAAAGCTTCTTTTTTTCCCCTAGGGCAACAGTTAAATGGACAGTTAGAAAAGAGGTGTTAATTCTTCAACAGGCATAGTCCTACTGATATCAGTCACTTGCAGGATACAAGTCAGTATCTAACACTATATCCTCTCTAGCACCAACTGGAGATGAACACACTCTTCTGAAATAGAATGTGACCTGGGATGAAAGACACTGAATCCTTATGTGAACCGTGTGTTATTTTACAAGGGTGAGACACACGCAGACAAAGTTGACTTTATGTTAACACTGATATCAATGAAAAGTTTTTCTTGAGCACATTAAACTTCAGAAACCCAAGGCTCTGGGTATTTTGGAACAGTCCATAGATCTGTCTCCTTGATCACTGACCAGGACTGTGTATCCCTGTCCCTTGATGTTAGTAAATGGGTAGCAGCCAAGAGAAGATGCATAAATTCATCTCTTGTTTGGGGAGAAAGACATTTAATAGTTGAGAGAAGTCTCAATACTTTGATGAGAATTATTCCATGAAACTATACATATGGGAGACAGCTGCTGCTCTGTGACTCCCTTGTGAAAGCAAAGCCCAATGATCCAGCTACTTGTAATAGTAATAAACAAAGGCACTTTAAATAAAATGCTTTCAGGACACTGGCTATACAAATTTGACTATAATGCAAGAACTTACTAATCTGGGCCTTCAACACATACTCATGTTCCAAGAGCTTGATACATGGGACCCCTTTTGTCATATATACAGTGTCATAAAGGATACTTAGGTCAGGAAACAAAAATCTATCTAAACTGTTACATATCTAGAACCAGGGAATTTTGGAGCTAAAGGGACCTGGGGGACCACTGCTCTAAGCCTGGGAAGATTAGGGGGCTTGTGGGAGATCCAGCCCCTGAATGTAGTCTCCAAACTCAGGCCAGCAGTTCTTGGACATTCTTTTGCTCCTTCTTTCAGGAATGCTGCCCTTGCATACCTAGAGGCAGATACTTCTCAGAACTGCTTTGGCCAGGACTTTCTCCCAGAATCATTGGCATGGCCATCTGCCCAATGGTAGAGGAGAAGCAAGTGCTCACTTCTGGGCTCTAAGGATCACATGGTTTGGAGGGTTGAGCCCTAAGGTTTGATGGAATAAGATGACTTAAAGAAAAAAGATGACTTTTTGGGAATCCAGTCCCCAAGAGGTTTCTGGGCTTGCCCCAAGCTCTGCAAGCTTCTTCTTCTGTTGGTTAAAATTCAGATGGTGGTGACCATCCCTCGAGCCCCCAGAGAAAGTAAGCCACCTATAGGACAAGTTTGCTTACAGCAAAAGACTAACTCCAGTCAAGATAAAGCATGTTTCTAAAATGGTTCTTCTGCAGCTGGACAGGATTCTGAAGCCCCAGTTCTTACGTGGGTTGTCATACTAAGGACCTTAAACAGCTATTGATATCAGGGGTCTATGGGAACATGAACATTCCTCTGTTTTGGCTCCTGGAGAGCAGGGCCAGTGGTGGAGGCAGGGGGGCAGTGACAGCTGAGCAAAGCTCACTCTGTGTAAGGCAAGGAGTCTCTTAGTAAGGCAAAGGCAATTAGCAACCAATTGGGTATTTGGCTTTCCTTGCTGCCTACACGGCGCTGAAGTTCTTGTAAACTGGGGACTCTGCATTTCTCCTGTTTGGTTACTGACTTAGTCCGGTTTCACCCAGAAACAGACCCGAGATAGGGATTTAGTTCATTTGGAAGGCAATTCCAGGAAACAGTGGTGGAGGAGGGGGACATGGGGCAGGGGAGGGAAGGGAGACTTCAACACCACGGGTGCCTAGAGTTCAGTTGGCTGGGGAACTCGGGGAGTCAGTGTGGAGCTCTGCCCCAGAGTCACCACGCTCACAGAGGCCAAATAGCTGGGGTATTTTATTTACTTTCTTCTTGGCAGTCACTGGTTAGGGCTGCTCCCAGGCAGGGTTCTCTCTCTCTCATTTACAGCCTGCCTTCTGCACAGGAAGAGGATATCCTGCTGCATCAGGGGCCTTCAGGCAGGTGGAATTTGGGCCAATGTGCACTGCCGTGGTAAAGAGATTAGGGGAGCACTGACCAATTCTGAAACAGTTACATGAGCCCAGTTCCACTCCCAAACCATGCCGTGTGCAGCCATGCGTGTGTGCACACGCGTGCTGTACAAACTAGTTGTGGTTGGCTCGCAGGGCAAGTCGCAGTTATTCTGATCCTGAAGATGGGAACGGGGGGCATTCTCCTGCAGTGTCTTTCCACTTACATTCTACAGAGCATGACAAAGCCCCAAATGTGGTTATAGACATGCCAGGTGTCGACTGGAAATAGGTACTAATTGTTCCTTCAGTATCAGCAGTTGGATGTTAACTCACAGCCATGAAGTTTATTTTCCTTGAGGTTGTTATAGGGGATTGGGTATTTGCCGGGCTCCTGCTATGTGCTAAATGCTATGCTGTAAAATTCAACCCTCACAACTCTCTCAGGGGGTATGATTATCCTCATTTTACAAACGAGGACAAGATGTGTGTATCCAATCAACCATGAGGCCCGGGGCTGGGCCCCAGGGATCAGCTGAAAAACATGGCATGTGTGGGTCTGTCCCAGGGCTGGGAGAAGCTCGGGGACCACAGGGCAGTTGCGGTTGCTGAGTGGAGGAAGGACTGAAGTAGCCATGCAGGGCCTGGAGGGACAGGGACAGCAGCCAGGGGACAGGGTCCAGTGGGAGGCAAGAAATGACCCTGGCTTGTTCTAAGCACTGGCAGTCAGTTATGACACTAGCCAAAGTTCACAGAGGTTGCAAATTGCGTAGTTGTGTTTCAAATTCAGTCTAATTTTGAAGCCTATCTCTATAACCTTCTGCTTCTAAATAATATTGAAGATATAAACCTGTATTTTTGTGTTCCCATCCCAGAGTAACCCATGCCTGATACAGAAAAAATATGTTAATTATCTTTTTAAGTTTGCTACCCAGATTTTTTACATACAATAAGTGATATCTGATTGATATTTTAATGCACTGATTCATGGTAGGCTGGGGAAAGATTAAAATTTTGAGAAACTGACATATTTGGGAGCTTGGAAAAAAGCACCTCTCCTAGTTTCTTGCTCAGCGAGGGTATAGGGTAGGGTGGGGGCTTGTCTTAGATTTTCTCCCACTGGCCCCTCCTTTCCCTGTTCGTATTCTGTCCAAGAGAGCACAGTGCAGTGGTGGCTGTGACTCCAGAAGGTGAGGCCTGCAGGCTGACAAGGGGTGGGTGTCCGTGACTCATCGTGGCCTGGCAGGCTGCCGCAACAGCAGGACTTTGGGGAGCCTTGTGACCATCAGGCAACAAAGCCAGTAGGATGCAGGGCCATTGTAAGAAATAATGTGATATTCTTCAGTTACCATCTGGCTCTGAGTTCTGGCAGACAAATGTTGCTGTCATGGGGTATTGGTTCAAGTAACAAGGAAGAGCAGAGCCCAATACCATTGAAGAAGTGATGGGTTGGAGCCCACATCCCAGAGTGGGGCTGCCTGTGAAGGCCAAGCTCCAGGCTCTAGCCCACAGTCATGGCAAGGGACAGATGTGTTCACTGTCCTCAGGCAGAGGACTTGACAGATTGAGGGGTGTGAGGACTTGATGGTTATGGAGGGTGGGATGGGAATGAATGAAAGCTGTTGGAGGGTTCAGGGGCTCGGCCGTGGAAGATGGCTTCCACTCCCTTCTGGGCCGGCGCTTGACCATCTGTGCTGATTGCTGGCTTGGCCTGGCTTCTCCTATGTAGCACCCCAGCTCGGCTGTGGAGCAAATGAAGGGGCTCATTCCCCCATTCACGTGGGCTGCTGGGAACTTGTTAGCTTATATACTGTACTCTCAGAAGAGGGAAAAAACTGACGGCAAGTGCAAAGAAATCTAGATGTTTCCAGGCGAGATCTTATTGGAGTTACAGAAGAGGCAGCTCCTTGTAAGGGAAGGAGCCTGTGATCTGAGGCCGAACGGGTTTGTGATGCAGCCCCAGTTCTGAAGCTTGCTCGCTGTGGGCCTTGGGTAAGTACCTTCAGGACAAGCCTCTGCATCTACTTCAGGGTTTTTATGAACTGAATTCACTAACATAAGCAAAGCACCAGGCACTCAATAAACGTTAGCTTCTTTCTCTTCCATTGGCAGCAGTAGGGATATCCGGACTCTAAGTGGCCAAGTCTAGCATGGATGTGCTTTGAGAAGCACAGGGGGCAGAGCACTTACTGGGGGTACAAGGGGCCTGGGACCCCCTTTCTGCCTGGGGTTCTTCCTTCTGTGGTATCCTAGCAATGTCCCTGGGTACTTGGTGGGGGTGGTCTGGGACTAGAGAGCAAATGGTTGGGGTTTTGGGGATTTTTACCTGTTTAAAACACTAGGATTCCACATAAGGTTTGTTTGGAAAATGATTTTGAGGCTAAGACAAACCCAAATCTGCAAACTGCAGGGCTAGATGATGCAGGAGGCCACGTTTAGCACAAAGACCCTGATCTGAAGCTTTACAGTTGACTAAAAGAAGGACTAAAAACAGGCAAAGTCCTCTGGGAAAAGGCAGGGGAGGGCAGTAACATGGCCCTTTACCAACGAGAGAGGCGGTGAGCATTAATTATAGGCTCAAAAGTAAAGAGCTGTCTTGGGAAGGATAGTTAGTAGAAGGAGAGGACAGGCCTCAGGAGGCCTGGGACTGGCGGGGCCCTCTCCCCCACTGAACCACTCAGCGCTAATCAACAGGGGTCTCTGGGGCTCTCCCGCATGCATGGGATGGGCATTTGAGAGAGAGCTTGTGGGGTGCCCAGCACACCTCTGTGCAAATTTGGAACTTCCTTTGCCCCCTCTCCCCTGGCTGCACACACCGAGCTGCCTGCAGGCGGCTTCAAGGCACTTACCTTCTTCAGCTCTTCCTGGACGCCCTGGCTGTTGTCTTCAGAGGACAGACTTTCCTTGTGGTTCTCAGACTCTGTCTTGGGCTCTGACTCCTGATCTTCTCCTGAAGACGTCTCCTTCTCACTCATTTTCATTGCTAACTCGTACAGCCTGTTTTTCAGTTTCTCTTCGGTGGTGGCCACGCCGGTCTGAGGGTGTCGAGGCTCGTTGCTGATGTCGGTCTCTGACAAATCACCCGACACCTAGATGCAAGCCAGAAGCGTGAGCCGAGGACTCCTCTGCCACAGTCAGATCTGCTTGTTCCAAATCACCCCCAAGGAAAGGACAGTCCAGGAAAATCAAGCTCTCTTAACTCGACCTGCTTTCTCTACAGGTGGGCTTTTATTTTTCACTTTCCTTTCTCAAATACACGCAAATTAACACTTTGTTCAAGGGGTCAGGCAGGTGAGTGTCAGTACTCAGAAACATGTTTGAATTCATTCAGTGTTTTTCATTCATAAGACGCTTCTTGAGTGCCTGCCATGGGCAGTGGTGTGCTGATGGTACAAGGCTGAGCACACCTGGCTGTCAGCCCCCCGGTGGAGGTGATACACTAATTCTAACAGTCCACTAAGGGACACTTAATGGCAGGGCTGGAAGTTCCGGAAAGCTTCTTTGTGGAAGTGATGTTCAAAACATAGCAGTTACCCAGCTAAAAGGGAGAGAGAGGGACGAACAGTATTCTAGGCTAGGGGCAAAGATTTTGAGAAGGTGCGAGGTCCTTGCACTTGGGTAAGCAACACTGTGTGACATTCCCTTGATAATTACAGTCCCAGCTTAATAATTACACCTTCAGCTCCTACTATCCATTTGATGAACACCTCCGGAGTTTCTTATAGGGTAGATCCCTGACCAGGCCTGGGGAACTTCAGGAAGACAGGGACATGGTGACTCTCAATCTGTCCTTGGCCGTAAGTTGGACAGACGTGTACGGAATTTTAACATGATAACCCTCAGTATGCCATCAGGGTCCATTAGACCCGACTTCAGTTATTGAGTTTCCTCTTTGAGTTGCTCTATCTATAGGGCTTGATATTTCATTGTTTTTATTCCTTCTTGAAGGGTTTCCAAAGAACACAGAGAAAATTTACTTATTTTTTTTTTTAAATTAAATAAAACTCATTCTACTTTGTAATTACTATGTGGGTTCATTGGATCCCTTCATAAATCTATGATACATGATGGCATCTTTGTGATCTTATTTTTCCTATCTTTTGAAATATCTTGCTCTTTCATCATTCTGGGAATTATCTTTCATCATTACTCATCAATTATTCCCAATTATGCTAACAGAGACCAAAATAATAAAACAGAAAAATGGACTGGCCTGGAAGGATGAGTCAGTAACAAAATAAATCATCATTTATTTTGAGTCTGCTTTTAGCTCATTGCATACAGTTGAGAATTCAAAATTTTTCATATTTGCAAAGAGAAGAAAAGTGACAGAGAACAACACTTCACAATTATTATATGACTCAGAAGATGAACTCAAAGAGGAGAGTAACTCTTTAGACTCTAACAATGACAGTAAGTTGATCGTATAAATCAATTCTCAGACCAAGAGCCTTTGGGTGATAGTGTCTGAAGGTGAATTTTCTCAAACTCAAGAATCGATGAGTAAACAATGTATTTATAAGGACAAAAGACAATATGGTATTTTCATTCAGTTAGTCATTCAACAGGAAGGGCTTCATCATATAACATTTTGCTGCAAGAATCTGGACCATCTTTTTGTGCTAAAAAAATGTGTGACAGATTCTTTCATTCTTTATGATGTTTGTGCATCAAATTTCCTTGACACGTTGTAACTGGACAAATGCTGAAGGCAGCTCTCTATATAAAGGTGAGGAGAAGGAAACAGATGACATAAAAGTGAAAAAGAAGAGCCCCTGGATTGATAAAAGAAAGGGTCCACTGGAAATGACTGTTTTTCTGATCCTGAGCAAGAATCTGTGATGAGGGCCTCACAAAAGGCGATCAGTGCTCCCAGCATGTTTGAGGAGGACGATTCTTTTGTCTGGGGGACACAGGGAAGCTCAGTGGGAAGAATGACCTTTGAACGGGAAGAATGACCTCTGAACAGGCTCTTGAAAGATGAGGAAGGGGGCGCCTGGGTGGCACAGCGGTTAAGCGTCTGCCTTCGGCTCAGGGCGTGATCCCGGCGTTATGGGATCGAGCCCCACATCAGGCTCCTCCGCTATGAACCTGCTTCTTCCTCTCCCACTCCCCCTGCTTGTGTTCCCTCTCTCGCTGGCTGTGTCTATCTCTGTCAAATAAATAAATAAAATCTTAAAAAAAAAAAAAAGAAAGATGAGGAAGATTTTAATATGTGGACGTGGGGTCAGGCATTCTTGATGAGGAAGCAGCAAGACCAGTAAGACCCAGGGTGCATGAGACTCCTTGGTGTAGCTAGAGGAATAAGGCCCAGAAATGGGACAGTGGGGGGCTTGGGAGGGAGGAGAAAAAGGGCCTGGGTCAGACTGCAGAGGGTTAACGACGAGCCTAAGGAGCTGAGCTTGTCTACCAGATAGTTTCACTGCTACTGTGTGGTGTGCATTAACCTAGCCCAGAAGTCAGCAACTGGCCACAATCCCACACGCAGGAACCTTCTCTTATCAGCTCCCTTAGCAGATTTAACACACTGAAATATCAGTTCATCTTAACTCCCGGTTTGCTTTTCTTTAGCTTTGGCCTATTTCTTTACCTTGCAAGAAACTTCGAAGACTTGGGTCAATGGTGATTCAGTCCACATTCAGCGACCATGTACTGTGTGCCTACTATGTGCTGGGCTGTGCTGGCCACTGGAGCTCACAGGTGCTAGTGACAACCTTCCTGCTGGGGCGGCATTCACGGCGTGATGGAGAGACACCATCCCGACACACTGTGTACAATGCACACACATGGGCGCTTGATGAGACTCGGGCAACCCTCACCTAGGTGGTCGGATGGACGTTGGAGAGAAAGAGGAATAGGTGACAAATGAGTAGAATCTTAAAGAATGAAGTCCTGGAGATTATGAGGATATATGTCAAGTTTTATCTGAGTGTTGAGAATTGTACGGATGCTAAATGATGGACCCAGAGTTCAATAAACACTATAGGTGTACTCACAGGAATCTGACACCGGGAGATGTGATACCACCAACAGAGATGGAAGCATCCTTATCAAAAGACGCCAGAGCTTCCAAACTTACTGAGTGGCATTTTGCCCTGTAACATGGATCACGTACATCAACAAATATTTCCATCTCCAAAGAAAAATAGGTCTGTGTTTTTGGTCTACAATGGATCAAGCCATCCCTACTCTGCATTATAAACTTACACATTTTCCCCACATACTGATTTTCGTGTCAGTCTCCACGAGGGCGGGGACAGCAGATGTTAAGATGGGGTCTTAGCCAACACGGGGCTGTGGTTGGCCTCTGTGGATCCTCGGTACTATTTGCAGACTTTGATTTACATGCACACTTTTCTAGGGGGAGGGGTTCTGGCTTTCATTAGAGTTTCACTGGCATCTATGCTCCCAAAGGGCTAAGAAACATTGAAAAGAATAAACAATCTACTTCCTGGTGAGACAATAGTAGATAAGGATACTAAGGATAAAGAAACTTTTGTGATTTGAAAAAGAAAAAAATCATAGAATGGAATTCCTATGGGCAAGCTGGATAACTATCAGGAATATGTGTATCTGGGCAGAAAACATTTTACGTAATTGGTTGAAAATAAGAATTGCCTGCCCACCGGTGCTTTGTCTCAATTCCCCACTTTACAGATTGGCATTGGTATGTATAAGGAGACAATATTTTGAAAATAAGAAACTCATGTTTTTCAGTTCCCACTAAAACTGTGTTCATTTTCTTAGCTAAGTCTAAACATCTTACCCTAGGGAAAAGAGGGCAGATCCAGAATGAAAAGATCATTGACCATTGATCAGCTCACCTCTTTAACATGGTGACAGCGTAGTCCAGATTTTGTGGAGAGACAGAAGAAGTTTCTAGAAACTGAAGTTCCCTAAAGTTCAAATGCTGGATTTTGCTTGTTTCTCAGTTGGGATCCAGGGAGAAGGAGCCTCATAGGCTGCCTGTGGTCTCTGACCCTTCGGCCCCTGATAATTTGGAGCAGCTCTATCAGAGTTGAATCAGACCCTGAGGAAAGGCTTCAGAGGGACACCTGAAGGGGCTCCAGGTCTCCGCAAGCTCCTGTGTGGGGCAGAGAGCACCCAGAAGTGGGCTCACGGAAGATTGCAGGTGGTGCTGGAAGGTGAGCTTCCCAGGGGCTCCTATGGTGGGAAGGAAGGGGCTGCCTTGGGGCTAAGGCCTGGGGGTGATGCGAGTGACAGGGAGAGGGACTGGGTTCTGATCTCATACACAGGGAACAGGCCACAGTTCGCAGGCCTTAGGATGCCAGCAGGTCAGGAATGACTTCGTGAACAGGGGCCCCATGGCTGAGGAGACCTGCAAGGACACCAGAGGCTCCCCCTCAGGCTCCCCAAGATGGCAAAAGTGGAGAAAGTGGAGGGGCTGGAGGGCTGATTATTTACCTAGAAGAGGAAAGATGGTTTTAAAGAGATAAAGTTGTTGAAATCACAAGAGGCCGAGTGTTCCTTGCTGGCTCTGCAGAGTGGGGAGGCGGAGTGGAAGGATAGGGCAGTTATAGAAGGACAAAGCCTCCCCTTTTGCTTACACACGTCAGTGTAGCGTGTAGAACCTGGAGACCCGGGATAAATGAGAAAGTAGAGTTTTAAACACCTAGTGACAGAATACTCATTAAGATAAACTAGGACGGTTTCTCAAACAAGAATCTGCTGATATATTCTCAGTGGTCTGCAAGTTCTTATTTATAACAATTTCTAAATTTTGCTTTTCATTTCATTGATCATCTAAAATGAAGGCACAGTCTGAATTACCAGGGCAACTGAGTGCTGCCAACTTGACCTCCACGAATCTTAGGTTTTGAACCAGATATTCTCTGAACAATTCCTGAGGAATCTGGGAATTCTCAAGTTTGGGAAACACAGAGAGAGAAGTACAAGGAGGTGGTGGGGTGGGAGAGTAGGGGCCAGGCCTGGACAATTCTCGTGGCTGAGCACATTAGCATGGGTGAGACTGCATTGGCCATAGGACTTGCCAGATCTCATTCAAATGGCCTAGTTTTTCCCTCTGTATCCATGAGGATGCTGGGCTTGAGTAGGCCGTCCCAGGTCACATGACTGGCATGGGGCTGAGCTGAAGACCGCCTGACCCTGAAGGCCAAGCTCTTTCCACTCTTCCAAGACAAGGCCAGATGCTTCAGATTAAACTATGCTCATTAGGAGAGGAAGATAGCAGAACCACGACATAGGGACAGAACCCCACAGGCAAAGGATTTAATCTCTTCTTTCAAGTGAAACTTTCAATGAGGGAGAAGATACTTCTTCTAGAAGCTTTCTGGAGATGGATCCCTTCAGATTTCCTTAGAGGGCTGACTGTCTTTACCTTCATTCACCCTTGTGATCTGTCTTTATGCACCCTGAAATCTTGTCTGCTTTAATTTAATGCAATTTTTCTCCTATTACGCCTCCCCATCATCCTTATCAAAATTCTCCACATGTTTGAAGGGAGCCATGTCAACGTCTTCTAGACTGAGCAACCCCAGTCCTAGAAACCCTTTTTTCACAAAGCCTGTCTTTCATCTTCCAGGTCATTTGAGGGAGCAGTGGGAGGCTCAGCACTTTCTCCACCTTTTAAAAAAAGCCCAGCTATAGGACGACTTTCAAATATTACATATCAGTCTTCGTTGACTATATCCTAGTGTCCTGGTGGTTCTCCCTGTTCCTGCTGATGAAAAATACCAAACCTGACCTAAAAAGCAGAGTTTCTGCAGCTTACTTTTAGATATTTTAGTGAACTTCAGAGAAGAGCCCTGACTTACAGGTTACCCAGCTCTGGGAATACCTTATGTGGCAAATGCACGGAGTTTTACTTGCAAATGCCTTGGCAGAATTGTGCTGAAGCTGGAGAAGGGAGGATGAGCCTTGGGACTGGCCGACTCCACTGCTGACCTGTTTTTTTTCTGAGGACTTGGACAATTTCTGTCTCTGGCGCCTTCACGCAGAGGTCTGTCCTCTCCCAATGTATCGCTATTAACCTAAAACGAGTTTTAGTCACAGGCTGTGCCCTGGTAATGACGGCATTTATTTTTCTTATAATTGGCGTGATAAGAACAGTCACACATACACAGATACACACCAAATCCTCGGCCAACTAACGCGGTGGAAATGGGGACATGTCACCTGGAATCTCATCAAATTTAATATTATAATCTATTTCCTCCTGCCTCTGTGAGAACCCCTTCATATGGAAGGACCTGAGTTTGGCCAGTGGGCGATGCATTTGGTAAAGGAGGTCGTGAAAACTTAGCACCTAGACATCGATCTGGAAGGTTTATTTTTAGCTTTTGTAATTACAGGTCAGTTGTCCTGGTATGGATCCCAGGCTGTTTTCCGAGTCTTTCAGATTATAAAATTGTTTTAAAAACAAACGGACAAAACCTCAATCTCATCTAGGGCACGTCGCCCTCTCCCAGAACAAAAAATTGTATCTGACTAATGGGCTCTGCCGCTCGTCAGTGTTTTTTCTCTTTATCATCTTCTATCTGACAGAGTTTGTGCCATTTGTTAAAAGGGAAGCTACTCGGTCCCCAGAATTATGGCAGCCCCATATAAAATATCTAGAAAATCACTAGCCTGGCCTTCTCAAGTCAATAATGACATGAGGAACAGGCATTTGAGACACAGTTATTTTCATACTGACCACAACTGGTCTATCGCTTTGTAGAGAAATCTGTTAGGGATAAAGAAGCATTCACCGTGGATTTCATCTGTGTTTGTTCCTTTGATTCTGCATTGGAATTGGGTGTAGACCCTTGGATTTTAATGCGATTCAGAATCTGGACCTTAATGCCAGCACGAGATTCAGAATTGTTGGGAAGAGTCTCCTAAAAGTGATGGCACTCAGGGCAGGGATTGGGGTAGAGCTTTGGAGGTGTGACCAGGTCCCCTTTTGTTCATTGGTTCCTGAAGACCTGCTATTTGTTTTGAGTGAACTGGGTTCAGATCACCACCAGTTGGAACAGAGTTCAACATTTTCTTCACAGAGTGAACATGGTTTGATTGCCACAAATAAGTAAAGGCCTTAACTGATAGGTAGTCCTGCTATTTAATATCTACCCAAAACAATGACAACAATTTAACTGTTGCAAAACTAATATCATTTTTGGTGGCTGATCCTTAATATTCAATAACTCCTGGTTAAAAAATCCTATACAGCAGGACCTCTAACCCAGAGTCTGTGGAAACTCAGGGAAGGTCCTGCTCCAGAAACTCCTTGACATTGTCTGTAAACCTTTGAGTGCTTGTACTTATGCACTCCCACCCCACCCCCTCCATGCAACACACACACAGGGGAGAAGAGTTGGTGTTCATCAGGTTCTCAAAAGGGCCTACGACACAAAAAATATTTAAGAATCCCCATTATTCAGCAAGTGTCTCCTTGTTTTCCAGATCTGTTCTCTGCAACTATCTTGGAGGGTACACCTATCAGTCATGCTCAAAGGGAATCATTTGACAGATAGCCAACTAAGATTTTTCTTCGGTTGAGGGGGTACTGGTCACACCTGCTCAAAACTGTTTCCAGATTATTATTAGTACTTGCTTAGACTGCTGTGTGGGTGGGAGGAAGGGGCAAGGGCAGAGAGCAACCTTGTCTCAGAGTGGTTCCCCTGTTAACCAAATTATTGTCTTCTCTTTAAGTTTTCATTTCAGGCAAAGTCCCATGCCTAAAAAGATTTGAAAATCAATGGTGAAGAATTGGGTGCGGGGTGTAGGGATTACCACCCTTTGGTCTGTATACTGGAGGGAATTCAAATACAATTGGCGTAGATTGAAGGGTTTGCTTGGGGATCTTCTCTTGGCATACCTCAGAGGGAGGTTCACCTGTTGGGTGCCCCAGTGTTCACGGGATGGGAGGGTGTCATACTACCCCCAATACTCATGGTCTTGCTAACACTTGTCAGAGAGCATCCCCTTGAATTCAGAATTGAACAATACTCATGAACCAGGGCTTGGGGAGGTAGCCATCCACTTCTCCACATACCCTGAAACTGAATCCTGGAGTGACCCAGACCAGCAGAGATCAGTGTATTTGGTCCCTGATAGACTGACTTGGCTGAAATGTGCCTGCAGTGATGTACTGGTCCACACTGGGTGACAGTGTGAGAAGCAGCCTCCAACATGTGTGCTCATTTGAAGCAGGTTATAATGCAGGGTGATACATTATGCTTTCTCTCCACAAGGACCCATGGGGTAAATTTCTCATGGATCTCAGCTCCAAGAGCAGCATCCTCTAAGGAACAGATTTACTGTTATCATATGGTTTCCATGACTCAGCAAGCTGCTCACATCACTCTCTTCCTATAGTTTTCTAGAAAGCTCAGAGCCAAATTTTCGGCATTGTTCGCTTGTGATTAGGACCTCATTGCATCCATATTGTGAACTAATGTTACTCCTAGCTTCATTTATTTTTCCTATCCTGATTTTCCCTTTGTCCTGCTTTTCTTATGTTTTCATTTTATTCTTTTGTGTTCACATTTATGTAAACCACTTTAAATTCTTTCTCTGGCAAGGCATAAACACATGAAATAAACAAATATTTACAGACTGTTAGTTATAAAGAATTAGTAGCTTCCCAATGTGGCAAGATTCTTAGAATGTCTTTTAAGAATAATTAGGACCTCGCCTGCTAGACCAGGGGGCAAATTTACCCCAAGGAAACAAGTTGCACTAATGAGTACAACAAAAAATGAAACGTCAGAGGAAACTGAAATAGCAGCCTCCTGCTATCCTGATGTCTCAATCAACGATAAATTAATTAGCAGGTTTCCATTTTAAAATGACATCTGGCAAACATCACTCTACAACCTCTTGAAATTTTCCACCAAAACTGTGTAGGAAGATACAGAAAAAAGGTGAAAACTTACATAACTAAAAAGGAATGGAAGTCAGCTTGATACTAGTAAATGGATGGGAAAAAATTTTCACTAAGTACAAGGCCCATGCAAATGAACTGGGAAAAAAAATGTTTTTGGAGACCTGTCCACTCTCTCCCTCTCCTGAGTAGTCAGGATAATCACTGGCCCTCCCCCCAGTATTCTCCCAACCTCAAACCCTGGTTCAGAGTGTGAGATAAATGCTCACAACAAAATAAAACAAACACCAAACAAACGAAAGTACGATAGCTGAGCCTTTCATTGTGGTGGTGGGGCATTTGAAGTATCCAGAGATAAGCCCTACTCCCAACCCTCTCACTTCCTCCTAGTTTTATAGTCACTTAGAAAATGTAGCTCCCCCAAACATTCAGGAGGGCAGAGAGAAGAACTTGCCATGGTACCATGTTGCAATCTAGGAGGTGTGGTCATGAAAAGGTAAAGCCCTGGGGGCGGGGGAGACTATAAAACCATGTAGAAATATAGAATGATTTTTGTTCTTTTCCACTCATTCATTCATTCAACATGTGCATTTTCAATTGCAGGTTCTTAGCCATTTGTTCAAAGAAACATACAGCAAGATGATGAGAGTAGGAAAAACCTCCTCTCAAGCTGGCAGAGGGAAAATGGTTTGAGTATGCTAGACATTGGCAAACAGTGGGGTGGAGACAGCATTATCCTCACTTAACGATGACTAACAGAAAAAGTTAACATGAAATTTATGAAAAAATACTGCAGAGCAAAGGAAACCAAAGGTGGCTTGAAGGCATCATGTAAACTAACTAACAAGCAGGACACAACGTCTGATAGTGGTTTTGTGTTTTCATTAGGGCATAATAATACAGAGTCTCAATGAAGAGGTACAGAAAGTTATGAGGGAGAAGCACTCAGACTAAAAGGCAAGGCTGTGGCATGAGATGAACTTCAAGACTCTTGAGACAAAAGACTGTAGAAAGACTGAGCATGGTGGCAGGATTAGAACCCACATCTGACAATGGTAATCCTAGCATTAATCCTGGGAACACAAATGAGTGATGGGAGGACAAACTTGGGAAGGTATCCTAGAGGACTGAAGAGAAGATGAATCAGAGAAGGGGAAAACAGTAACAGATCATGGACATAGAAGACAGAGAATCGAGATTCAAGGTAAGGATTACGGGTGACCTGGAAGAAGTAAGATTCAAAATGACAGAAGGAAACACTCCTGAGTTGAAAAAATACCTGAGTGTGCAGAGAAGAGCTCACTGTCTTATGTGCAAGAGCATGAAATGAGAGCACACTACCATTCTGGCAAAATGTTTGCTCTTTAAAGATAATGGCAAATCAAATGAATGTTGAAGAGAAGAGAAAACCGTTATACATGAAGGAAAAATCAGGATTTCTTCAGGTGTCTGTTTATCACACCAAGGCAAGAGGCGGTAAAATATCGGCTGCAGGGCTTTGGAGGGAATGTGATTCTGACCCACAGACATCATCCCACCTGCGGACATCAGGGGTCAGAGTTCCAGAGGTCAGAGAATGCATTCAGCAGTCTCTGGTAACAGATTACAGAGCAACTTCATGTACAAAGTTACATGTGAGGTGAGATTTGAGGCTGGGGACGCAGTTAGAGACTACGGGACCGGACTTCTGCCCTCAGCTGGCTCTACCTGCTAAGAGGGGCTGGTGAGGGCATGGGTCCAGCAGGGAGTGGAGCTGCAGCATGCACTGGTGTGCCTCTTAGGGACTCAGAGACAGAAAGTAAGAAAACAACAGAAGCATGAAGACAAGAGTAGAAAAAAGTAGGGAGGTTAGGGAAGTGAAATCTGGCAGACATAAAGGTGAGGGAACATGAGCTTCTGAGGCAGGACCTTGTCTGTCTTGTTGATGTCCAGAACAATGTGCATGTGTACATGGAGTCTGTCCTCAACAAAGAGAGAATATGTGTTTTTTTCAAACATACATGTGTAATAGTCACAAAAATTGGCCATGTATTGGGTCACAAAGGAAATCTCAACAAATTCCCAACAGCAAAATCACATCAGCTGTATTTATTGCTCACAATGCTGTGAGGACTAAAAATTAGTGACAAAAAAACCCAAAACAAACCAGGAAGCTATCTACTCTTCTAATTACCTCTTAATTTTGATTAAAATGAGACTCACATTGGAAGTAATAATTTACTTAGAAAAGTTTGACGATGGGCACATTACATATCAAAGCCTGTGGGATGCAAACAAAACTGCATTTGAGGGGAAATGCATTATATATACACACACATTATCTATATATAATGAATATATACATATATATGAGTTAGCTTTTCATTTTATTAATCTCAACAATTTTTTTGTTTTTGTTTTTATATTAAGTAATATTTTCCTCTTACTTTCTTGTTTTCTAATATATATGTTTTCCACATATTCTAACATACAAAATTCACTTCTAAAACTGCCTGTCAGTAGGGGCAGACCTGGATAGCTTTATAGGTGAATTCTTCCAAACTTTCAGAAAATTATCATGTCATATAAAGTATTCTAGAAAATAGTAAAAACTAGAGAATCCTTGCCACGTCATTAGTGTAACTCGATAGCAAAGCTGAACAAGATGGCATGAACATGGAAACCTGCAAATAGAAACCAGCTTGTATAGAAAGGAGTCAGGACCCAATATGATTTATGCAACAAATGAAAAGATGCTTCAGAACTACGCAATCTATTAATGTGATCTACAATCCTTAAGAAGAAAAACTATAGGATCATTTCAAGAGATGGCAGAAAGCAGTTGATAAAACTCACATTTGTGCTTTAAAGCATTTAGGAAGCCAGGAATAGGCAGATGCTTCTTCACTTTGAGAGTATCTACTGAACGTAGAGCAGGCAACATAGTTAACCATGCAGCACTGCAAGCAGGTGCCGAGGACGGCAGCAGGACACAGACCGAATGCCAATGTCACTACTGCTTCGGAGTGGAGTGCGGCTTGTTGCCGGGGCCGTAAGACGAGCAAGAGAAGTACGTATAAATCATGGGAAAAACCGTAAAAATATCCTCCGTGTGCTCAAGACAATGACCTAGCTGGAATAGCTAAGAGGATCATGTGAAAGATAATTAGGACTAAGAACCTATTAGGTGCTAAGTTATAAAATATAAACATAAATCAATAGTGATCTATACACCATCAGAAATCTATCAGAATGTGTAATAGATAATAGAGATCTCATCCACAATGTCAATAAAACATATACCGAAAAACCTCTGAACAAAAGAAGTAGGAGAGCTTGGAAAAAAATCTCTACAACTTAAAGTAAAATAAAGTAAAAAGTGAAAGTAAATAAATGGAGACAAGTACTGCACCATTGGATGGGAAGCCACAATATTATAAAGACATAGATGTTTCCCAAATAGATAAATACATTTGGAGCAATCCAATCAACTTGAAAATTTTTTTCCGACTTGAAGATTGTAAAAAGTCATTTATATGAGTAAAGGATTAAGAAAAGTTAAGACACTTTATAAAATATCAACAACAAAAGCAACTGAAGGGAACACCATCTACCAGATATGAAAGTATGTTACAAAGTTATTATAATTAAAAGAAAGTTGTATTTTTACATGAATGGGACTTCTGCATCCATGGAACAAAATAGAGAGCATAAGGAAACCAGGCTCATGAAATAAAAGAAGGCATATATAGATTAAAGGGGAAATCTGAAGCCAGCAAACAAAAGATGAATTATTTACTAACAATTTGGTGACAAATGCTTAATTTGGAAAAATAAGGTTAGAGCTTATCACATATTATCCTGAAAAACAAAGAACAGAGGAACTAAAGGGCTAACTGTAAGTTACGTTGCTCAGAATTGTCCCTGCATGGTGCACGGTGATAATAAAAAGACTGACTTTTCTTGGACTTAATACTGTTTTACAATTCTCTGCAGGACGTGAACCATTACTGCTTACACCCTGGACGGCTGGGTTCCACTCCCGAGCTCCCTGCTGGGGACCACCGCGAGGCAATCCTTGGCAGACACTGCACATACACACGTGTGTGGACATTTCCATCGCTGACTGTTAATAGCAGGCGACAGGAGACTATGGAGAGTAAGAGGCCAATTTTGCTAAAATACAGATACCTTTTAACACCTCTATTTCTAGACGTACTACACATACATGAGTGCACAAATACATACAACTGCAGTTATTTTGGGGGAGATGGAGGGAATTTAGGTTGTGGTCGGGAAGGCACTATATCTGTATGCTCACAATTTTTTTTTACATTATATTCATTTATTTATGTAATTAAAAATATGCAGTTCAAAATACATATACATCTCTGTATGTATATATACACACATATATAAGCTCTAACCTCACGAAATATATCTAACCTTATAATGTGTATATAGCTGCCTTAAACGAAGAGGGAGAGCAAGGAGGGCTTAATTTAGTGCAGCACCACTGCCACCTACTGGGGAGGAGGCGACACTGCCAGGGAGGCTGAAGCAATGCACTGGTCTAGAGCTTTTGTGCTGACTCGATTTTCTACTGACGCCTTGCAAAGATTACCACCAGAAGACAACTTTGAAGCCACCTCACAACAGATAGGAAGCTTCACTCAGCCCGTTGGGCATACACGGCAAGTGAGTCATGCAGTCAACCCTCAAGAAAACCCCTTCGGGCGAGTGACCTAAAGTCTCTGCGAAACAGTCTCCCCTTGAGCTAGAGAACAATGAGGCATCACTGAACAGAAGTTTGCATGTCTACTGTAGGATCACAACAGTCCCACATGGCAGATTTGTAACGATCTGGTTTTACAGAGGAAAACACCGGCCCTGGGACCAAAGAAAGGATGTTTTCTAGGCAATGTATCAGCAGCTCAGGCAGAACCGATGCCAGATTCTGTGACCTGACGGCCTGAGCCCCCAGCTGTGTTCACGGGAGCCTCTCGGTCAGGGATCTGGCAGATGCCTCCGCAGACGGGCATCGTAGCAGACACCGGTGCTGTCCCTGCCTCTATCCCCTAGAGCTACCTGAGTTGCCTGCAGCCATGGGGCACAGTTTCTGGCTCACTGAGAGTTTCCCACCTCAGACCTGGGTCTCTCCCTTCTTCTTTGCCTGGTTGTGCGTGGCATTGATGCTCCCCTGGGTGGGGCCATTCTGAACCAAAGGCAAATGGGAGACTGTGGATGAATGCTCCTGTCCTCGGGTGTGGGGGGTGTCCCACATGGCTTCTCGGTGGGTCCCTGGTGGAATGGGGCCCCGGTTGTCTAGTGCCTACCTTAACAGCCTTTCTCACTGCCCTGGCTCACTCCTGAGGCTTCTGGGCTCTCCTTTCACCTAAATCCTTGACTCGGAGCCTGCTTTTGGTGAGACCCAGACTAAGAATGCAGGGCACGGTGGTAAGTACTACTGGAAATGTAGTGGGGTTCCAGAAGTGGCTGTGGTTTCTCCAGGAGTGTGAAAAGTCAAGTGGACAGCAATGTGAGCCTACAGAAGGCAGAGGCAGCCCACCTAGATCTTCCATTAGACTCTCAGTTTCAAATGCAATCCATTGCTTCTGTAAGGTCATTCAAAGCAAAACGGTATGTGAGTGCATGCAAGTGTGTGTGTGTGTGTGTGAGAGAGAGAGAGAGAGAGAGAGAGAGAGAGAAGGAGTGTGTGTGTGTGTGTGTGTGTGTGTGTGTGTGTACAGGTGCATTTTTCTACGGAGAGAGTCCATAGCTTTTATTCATAATCTCAAAGGAGGTTCCTGAGCTAATCCATGAGGGCAGAGCCACTGAGGATTCTGAGAGGGGGTGAGACAGGGCCGAAAGAATCCCAGAAAGTGAGTAGCCTGTGCCTGAGTTATCATATTGAAATAACATGTACTCAGCCTTGTACTGTGTCTAGGACAGAGCTTAGTTCATTAGAATCATTATCTTATTCTCTCATCACATTCTTTGAAGTGGGTTGTGATACTATCTACATTTACGGATGAAGAAACCGAGCCCCTGCCCAAGGTCACACAGCTGGATTTGACGCCAGGCAGCCTGACTCTAGACCCCATGCCCTTAACCCTGAGCCAGCGGCCCTCATGCTTTAGTGCAGCAGAATCACCAGGGGAGCTGGTTACTGCACATGCCTGCACCCCATCCCCAGAGTTTTGAGTGGGGCCAGGCCTGAGAATCTGTATTTCTAACTTGTTCCCCGGTGGCGCTGCTGCTGCTCTGGGGGCCACACTGCAAACCCCCTTTGAACTGCAAGCTCTCGTCTCCAGAGAGGAGGTCACGGAGCCCCAGAGCAGTGATGTGAGCTATCTAGGCCACCCAGCTCCTTAGCAGCAAGCGAAGATGAGAATCTAGGTCTGTGAATTCTAAACCTTTCCACACGGCTCATGCTTGGAGGAGGGTACATCCTGCTGAAAAGCGTGCACCAGTCTGATTACCTGATGTACGTCCAGCCCCTGGGAATGGGCGTTGGGAGAAGACAGCTCCTCGCTTGGCTCCTCTGAGCCCACGCGGGCCCTTCTCCACCTCCTGGCCTTCCGGTCCGCAGCGTGGGGGGCCTCCTCAGGCTCACTGCTGTCTGAGGTCTCCCTGCTGGCTGCCTGGGGGTTGAAGTTCACATCCAGCTCTCCCTGCAGGCGCATCTTCTCTGCTGTGGGGTCCCTGGGGGCCTTCCTCTGCACCCAGGACAGTCTGGCCCGGCGCCCAGCCTCCCGGGAAGAGCTTGCAGAGGAGGTCTCTGAGTCGGAGCACATGGCCTCAGGGTTCGGGGACAGCCCGGAGGAGGCGGCTGAGGGCCCTTGGTCCGAGCCCTGGGCCTGTGTGGGCTGAGGCTGGGGGTTCCTGGGCCGGCCTCGGGGCCGTGGGCACAGTGTGCTCAAGGCCTCGCTCCAGTCAAAGTCCTCCTCACTGTCGGAGCCCATCTCGTCATAGGCAGAGGCCATGCTGGAGGCCGCCTCCAGGGCCTGGAACGTGCCACTCTTAGGTTTGGCCAGCAGGCGGGTATGTGGCAGAGTACCATCCTTCAGGGCCACCCAGTTCCCGTCGGGGCTCTGCAAAACCTCAGCCAGGTCTGCGCGGGGGAGGGAGAGAGAAACCAGACAGGGCTGTTATCACCTGGCAGCAAGGTGAGGCTGCTATCTGCATCTTCCCCACCACTGGCTTGGGGTCCTGGGGAGCAGTGGACTCTGGGAAGTCCAAGAGGGCACACCTCTTTAGGAGTCGAAGGTCCCCAAGAAGTCCGTTGAGGCCTTGCAGGCCCCAGTGCTCCAGAGATGAGGAGAAACTCAGAGATCTGGCTCCCAGTGCACCTTGCCTGCGTGGATGGTCACCTCGGTCTCAGAATGGCACCTCTCCTGCCCTGGGCTGGCTGGGGTGGAGAAGGGGCAAGGGGAGTGCTACTGTTGGCAGCCCTGGGTCTGGCTCTTTGCCCTTGGGCCAGGGTTTTCTCTGGTTGGATGGGAGATGACTCCATCACCTGCCCTGGCCTCCCTCAAGGTTAACACACTCTGCCCTTGACACTTCTACACATCCCATCCACAACGGCCTTGTGAGATGGCAGAGTGAAATAAGATACATATGTACACACACACACACACACACACACACACTGGACTCTGCCCCCAGTTCCCAGTTCCTGCTAATATTTGTTCTTTGACCCCAATTCCTAACACAGGGCTCCTAAATTAAATCCCTTGTAATTTCCTGGGTGATGGGAGCATCTTTTGTTCTAAGGAGGCAACTCTGCGCGGCTCCAAGATGGGACTGGCCGCCAGAAAGACCAAGCCATGATTAGAAATTTAGAACTTTCAGCCCCACCCCATCCTCTGGAGAAGGAAAAGGGGTTGGGAAATGAGTTACTAATCGACTGTGGCTACACGATGAAACCTCCATAAGAGTCCCCAAAGTCCGGGGTTCTGAGAGCTCCTGGATGGCACATCCGCTTGCCTAGCGAGGCACCCCAGCTCCTCGGTGCTCAGGACCCTCTAGGGCCTCACTCCATGAACCTCTTCATCTGGTTGTTCATCCATGTCCTCTGTTATATAATAAACTGGTGAACATAAGTGTTTCCCTGACTTCTGTTGAGCTGAGCTGCTCCAGCAAACTACTGAGCCTGAGGAGGGGGTCGTGTATAGCTGGTTGGTCAGAAGTCCAAAGGACGACCTGGGACTTACAATTTGGTATCTGAAGTCATGTAGTCCTGAGCCCTTGACCGTGGCATCAGGAGCTACATGCAGGGAGTCGGTCAGCATGGAACTGGAGGATACCCGGCTGGTGTCAGAGAATTGGTTGGTATGGAAAAACCCCAAACATCTGGTCCCAGAAATGCTCTGTGTGAGCGGCGGATGGGTGTTCCTGCTCGGCACGTAAGTTTATTTTCAACTCAAGGCACATGCCTCATTCTGGAAAGGATGTGAGGGAGAAAGAGTTTGGGAGTTCCAATCTCATTTGATGGACGGGGAGACAAAGGGGAGCCAAGTTACGGAACTTGTCGAAGGTCACAGAGCCCATAACTGGTCAAGTCGGGATGAGGTGCAGCTCTGTCCAAAACAAAGACAGCTCTGGCTTATGCTGAGGAAGCCCTTGGTCAGCTGTGAGGCACTGATCAAGGGCAGGCTGGAGTGGTTCTTAGCTTGGGGTCGTGGTCTGGGTTGGCCTAAACTGGGCTCAGTTTTGCCTGGAGCTGGTGGCTGGGGCCCCAAGGGTTGATCAGCTTGCCAAGGGGTGAAAGTTGCTTTGTCTTATTTTTGTGGAAGCCAAACAGGATAGTGGGCTCCTTAGCTGCGAGGACCTGGCACAGCCCCGTGGCCTTGGGCACAGCAGTTTAGCCAACAGAAGCTGCTCCTTTATGAGGAACCTTACAGGACTCCCTGGGGATTGGGTGATGAGGAACCTGGGGCCTTGGAGGGGACCCGCTTGTGTGTGGGCTTGAGGCCTCCAGGGGCCACAGGTCTGCTGTGCAGGGACACTGAGCAGCATCCTGCCAGATGCCATTTCAAACACAGACTTCCTACCAATTAAATGATGACTGTTTCATGTAATGAAATTAAAGTGATCGGTGTTTCGCAGCCTTGTGCACAAAGCATTGTCCTTGCCAGGATGGCTGTGCAACCACAGCCTTCAGGGAATCCAGCTGTTGGTTGAACGCATTTTCAGCTCAGAGACCCGGTGGCACTTCAGCTGTCTGACTGCAGCCCAGGCTGGCAGGACATCGAAGTTCCCTTTTTTCTTGAGTCAGAAAGTGGGGCTTCCTTTCCTCCAGGAGGATTCTGGGCCCAGTGGGGGCTGATTTAACCATGGTTCTCCTGGAAGCATGAGGGCCTGGGTCCTGCTTTCCCTGGCTGCTCCCTCTATTTGGGGTCTGTCCCTACTACCATCCCCACACGGCAAAGCTCCAGTGACCTCTCAAAGACTTCATCTTCTTGGTTCCCCTTTTCCTAGAGCACTTTGTTGTCTCCCTGCCCAGATGTGGCCTCCTCCTTCCCTGAGTTCCCTGCTGTGACAGCCTGTTTGGCTCATTCCACGACCCAGTCTGGGTTCTGGCTGATCATGCCCATGGCTGGGCCCTCCTCCTGATGACGACAAGGTCCCTCTGGCAGGGGCTGGATCTCAGTGACCTCTCCAGCCTAGGCTGTGGAGTTGGGGCCTGGGTGGAAAGCTCTGGGAGCCTCTCAGCCTCAGTACTCTCATTGGCAAAAGGGGCACAGCTAATCCCTCCCTGGCTGGGCATGGGGTTAAATGAGGTGACACCCATCAAGCATGTTACATGGGCCCGCTCAGAGCAGGAGACGAATTAATAGCACTTCCCCCCTTCCCCATCCCTGGGCTGCTATAGGGCAGGGAGAAGAACAAGAACTTTGGATTCAGGCAGATCCAGGACTGAGCCCCAGTTGTTATGGTTCCTGGCAAGGGATCTTGGTCAAAGAGCACCTCTGAGCCTGTTTCCTGACCTAAAAATGGGGACAGTGTGACTCTCCGTGGCTGTCAGAGGATTTTTATAAGACAACATACGTAAAGCCTCGATCATACTGTCTGCTACCCCTCAGCTCTTTTATCTTCTGCGTGCTGAGTTGGCTTATACAATTATTTGCCCCGACTGTGGATCAGCACACGTGCTCCTTCCATAGGTACACGTGTCTACCTATCCTGTAGTCACGATTCTGCAGCACAGCGACACTGCTTTCATTGGCTGTGGGCACATTCAGAAGGGAGCCTAACGAGGGCGTTATTACTATTTACATGTAACGGGCTCTACCTGTTGTGGTGGTAATGGTCGGTTTTCTGGGGAAAAGGGTTTCTAGGTTGCCGGCATTTTCCCAATGCCATGTCCCAATCTTGTGGGTCAGGTGTTGCGGAAGGCAGGGACCAGAGCCCGCCTCAGGGGCACATTCTTGGCCTTCTTTCCTTAAGAAGCTAGGCTACTCTGTTCTCTGGGTTTTGCCAAAAAGCTTTCATTTTTAAAGACTTAAACTATACTACAGTTTATTCTCTTGGTTGTTTACCCCCATCGCCCTTGCCCTGCCACAACACTGACCAAAGGTTGTGTCTTCTTCGCTGCTCTACCTCCAGTCCCTGAGCAGTTCTGGAACCTGTCTTGGGCTTGTGAAGACTACTTGTCAGTGAACATGGGCATCCACAGGCTGCAGGGGCCAGACTACACTCTTGGTGTGAGGCTCTCAATGAGCCCTGCTGTCTGTCTGCAACCTCTCCTGGGGCCATGGGAGACAAGCCATGGTGGGAAAGCCTCTGCGAAGCCCGCTCTGTGCCTGGCTCCTGGGCTGATGGCTATACACGTGCTCACGCACCAGCCTTCGACACCTGCTACAGGAAGGCAGGGATCCAGTCTGTCGCTGGCTCCTCTCTTTTGCCTTTTACAATTCCAGTTCACCATGTTCCTCTGAGGAAGCTAGAAGGTGACCAACTTTTATCTCCACAAGAGCAGAGTGGCCTCCCTGTATGCCCACCCCTGTGAAAACCTGGTTGTCAAGGTGCATGGTCAGAACTGCTCAAAGCCATCCCCGGTTTCCGCTACCACACTCTCTAGGTCCTCTGGGAGTATCCATCGGGGACCCTGCGTCCTTCTGTTCTCTCCTTTGTCCAAATTCTTTCTCTTTCATGACTGTGCGGACAACAACCGGTCAGCAACTTCAGGGCAGGGGCTGTCCCCTGATGGTTATTTCCCAGCACTGGGTACATGGTGTGCACACAGCAGATGCTCAGTGAAGGTCTATCGAGTGGAAACATGTTTGGGGAGCCATCCATTGACTGCTGTAAACTCTGCCGAGGCTCAAAGTGGACCCGCTGTGGTTTACTCAGCCCACAGTGTCCTTCCAGCTGACCCCAAGCGTGAATTAACAGGCTCTGGAAGCAAGCTTTCCCCCGGGGCATAAACAGAACTGCGGAGAACAGCCTAGTGGCCATTAACCCAAGATGACCTCCACCTCTGGGTCTCCTCTCTTCTACATTTCTGCTCTGCTGAGACTGGGCGATGCCCCTGAGAATAATCTGCTTCCCGCTAAACAGATCAGACACCCCTCAAGACCCGGGGGGTTGGCCTGCACATTTTAGCATGTGAAGGCCAAGTGTTCCTCAGAAAAACCAGAGGTTTTCCACACAAGTGCTTTCGAGTTTTGTAATTTTAAATCTCCAACCTGAGAGATGCATGGATTTTTAGAAGAGTGCAAAATCTTTTCTGTGCGTGATATTGTTGAACTAAATTTTATGTTTATATACAACAGATAAAATATATGAGTGCTTTATTTTACAGAAAATTAGGTAAAAAAATCATGTTTTGAAAATCAAAACCCTTTCCAGCTTTATTTGGAATGCTCCTAATTCAGCAGGGAACTATTCTGTGAAATGGAGTGTTTTCCAGAAGGTTTTATAATCTCCTCTAAACTTATCAGTGTGTGTGAATTTTGAAAGGCTATTTGTCGTGGTGTTGTTTATTTGTTTGCTTTTATGGAGGGGGGACACTTATTATCATGCACTAGTTGAAAAAGCCTGAAAATGGGAGCCATGATGTTTGCGTTTGGCCCCATTAACCTTGGGATCTTGAACAAGTCATCCACCCTCATGGTCCCTCAAGGTTCTCGTCTACCGCAACGCTTAGCAGCACTACTGGAGGAATGAATAAAGTGCCTGCAGATGGACCCTACACACGATAAAGTGATTTGTAAAGGGTAGTTATTGTTTATTGAAGATAAACATATGCCTGTGGAATTTTGGAGTCCCTTCTCTGTAGGAACTTTGTCTCTGGTGAGAGATAAAGAAAGGAAGAAAGCCTACAAATGAATGAACAGAGATGCCGGGCAGCAGGAGGAAAGGAAAGAAAAGCTTATGTAGAATGGAAAAATGCACTTCAAAAACAAAACCCAAACCACATACATAAATAGGGAACATTTCCCGTGCTCACAGAATCTCTGTAGATTCTGCCGACGGGTTCTACTGAAAGGTTCACACGGAAATGGTCTGTTTGGGGAAATTTTTAGAATGACTGTTAAAAACATCGCATGGTTTGTGGTTCTTTGCACTGTGAGAACAATGGAATTTGTTTCAATAGCTGTTAGTTCAATCTTTTCCCTGCGAGAGTAGAAACGATAGCACAAACTTTAAAAGCATATTTCTAAGATGAATATTTTGCTGCTAATTTTTGTGGTTGTTCAGAAAAGGATTCTAGGGGCGCCTGGGTGGCACAGCGGTTGAGAGTCTGCCTTCAGCTCAGTGCGTGATTCCGGAGTTCTGGGATCGAGCCCCACATCAGGCTCCTCTGCTATGAGCCTGCTTCTTCCTCTCCCACTCCCTGCTTGTATTCCCTCTCTCGCTGGCTGTCTCTGTCTCTGTCAAATAAATAAATAAAATCTTAAAAAAAAAAAAAAAAGAAAAGGATTCTAGATCTGACCTACAGTGGGAGCTGAGAATCCTTTTGTGGTCTCTTCTTGTGAGGACAATGTGCCTAGCTTTCGTTACGTGTAGCCAGGTGAGGAAAGAACAGACCTGTGCCAGGGTGCAGTGAGCATCTTGACTTGACTTAGACAGTCAGTCATGGAGCCCAAGAGACCTAGGTGGCCTGAGCAGGGGGCTTCACGGCCCTTGGCTCTTACCCACGTGGTTGCAAGCACCTCACAGCCGTTGGATGTGTGACTTTGGGAAAGCCACTGAGCTAATTTGAGCCTCTTCACTGTGAAGGATTACATGACTCAACAGGTTTATAACGGACTGTGTGTTGGATGTTGAGTCTCTAGAGAGGTGAGTTCAAATGCTCTATGCAGAGCGGGACATTCTAGGAGAAGGAGCAGGAAGAACAGGCAACAAACGTCATCCTCAGGTGCAGTGGGGTGACAGCTGTCCATCAAAGACTCGTCCCTCTCCTGGCAGAGCTGTGTTGCTGGATGCGTCCAGCCAGGACATGGACCAGGCCCTCTGCACTGAAGTGGGGCTGTGTGACTCGCTCTTGCCTGTGTCTGGGAGGGAAAGCAGTGTAGGCCATGTCCCGCAGAGCCGGTTAGGAAGCAGGTGCACTGACTTCTCTGTTCTCTCTTCCTCCATCTGCTGGCCCATGTGAATGACCCAGCAGAAGACTCAGAGACCATAGAGGACAGCAGAGCCTTGGGCCTCTGAAGGCCTCCCACAGCCAGGACATTGTATTGCATTGGTGTGTGCTGAGAACTTAAACTATTACATGAAGCCACCTAAATGTTTGGTTTCTTTGTTATAGGAGCGAGTATTACCCTAACTATGTCAGGGTTCAAAAAGGACACTCTTAAACCAACCCTTGCTGGGACCCAAGTCCTTCTGAACACGGAAATAGCCTGCTGGGTTGGGTTAGCGTTTCTGGCCTGCATGAGACATATTCTCCCGGGCCACGTGGAACAGGAAGCTGAAGTGTGGCCGAGCAGCCGAGGCACTGTAACGCCCAGGAGCCCATCACTGTCGCACAGGTCTCAGCCAGAAAACTGCCCGGTGGAAAACACGACCACATTATACGTGTGAGCTGCACTGGACGCCTTGCGACTTGGTGGCTTGGCTGCTCCAAATGGGCCACACCAACTCGGGCTGAGGGAGGGAGGAGTAGCTGACCGGGAAGCAGCCTCCCAACAGCACTCCCAGGACCCACAGACCAACCAGATGCTGCTTAAAACCGTTACTTGTCTCATCCAGCCTGTCGGTGCTCCGCCAGCTGGACAAAGCTGCCTCCTCCTGCGGCGGCTGACCCGGGCCCTTCAGCGGCCTTGACGCAGTCTCCAGGGAAGGCATCTTCAGGGCGTCCTCTCTGGGGAGTGAGAACGCAGATGGGGACTGCTGCGGAGAGAAAAGAGGGGAAGAGCGGGGACTGAGGGGCACAGTCACCGGGAGGGACGCCTTCCGCTTTCTGGTAGATGACACAGCAGGAAGAAGGCATGTTCGATGGTGATGGCTTTTCCCACGCTGCAGATCAGTGCCCAACGCTGTATGATGGCACCAACAGTGGGTGCCCTGTGGATTCCACTGCAAGCTGGTCAGGCCTACCCGAAAGTGTCAGAGATGGAACAGGTAGTGGCCGCTGACAGCCTTTTATCCAGCCACCCTCCCGGCAGCATTTCTTAGGCCAACTGTGCTCAAAATGGAAAGCTTCTTCCCCCCGAAGACCTCCAAACCCGAGTCTGGGCAGCCCAAACAGAAAAGTTACAGTGCAATGCCAATGCTGCAACAGATCCGTGAGCAAAGCATGGCCCATCGCAAACCTACAACTATTGCAACACATTCCCACGTAGGTCTGAATTAAAGAAGGGAAAAGAAACTGTTACCTAAGAAGTGGTGGAGGGGAGATTTCAAAGGATGGGCAAGAGACATGTTTGAATTGTATCACACATATATGTCACGACATACAAAAAAAAAAAAAAAGAACTCATATAGATGTTACGAATGTTACGAAGAATTTGAAGCTCGATGTTAAAGAGTTTCATCAAACAGGAAGAGGCCAGATGACTTAATTCCCTGAGAGGTGTGGAAACTTAGCTTTGCCCTTGCACACAGTAAATGCGTGCTTTAAATGAGCTTTAAAAAGACATTTGAGAATGACAGTGAAAAAGAGTAACACCAGCGTCAGGATGTTTGGGTGACAAAGTTGAGCCTCATGGCTGGAATTTGGGGAGCAGGCGATGCACCCGGTAGCCTCCCCTGAAAGATGGTTGACCAGGCTGAGAAAAAACACAGAGATGGCTGAGGATCAAGGTCCAGTATTCCCATCATTGTGGGCCAGACCAGGAGCCATCAGCCCTCAAATACAGGCCCTCTGGCACACTGTCTTGGGAGAGGGTGGTACATGTCGGTTCTGGGTCAGAGTTATAGCAAACTGTTTCTACTTCCCCCCACAGAGGGGAGGCTGATCTCGAAGGAAGATGGGTTTGCAGAATAAATATGGAACCTCTAAGATGTGTACCCAGGGTCCCCATGTGCCTCTCACCCTTGTGAAAAGAGAAGAGAGATGAGGGGTCTCCAGACCTGCCTTCCCATACAACACTCACAGGTTAACATGGCCTCAGGGCAGACGAGCTCTCCCCGTTTTATGAATTCCGTGAGATTCTCTGTGCATTCAGTTCGCATAGGCCTTGGCTTATGGGAAATACCCTACCCGGGGCTGGGCTGGGGGTCCTGGGCTTCCTCTACACTTACGTGTGCCTGACTGCACTCTATTGCACACATCTGGTTTTTGCCTGATGTCTCCAAGAAACTGGGCAACTGAGGGCAGTTAATGGCCTATTAATGGTGGTGCAGTAACCGGTACAGAACTGGGAATTAGTATAGGTTTGTGCTGCGGTGAGTGTGATTTGGGGTGGGCTACAAGGATGGCTTTTCAGAAGTGCCTGGCTTTTTTCCTCCACTAACTTCTTGGATAAAATTGAAGAGCAAGAGGGGCACCTGGACGGCTCAGTCAGTTGAGCGTCTGCCTTCGGCTCAGGTCCTGATCCCAGTGTTCTGGGATCAAGCCCCACATCAGGCAACTCCACTGGGAGCCTGCTTCTTCCTCTCCCACTCCCCCTGCTTGTGTTCTCTCTCTCGTTGGCTGTGTCTCTCTCTCTCTGTGAAGTAAATAAATAAATAAAATCTTTAAAAAAAAATTGAAGAGCAAGAGAAAGAAAGAAGAAGAGCTCACCATCATCCTCCCTTACATCATGGGCCAAGGTCTAAGCTGGAGGACAGCCAAGCTAACACACACACACAAGTGGCTTTCAGCTGAGTGCCACTCCCTTTATTCCAAGGGCAAGAAAGCATGCAGCCTGTCCCTCATGTCCTGAAAACCAAGGTTTTCAAGGGGATGGGTACTCAGGGAACCATCTACGATTTTGCTAAATCCTTAACAGATGATGAACAGCTGCCAGAGGGACCAGAGAGCAAATCTGATGGTCAAGTGAAGTTACTAAAAAATGAAGAAAAAAAATCCTTCTATGGCAAACTCCTGTGTACTCAGGGAATATACCCCTGACACTCATCCCACCGTGGTCTGGCGAGAAGTCTCCTTTCTGTGTGATCCCACACACAATTCCACACACTCCGTTACAGTCCTACTACAACTTATCAATTCTTCCAAAGACCATGAGCTCCTTGAAGGCAGGAATGGTCTTTTGGGTGTGATCCTTGGTCGCATGTTTGTGATTGAATTTGCAGGACTTTAGACAGAGGTCTGGCCCTTAGGGAACTGATAATCTATTGCCAGGTGCATTATGGGGCCATTTTCTATGCCCTGACTTTGCTTTTTTTTTTTTTAAATATCTGCAAGCTTCTCACTATAAATCACTGAATATGTGTTTACAAAAGGGGAAAATGATATTTAATATTTCATTTTACAGTGGGTCACATGGTATTTTATATTTGTATGCGTCTTTAAGTGGTAGCTTGGTCCATTTTTATGGGACAAAATGCTCCCCCATCTACCAAAGCCAACACTAAGAAATGAAAAGTCCCTCTGGTTCTAACAGGGAAGATGGAATCTGTGTTCTTTGTGAGAGACTTTTATACTCTATTTCAGACAAGCCATTGTTTCACACTACAAGAAAACTATACCCTGACGATCACAAAAGACCCCAAGGTCTGGCTTCAATAGGTCTCAGGACACCGCTGGCCCAGTCTCCAGCCAGGGTGGAAAAGCCCCAGTTCTGAGACCCAGACCAAGTTTGGCCTCAAATTCGTTGCAATAAACGTACTTCCCAGCAGATGGCGCCACGATAATGTGTTTACTCACCAGTTAGTTCACCCTCTGTGGGTCCTGGGAAGTGATTGGGATTTCTTGAGTCAATGATTTGTTCATGACCCTTGTTGGGTCTTTGTGCCCACTCTTTCGTTTTCACCCATGACCTCTGCTTTCCTTCCTTTCCTCTTACCCACCCTAATGCCCACGGAAGAAGCAGGGCTGATAATATCAGAAAGGGCTAGCCTGAGTTAGTGTCTGCATGTCTACACAGGGGGGCCAGGGATGGTTGGTGGAATCCATGGTCCAGGAATATCAGTGTGCCAGCAAAGTCTTGCAAAGACGAGCTTGTGAATCAGAGCTTTGAAACAGGCCTGCCTCAACTCTTCAGGGTTGTGTGTTAGGCAGTGCGTCAACGTCAGCTCTTCCTCCTGCTCTGTGGGATCTTGGTGGGGGAACTTAAACTGTTCTATGCCTCAGTTTCCTCATGTAAAAGGATCGGTGTCATGCCTGGTACACAAAAAGCACTCAATGAGTATTAGTCAAAATTAGAGTATTTATTATGCTCTATTGCTGAGCCAGGACAACAAATGCATTCTGTCACTCAATCTGATAGAGTGCACATGAGGAAACTGAGGCAGGGGTTGAATAACTTGTCCAGGCACAAGGCTGGTTAGGGGGCAGAGGCAGGGTCTGAGCTGGGGTCTGTCTGGCCCCAAGCTGATGTGATTCCATGCCTTGTCCGTGCTGTGCCGAGCCTGTGCCGGAAGCCTGGGAACACCCCCCTTTTGGCCTCACGTGCTCTGGCCCAGCAGGACTTGCCATTTGAACCAGCTGGCTCTGACGCTGTGGGCAAAACACGCAGTGTGATCCTGAGTTACTCTGTGAGACCTTCCTCCGCAGTCGCTTCCTACCCCGTGTGGGCTGCAGCATGACCTGCTCCGTACATCTCCTGGAACGGCCTACTGTCGCTGTGATGGCTAGGACTATCAGCACTGTCAACAGCGCAGGCTCCCTGAGGCACTGACCACGGCTCCAAAATGGTCTTTGCTCCCGAGGACGCTATTCCATAAAACAGGGAGAGGATGAATGACAACGGAGACAAAGCTTTGCTTTGTATTTTCAGGGTCAGGCATAGATACTAAATTCAATTCAGTAATTACAAAAAATGAAAAATACTTTAGGTCTATCCTGTAGTTACTCAAAGGAAAGAGCAAATAGGAGGGAGGAAGGGACAGAAACACAAGAGAAAAGGCTGAGAGAAGTAGGGATAGAGGGACAGAGAGATGCCTCTTGGTCACCAGACACATCCTAAGAGCCTGGCCCCTGCTGTCATCATGGTTATTATCAATGGGATCACCACGTTATTACGTGGTATACGCGTATATATACGCGTAGAGAGACAGGCATTAAATGAATTATAAGCCCTGCACCACAGGCTTTTAGGATATTGCATCTTAAGGCTTTGAAAGCTGGATGGCATGGACCCCCCCCCCCCACTGGCGCAGAACAACACAGTAAGGGAGGAAATTAAAAAAAGAACGATGACATTCAGGTTTCTTTCAAGAGAACTGATGAGAACTCCTGTCTGCATGGGGATGGACTGAGTTTGGGTTTCGCAGTTAACCGCAAGCAGCAGGGCCTGCAGTGTTCTGGGATTCTGCATAGTTACACCCTGAGCCAGAGGGGTCCAGGTCATTGGAGAAAGGGGGAGGCACTGCCTGGAGCCACAGGGTTATGGCCTCCACGGGTGGAGGTCAGGGAGGCTTCCTCGAGACAGAAAGAGGCTATCCTTAAGCCTGCAGCCCGCTGGCCTCACCAGGGCAGATTCAGGTCAAGTACACAGATGCCCAGGCTCGACTCCAGACCCCATGAGTTGGAACCCCTGGAGTGGAGCTCTGGCAGTGATGCAGATAAGCATGGGAGTGGGGGAGCTCTTCAAAAGATGGGAGCGCCACCTTCTGTGAGGTCCCGAAGAACCAAGACCTGGCCTGCTGCTTTGTGTTCAGGCTCTGGCCAGTGACGAGGCACATTTCTGCATTTATGCCCTCTGCTTATCCCTTCCTCTTTATCTCAACCCTAGACCAATGCTGTGTAATAAAACTTCCTGGGATGATGGAAATGTTGCCCTAATACAGTAGCCGCCAGCCAGAGGCGCTACTGAGCACTTGAAATGTGGCCAGTGTGACAGAAGAGCTGGATTTTAAACTTCACTTCATTTTAATTAATTTAAATTTTTATAGTCACTTGTGTCTTGTGGCCACTGCGTTGGAGAGTGCGTCCCTAGGCCTGAGACGCTGAGTCCGCTGATCTCCTTTTATAGAGGAAGAAGCTCGATCAGGGCCTGTGGAAGATGAGAAAGGTATTCAGCTCCCAGCTCCACCAGTCACAAGCTGTGAGGCCTTAGGCAACTTATGGTAAAGCTTTAGCCTCAGTTTTCTCATCAATAAAATGGGTTCAGTAATATCTGCATCCACACCTTGTGGTGAGGGGTAAAAGAAATAACACAAGATGGGCAAACACAGGGCCTGCTCCTTAACCCCTACTTGTTACTGTCCCTTCCCCACATGGCCTCGTGGGCAGCTAGAACTGCAGTCATCATGCTGCACGACCCAGGGGGCGCTGCTCAGTCTGGATTCTAGGTCAGTGGTTGTGCAATATGGCAGCCTTGGCCAGGGTCAGTCCCCCTTAGGCCCTAAATCTGGGATGTGGTGGTAGCATAGACTCCTTCACCACAGGGGACTGGGGCTAAGTGCAGGCCAGCGGTGGGGAGGAAGCACGGGCTTAGCTCTCAAGGGTGAGACACTGCACGGAGCATTGGAGAGGCTGACCCTTGTCACCCGGATGTATCACCTCTGGACGCCCCGGGCTGGCCCTGCCAATGGTGCTGGTCAGAGGGAAAGGGCTTGGGGTCCTGACCAAGGGAAGTCAGGCTAGGGTCTGTCCAGGGGTCAAGACCCAGGTGTAGCATCAAATGGAAGTCTGAGGACAAGAGAAGAAGGCAATAGGCCAGAGACAACGACAAAGGGAGGAAGGCATGAGATGGGGGGTGGAGGTTGGGNGGCCCTCTCAGGAGCCTGGGCTGGCCAGCTTGTCCTGTTAGCCTGTTAATATGGTTGGAGCCAAATGGGACAACACTCAGACAGAGGAGGTATGCGGGCTTCTTTGTCCCTGGAAGAGCTAGAACTTGGTATAAGCCTTTCCAAACAGCTGACTCATCAGGAATCATTGGACTCTTATCACTGAGCACTGGGTAAGGCGCAGGCTCTCCTTCCAGACAATGTTCTTTAAAAGCTCTAATCACACGGCTGTCTTTAAACCAAACCAGGAGCCACAAATGGGTGTTCACGAGGGTGTGGATCCTGGTGTTTTGCTGAGGCCTTAATCCATATAGTTTCCTTCCTTCACAGGTATCCTGGAAGCCAGAAGGGAAGGGTTCAAGTCCAGGCCATGACTGAATCCCCACAAATCAGCATTCTGCCATCAGGTGGCCATGGCCCTGTACAGAAAAACAGCTGCCACATGCCCAACGCCGAGCCAGCCCAATGCCAGAACATACGTGGCCATTGACAATGGGAGACTAATGATATTGGCTGCTCAGAGGGCAAACTGTGCCAGGGACCCAGCTGGATGCTGGATTTCTCTCTATGCCTAGATTCAGGCTGCATTGTTTGGGGCAGCTCCCATGAGTACAAGCACGAGTGGAGAAAGACAAAGCATTTCCATCCTTCTGACTGATATTGTTGACAAAAAATTCTGTTTATATATTGCAAATCACAACGTAGGGAGAACTCACAGGGAGAGGCCAGGAGGGAACTTCTTTGATCCAACATCAAAGTTAAGGATGAAGGTATTAGTAATAGGAGCCAGCGGATGATCTTGTCCCCTCTGCAAGGTGCCAAGCCCTATGATCTGGGTGGTTAGAGTGTTATCCGAGGGATGTATCAATGGCATTTCTGAGCTTGTCTCAAACTACATCCTCAAGGATCTCTCCCACCCCCTCCCACATAGGTGGATTCAAGCCCAGGGAACATGGACATTGCTTGCAAAACACTGTATACCAGAGATTCAAAAGATGCCTAGAGTGGGAGAGGGACTTCCATTAGGCCTTATTCTATATCAAAATCTAGAAAATCATATTCTGCCATTTGCTTTAGGACAAGTAAGTAAGAAACGCATCAGCTCTGTCTACATTGATGTCGAAGCAAAGTGACAACAGGGGTGTGCGGGAGGCAGGCGTTTGGCAAAACAGATTTTCTGGAGAGAAAAGGAAACCCTGAGAGGATTTGTTTTAGCAAAGTGAATGGGAATCCTGTGCAAGTCTGACCTGTGCCCACGGCGTGCCTGCGTCCCAGGTGGACTAGGGTCTCTCCAGCCACCCGAGGGACTGAGTGCGAGGTCCCCCTGGGAAGCAGCACTGCTGCTTATTATAAGCTGCTTTTGGCCAGCGCGTGACTATAAGGGGTGTGCAGGAAGCACTTTGCTGTCCTCCTGTGGAAAGGGGGGGCTGCTGTAGCTGTCATTGCTGCTGTGCCCACTGTTTGGACTCGTTTCTAGAGCCCACCGTCCCGCATCTCTAGTGACACACAGAGTGTCTCCAGCCTCTATGAGATGGCAAGAATACCATTTCTCGTTTGAACCATAAGCATGGCAAGGAGTCTCCCGGCACATCTGGTGGGAAAACAGGTGTTTCGTATCCAAGAGCTTCCCCATGACACAGGAGACAGGAGCAGCGCGGAGGAAAGGCTTGGAGCCAGGAGACCTGGGTTCTAGTCCTGCCCCACCCCTCAACTTAGTTCCAGTGGCTCAGGCTAGGTAGGCCTCAGTGTACTGCTCTGTAAAATGGAGAGAACGCAGGATGCCCTTGCGTGGATCTAACGAAATAATATGTGTGAATACCCTGTGCACGGAAAGTCTAGGTAGAGGAGAAGCATTGGTCATATGCTGAGCCTGAGGGCGTTCACACCTCCTAGAGCCTCCCAGATCTGACTCTTTCAAAAAATGCTTCCGAAAGACTCCCCGGAAACAGGGCGACACCATGCATGCAGCCTGAGCTCACAGTGGCAGGAAAGAGTTAGGGAAACCGCTGAATGACAGGCTAGTTGAAGGTCATGGGCCTCTCCCTCCTCTGAACCCCAAGTTCATTTCCAGTCTCAACCTTTCAGCGGAGTGTCCACAGCCGTGGGCTGACTCGTACCCTGGCCTGCTTCCCTAACCAGATTGTACAGTCCCGGAGGGCAGGGATCGAGGCTCCTACTATTTTGTTGTCCTTGGTGCCGAGCGCACAACAGCAGCACTAAAATCAGCTGATGGGCATGCTGACAAGGGAAGGTTCTGCCAATAAATCAATGAAGCTAAATCTCTGATAAAGCCATAAAGATGCTCCTTGTTACTGCCATGCACCTGGCGGCTGGTGAGGACACGGGGAGGATTGATGCGGGTGAGGCTACCGCATATAGCTTTGGAACTGCTTGCCTACCACACAGCTGGGGTGCACACCTGTTTTTCGACCTGATTACGTAGAGGATGAATGCCACTGACGCCAAGGAGGGGCGGCGTAAACACGTGGCATTGCTCTTCCCATGTCTGACTCACCTGTTTTAAATGGCACCTGTGTGCTGCCCAGTCCTTCGCCCCGTGCTAGCCCCGTGGGTTCCTACCGCTGCTAGAAGACAAGCCCTGCCAACCTGTCCGTGGGTTTCATGCTGAATCTCCACACAGAAGGCCCGGCTCCTTGGCCTCAGCCTCCATCCTTCCCAGCCCCCATGTCTTCTACTGGAGCCACTTCAACAAGTAACGGATTTCGCAGGCTTGGTGGCTCTACCATAGACACGAGCAGGCCCAGACCCTGGGGTCACAGGAAGGGCACTGTGCTTTGTGATTCAGCCCTTGGCTTAATTTCAAGGTCATGGACAAAAAGGCTGGGCCACTTCCCGACTCCCCGCCCATGTCCAGAGGTGGCCATTTCAGTGCCTCAAATAGTATGGCAATTTGGCAAGGGGTGGAAATTGTAAGGAAACCTGGGGCCCTCCTAAAGCTGTTCTTCTCACGGGACCAGTTCAACTCTTTTCAGAATGAATTTTAAAAATGGCTATTGACACCTTTAGTTTTCCTACATGGGTCTCTGCGTAAAAATCCACCTCCATATGCCCAGGAGCCTGTCTGTGTTGACTCCCTCTGAACCCTCAGGCCCCTCCCTGCCCCCATCACACACACATTTTCTCTGTTTCTCACCCCGCCCCCCTTCCGGTACCTTTACCCTGTTGGGCGGGCACACGAGTCAACTACAGACAGCTTAGCGTGGCAGCCCCACGTCTGCGGCACAGGCTCTGACCTGCACCTGGGCAGGACACACCTGTGCGGGGCGGGCAGGTACTGCGTGGGGACTCACCCAGAGGGTGGAGGGAGCGCGGGAGCCTCCTGGGGGCGCTGTGGTCCCCTGGTCAGCTGCCTCCGCCCTGCAGCTCTGCGGCTGCGACCACTCTGGCTCTTCTTCCATCTGCTTCTCGCCTTTGCTCTTCTGTTTCCTTATGATCTGGGGGGCGGGGGTGGGGGACAAATGGGGGCAGGTTATTGGCGAGGCCTTCAGGTGCTATATGGAGTAACTGGGACCATCTCTGGGATGTTTTTTAGCCACGGAAGAGCTTAGTTCCAACAGCATACCAGCCTGTTTCAGATCTGCTTTAGGGTAACACGGCACACTTTGCATTTTATAAATAATCCCTTTATGATGCTAACAACTTCTATTCATTAAGTGCCTGCCACGTGCCAGACTGCCTTAGACACTGTATCCCCTCTACCCCATTTAATCCTCAACATAATCCTAAAAGCTTTGCGTTATAACTCTCCTCATTTTAAAGATGAGGAAACTGGCTCAGAGAGGTTCACTTATCAGTGATGGCTGCACAGCTGATAAAGAGTGGAGCTGCATCTCGAACCCAGGGTCTCTGGCTGTAAATCTGGGTTTTAGGAAGTGCTTGCAGGGTCGGTGAATGGGGCAGGTGTGAAGAGCCATCAGGGAAGGCTTCAGCTTGTTTGTACCACTTGCTGCGTTGGGTGCAGTCATATGGAAAAAATGAATGTATTTGTACAGTGGTTCTGGGCTACCAACTTCCCATGGGCAGCTGAGAAAACTGCGGAGCCACCAATCTGAGAGTATTCTTCAATGTCTTTGTAGCCCAGACAGGATGAGAGAGCAGGAGGCCGAGAGCAGGGAGAGCGAGGAACTGAGGTGCCATGCCCTGGGGCAGACTGGGGCCTGACCGAGGTGTACCCTGGCCTCCATGGTGGGGGATCTGGCCACGGGTGCCCAATGGGCTCTGGGATTGCTGCGGACTAGTCACATCCTACGTCAGCGGCTGCACCGATGTCCGAGCCCTGAGAGTGTATGTGGACATGTGGGGACAGATGATGTGTTTGCTTGTTCCTAGGTCTCCAGCTTAAGAGCCACTGCATCTGGATTGAATATACTTTGAACTGTGGGTTGGATGAGACATCTGGGGCTCTCTGCAGGATAACTGGGGATTTTCCCTATGGGCCATGTGGGAGGGACATGGATCTTGTGACCGAAAGGGAAGTCTGAACTTGTTCATTGCTCCCGGCATGCAATTCTTTGTAGTGACTCCGCATCTATCCCAGGAAGGGGACAGGAAGGATAAGCCCATGGCAGTGGGCTGACTGGGTGCCTTGCTTTGGTCAATGACCCATGAGGAGGGAGTGGGTAACCCCAGGGGTCAGGGCCGAGTCTTGGCCTTAGTCCACATCGCAGCTTCCTCTTCCTCTCCTGCGCTCCTGTCCTGGCCCCGAGTAGCTGCCGCGCCTTCAGTCAGGCCTCAGCGTGGACACACACCATGGACTCGAGCCCAACCCACAGCTTGAGCTGGGAGTGCAGATGCATGAGCAAAAAAGAAACTGAGGTCTCATAAAACATGTATTTGGTCTTTGGCCCTGGTTCCTGGCACAGAGCTTAAAAGCCCTGGGAGTGTCTTTGTTATGCTAATGAGCCGACTCCAAGCGGGGGGAGCAGGGGAGGGACTGCATGCACCTGGCTGGGGCATACACCCTTGTGCTGGGAGGGCTGGCGGCGGGCAGAGGAGAGGGCATGGAGGTCTGCACATCCCCTCCCCAGGCCTTGTCACCCTGTGTATCTATCTTTTCATCTGGCTGTTCATTTGTATCCTTTAGGACAAGCCAGTCATTGGAACTGTAGCAGTTTGCTGAGTTTTGTGAGTTGTTCTAGCAATCATCCCACCGGAGGGTGGTCATGGGAATCCGTGGATTTGTAGTAGACTGGAGAGCAATGAAGTAACTTGGGGCTACTTGACGATTGTCACTGGTATCTGCAGTGGGGGCACTCTGCTGGGGCTGAGCCCTTAACCTATGAGGTCTGTGCTAACTCTGCGTCGTGTCAGAACTGAACTGTGGGACACACGGGTGGTGTTAGAGACTCGTCTGTGACACGCAGAAATAAGCCTTGTTCGCAGCTTTAGAGTTCTGGGGAGGTTGGCTTCTCGACAGTAATGAACTGATACATCATGTAAGGGACAGTGTAGGGCACAGAGGTAGCAGGGGGTGACTGCAAGGACAGCAAGAGACTATTTGAGAGGTGTGAGAAGAGGACACACATATGCGCACACACACAAACACACATAAGCGGGAAGGCCAGGAAACAGGAAGACGGTGACTAACCTGCTCAGGGCTGAGTTCCTGGCTCCTTACCTGCTTGCTTAATCCCTAAAGGCAACACACTGGATCTGTCCGCTTAGATTTTGCAGTGCAATGCGATCCTTCTGCAGTGGCCCCCAAAGCACGAAAGGGAAAAGTGACGAGGCACGGAAATGGTGCCCAAGACAACGACGGGGCCCACAGTTGCTCTTCAGCTCTCCCGAGGCCCTGATCCGGGCCAGGGTGGTGAACGGCATTGTGGGATGCCAGGGCCCACCTACCTTCTGCAGAATAGTTGTGGCCAGTTCCTCCGTCAGCTCCTCCTTGTGGTCCCGCAGGTAGCTGGCCTCATTCTGCTTGTCCTGCGGTGGGAAGGAAGAGAACTGCTACATGCTGTGGGTGGGTCAGGGCACTTGGCAATCACTTTCTTCGGACTCCTGACCACAGGTGCAGGGATAGGGTGGGCCCTGCTCTAGACAAGTACAGCCACCATGAGGGTGTTGTCCTGTAATCTGTACTCTCTTCTGGTGGCCAGGACCTTGACCCACACTCCCCCAGCGAGGATCAGGGGGTCATACCAGACTGTCCCCATAGGCTTCTGCTTTGGAAATTGCCTCTTCGATGGCCTCTTCAGCCACCCGCAGGGCGACAGCCAGCGTGTCCATCATGCTGTGTCCTAGACAGGAGACAGAACACAGACCACTCTCTGAAAGGGAAAGTACAAGTAAAATGATCGTTCCATTTTAGTTCTGCTGTGTACGTCTTGCAGGGGCTGGGCTAAGTTCCCCACCACTCAACATGGAGCACCGGCCCCGGGCCTCTTCCCTGCCTCACTGTCTCCCCCTCCACCACAACTCCAGACACAACAAATTGTGATTCTTTGAGGGCTACTGCCTCTTCCTTCATGGCTCCTGTATCTTGGCCTTCTTTCCTCTCGTCTTTGCTCTGTACCTGAGCTGGCTCCTGGAGCCCCCGAGGCCTGGCCCAAGGGTTCCTCCTCTGAGCCCTCCTGTCCCCACCTTGACTGGATGTCCATCCCAGGCTGTGGGGTTGCTTCCCACAGAGCCAGAAAGACTGCCTCCCAGCCAGATCAATCTCAGAGAGTACGGCTGGATCACACACAGTCCCTCCCAACATGCAGAGTGGCTTACAGACAACTGCACTTCTCGAAGGGCTTCATATAAAGAAAAAATGGGTCTTCATCTGCTTTCTCAGATGAAGGCTATGTGTTATTTTGTGCATTTCATGTATCACTGTGAAGACAGGGATGAAAATTATTCAATGTTCTGAGGGCATTGAACTGTACACATGATTTTCTGCAAATACAAAACCCATGGAAACAATGTTTTGACTCTAAGCCAAAACTATCAATAACAACAACACTGGCCAACCTCACTGAGCTCAGCTACCTGCTGGCCCCAGGCCGAGCATCATGTGCATGGTCACAGTTCATATGGACCACAGACTACTGATGGGAGCCATCTGATGGACAAGGGAACTGAAGAACAGAGAGGTCAAGTAACTTTGTCGATGTAACTCAGTGGGACAGGAGGAGAGATGAGGTTTGAGTCCAAGACTCTCTCTGCAAAAGCCCTTGATTTTAATCGCAAAAGTGAGACAAATACAAGCTCACATGATTTAAAAAATAATGCTATCATATTTTTAGCAAGCATATTTTTTTTGCAAATGGCAACAGGTGGGAAGAAACATCCCCATGTCAAAGGATCTCTGCAGGTGACAAAATTCTTTTTGGAGCTGAGTGTTTGTAAGAGTTCTGCTTCCCCAGAAACTCGATCTTTGCTTTTTACTTGAAAGTGAGAATTTCCATCATCCCTCCCTTCATTTGCCCCAGGGGCCGGATTCACATCAGGCCCAGGAACACAGGTCTGCAGGGGCTGCGTGCCTATGTCTCCTTTGCCCAGATTTCAGCTTCCCATTTCCATTTATACTCTCTTACTCATGCATTATTTAACACATGCAAACCTCCTGAAAGCTGCCTCAAATTCTCTGTGGAGTGAGACTAAGTGTAAATACATCCATTCACTCATTAATCAATCCCTCAATTAAAAAAAACTTGATTCAAGCTTCTCAGGTTCCTCAAGACATAACTGTGGACAGAAAGTGGCATCCAGAAAACATAATAAAATCTCCAAAACCGACCCAGTGACGCGCGAAGCAATCCAGCAAGCTGACGGGTCCCTCGCAAGCTGGCTATGATGATAGTCGCGTCAGGGCTCTGCGCACCTTAGGGTGGCCGACTGAATACACAGTTTCCCCAACGTTTCTACAGGTACAGTCTACAGAATTAAGGCTGTCATCACACCAAGTGCTCCCTGGAGATAGACACAGTACCTCCCGCGTCTCTTCTTCAAGATAACAACCAACACATTTTTCTCACAAGTTCTCGCTAGCTCTGTGAGGCCCCCAGTGACACCCTGATGGACAAGCCAAGTCCATGCTCTCCTGTGCTTCCCAGGCTATGGGGTGAGCAGGCACTTATGCTAAGAGGCTTGCAGGAGGGCCTGTGGTGGGGATCGTCCCCCAGGAAGAGCCTGGAACCATAACCCAGAGGGTCTGGATGCTACATTCATGACTTCTGGGTGAGGGTGAAGATGTTTTGGCTGAAAGTAAAGGCTCAGGTTTTTGCGGCAGAGGGAATGACTGGCAGGGGTGTGGAGGAAGAAGGCAGAGGCAGAGAGACCCAAGCTCGGAGGACCCGTAGACAATGGAATGGTCAGTTTTATGCATCATCCTGGCTGAGCTGTCCTACCGACTGATTTAATCTGACACGAATCTAGGTGTTGTTGTGGAGGTATTTTGTGGATGTGGTTAACATCTACGATAGCTGACTTTAAGTAAAGGAGATTGCCCTTGAGGTAATGCCGGTGGGCCTCATCCACGCAGTTGAGAGCAAGAGCCAAAACTGAGGTTTCCCAAAGAAGAAAGCCTGTCTCCAGACTGAAGCACTGACTCCTGCCCGAGGCTCCTGCCTGCTGATCTACCCTATGGACTTGGGCTTGCCACGCCCCACCATTGTGGGAGCCAAGTCCCCAAGATAAAATAAATCTCTTTGTGTGTGTATGCGTGTGTGTATACGTGTCCTATTGGTTCTGCCGCTCTGGAGAACCCTGGAGGATACGGATGGTCACTGAAGGTAATATTAATACAGGGGAATAGTGGGCAGGACCCGTTCCGGCTATGGGGGTCAGAATAGAAAGAGGAGGACACAATTGGAGAAGGAGCTGATAGGAACTTGGGTGACTGGGTAGAAGTGGGCAGCGGGGAGGGTTGAGGGAAAGGGAACTCTTGCCAGTGGACCTGGTGGCTGAGGAGCTTGATTAGAATGTGCTGAGCTTACGGTCCCCGTACGATCTACAGGGCTTGATGATCAAGCTTCCGAAATCTGAGTCTAGAACTCTGGGCTGAAATCAGTGCTGGGCATTTCAGCTTCAGCAGTGAATGGAGGTGCACAGAGCCCACAGGAGTATATCGTAGCCTGTGGAGAAGTTCTAGGCAGCAAGGATGAAGGAGGATGGGACCTTCATGGGAAGGCACCCAAAGGGGAGAGCAGAGGGCGTGCAGAGGAGCTGTAGGGCCCCAGGAGCAGGTGACTCAGGAGGCTCTCAGGGTCCAGCCCTCTGGAGAAGGAGTTGAAATGGTGGCGAAGGTTTTATTTGAAACCAGAAGTTTGTTTTGCTTTATATGTCTACTCTAAGGGGACTATGATATTGGTATAAAGAGGAAGTGAATCAGTACATGATATATTCTTTACGTGGATATTTTAATATGAACTACACCAGTTTATTCATTATTATATTTCAACTCTGGAAGATGGAGTTGGAACTGGAACTCACCAGGTGATATGAAGTATCCGGGGGTTGGGTAGCGAACACACTGTTCTCGGTTACGCCTTGGATATCCTCAGTTCTGATGATGGACGCACACGAGTGACAATGACAAGAAGACCCCCTGGAGACCCCCACCCAGTAACAAGTGGTTGTGTCTAGTGGTTACAATGCAACTGGGAGACCCTGAGTTTCTGGAGGTGTTTTTCTATTCCTCCAACCTCCTGTTAGCAGCAAACTCTTAAGCAAACTTACCTTCTGACTGTCTATAAAATGTTGAATCACTGCCCGAAATACTTCCTTCATTCTCCAGGTTTGCCTCGAAAAAGTTTCCTCCTGAAGGGGGGGAGGGAGTGAGAGAGAGAATGGGATTATCACAGGTCCCCAGTGAGGACTGGTGCACGGTCACGGCCCTGGCAGACCACCATGGCCCACTCTGATGAAGTCAGTTCTGCAGATATTTAGGGAATCATGGGCTCCACAATAATGCTACAGCTTTTGATCAGTCACCTTTTTCTTCTCACAGTGATTCCTGGTGTTAACATTGCTTGCCTCCCTCAACTTTCTTCCCATACCTTCTTTGGAGGCAATGTGGAGTCAAAGACAGAACAATAGATCAAAGCCAGAGAGATGTAAGGTCATCACTTCCTGGACCTACAAAGTACTAGCTGTGTGACCTCGAGCACGTTACTTAGCCTCTCTGACACTTGGCTTCCTTACTAGAAAGAGAGAAAGAACAAGAGCTTGTGATGCTGTGGGTTTGGTCTTTAGCTGCAGGGTATGGCACTGACCCAAACAGTCGCCTTTAGCTATTGATTTAACTGTCACCATTTTCTTCCATAGAACAGAGTTCATGTGAAACAAGCCCAGAGTGAGACAAGGTCAACCGATGGCATTTGATCTTTCAAGGCCTGCTGCCTCTCCTTTGGTCTTCTTTGAATCGAACACACAACCCTAATCTTAATTCCAGGCTGGGAAGAGCAGTTGGCTAAGCCCTTTTTAAAGCCCCTTTTCAAGTTGGGGGTTTTTATTATATGTGTTCATGTGTTCATTCATCACATGAGATCTCTGCAGATGGGGATGATGGATTGCTTTAAAGTCACTGATTTTATTGCCAGTACCCAAGATAACACCTAGACAGTAGGTGGCTCAAGGAAAATGTACTGAATTGGATGTTGATGGAAAACACTGCTTGATAGAACCAAGAAAATAAATATGGGTCTATGTGCCTTAGCTCAAGAGGGGGCAAATGCCATCAATGCTTTGTCAAACGAAGCAACAGGACTTGAATACATATAATACACCGTGTGCTTCTTCGGAGGGGCTGTCATGGGGGCTCCCATGTGGGAACCCCAGGGGTAATTGCTGTAGGTATTTGAGGCAGGTTTAGTGGACAGCTATCTTTATGAAATAGGCCATTAGTGTGTAGCCTGTCATGGCAACTCAGTCGGACCACATACCATTCTCTGTGTTTGTGTTTCTTGACCAGGCTTCCAAAAGCTTGAGGTCCACTTCTAGTTCTGTGACCCTGAGTCAGTGGCTTTGTCTTTCTGAGTCTCAGTTTCCTCATTTATAATATAAGGCTTTAAGATAAGTCCTCTCTGCAGACCCCAAGCTATAGTTCCGAGTGCAAATATTTCCCTTTGGTGTGGCTACATCCAGCATTCATTCATGCATCCAGCAAAGAGTCTATGAGCACCTACTACGTGCCTGGCTCTGGGAGGGGTGTTAGGGTATATTGGTGACCAAAGCCAGAAATCCTCACTGCCCTGACAAACTTGATACAGTGGGAAAGAATTCATCAATCAAAGATTTATACAAATCAATGTAAAATTACAGAGCTATTAAGTACTCTAATTGGGTGCTTCACAGTACAGCGAACGTGTCTAGCGGGGACAGTGAGTAACCAGCCAAAGGGGTGTGGGGAGGTGAGAGAGCCTCTGGGGCAGAGCAGACAGCTTCCACAGGACAGGCCGTGGGGGTGGCAGGTGCATCTGAGGACCTAAATGAGAGGCAGTATGGCTGGGCTTGGAGACCCAGACCACGCAGGTCATGGTGACCAGATCATGTTTTGATCTTTATTCCAACAGCCACGTAAAGCCAGTAAAGCTTCCATGGAGGGGATCTGGTTGGATTTGTGCTTCCAAAAGTGCACTCTGGCTGCTGTGGGGAGAACAGCCCGGTGAGGGGAGTGAGGAAGGGCAGGAAGTGGAAGCTCTGAGCGCAGTGTGCTCCCTGGAGTGTGCCTGCCACCGACTGGGAAGAGCACCAAAGCGGGGCAGGAAGTGGGGGAATGTGCAGGCCCAGAATGGTTTAGGAAGCAGAGAGACTCGGGCATGTTTACCAATCAATAGGAAGGAACCAGTTAAAAGAGAGGCTGGCTCAGCAAGAAAGAAGGGATGTGTGACCTTGAGACCATCCTGGAAGGTGATAGGATCCAGTGCAGGGGTGCATACTGTCTGCCCTGTGAAGGAGGAGGTCAGGTTCTCTGATGAGAGAATGGGGGAGGGTGGAAGGGGAGTATGAGGAGAGAGAAGACCTGGAAATATCACTGGAGACTGAGCTGCCCAGAGGACAAGCTCTGGTTCTGCATGATTTTAAATCTTCCGGGACAGCACTTTTCCCTGTTTCCCTTGATCACAGGTGGGAGCTTCAGTGCCATTTGGGAATTGACTGTTCTGGAAAGCACTGACACAGCAGTCAGATGACATCGTCATGTCTTTGATGAGTTGGAGGAACCTCTGATGTCACATGGCTCAGCATTTTCAAAAGACCACGTTCGTCAGTCAAATCCCAGATGAAAGATGTAACAGACCTTTTCAGGAATCAGATCAAAAATAGATATACAGTGTTCATGAATAAAAACAGGGTTTATTTCTCCTATTTTATTTATTTAATACTAAATGAAAGCATATGTTATTTATCCAACTGCCTGGAGATTAAGTATATTAAAAATGACCACTTCTATCTTTTCATGTAGTGCTTCTTTCCAGGGTCACTGTTAAAAATGTCATGCCGAGGGGCGCCTGGGTGGCACAGCGGTTAAGCGTCTGCCTTCAGCTCAGGGCGTGATCCCGGCGTTATGGGATTGAGCCCCACATCAGGCTCCTCTGCTATGAGCCTGCTTCTTCCTCTCCCACTCCCCCTGCTTGTGTTCCCTCTCTCGCTGGCTGTCTCTATCTCTGTCAAATAAATAAATAAAATCTTTAAAAAAAAAATGTCATGCCGAATCTATGTGAGCACAAGTTACCATTGGACACTTTATTTTTTAAAAATTTACTTATTTATTGGACTTCTCCACTGGAATATTGGCTCTTGGATGGCAGGGTCTTGCCTGTCTTGTCACTCTTAAACCAGGTGCACACATAGTAGGTGTTCAATAAATGCTTACTGAATATTTATTGAAGTAATGAATACATCTTAGATTTACCTGATGGAACTAAGGGTCTCCTTTCTGGCCTGGCCTATCCTAGTCTTCTGATATGGGCTGTAGGAGGAGGAAGCCCCGCTTGGGAGGGCCAGGACAGATGGCGGTGCAGGGCGTGCACGTGATGGCTGGCCCAAAAGATTCTGTGAACTCAACGAATTTTCAATGGACGGAGTGTGTTAAGGCAAACTATGCTGGTCCGGGCAGTGAAGATGTTTCGTAGTACAAGGAGTTCTACTCCAAGCGTTTGGGAGCAGAGCACGTGCCTTGCACACTGTAGCTGTTACATCTTATGTTCTGACAATCACAATTCTGCAAACAAGTACCCTTAGAGCTCAAGGTGGAGCCATCTTATTCAGAATGCTACCGCATCAATTATGGTCAAGTGCTAGCTGGGGTTCTCCATCTTGGTGGTGCCTTAAAATAACCCACAGAAATACCTGTCCTGGGCCCACCTGCACAGATTCAGAAGTAAGTGGCTGAGCGTGGCAGGTGATCCTGGGCACTGGGGTTTTTTTAGAGCCCCCTCGGTGTTTTGCAATGATGTGGATGGAACTAGAGGGTATTATGCTAAGTGAAATAAGTCAATCAGAGAAAGACAATTATCATATGATCTCATTCATATGTGAAATTTAAGAAACAAGGCAGAGGATCATACGGGAAGAGAGGAAAAAATGAAACAAGACAAAACCATAGAGGGAGACAAACCATAAGAGACTCTTAATCATAGGAAACCAACTGAGGGTTGCTGGAGGGGAGGTGGTGGAGGGATGGGGTAACTGGGTGGTGGACATTGGGGAGGGTATGTGTTGTAATGAGCACTGGGTATTATATAAGACTAATGAATCACAGACCTGAAACAAATAACACATTTTATGTTAATTAATTGAATTTAAATAAAAAAATGCAAAGTATATGGCAACTTGTTTAAATAAAAAAAAGGGAAGAATGGAGTAGAGCTAAATAGAAATAGAATTTCTATATATCACTGGAGTTAAATTATTAAAAAAAAAATCAAGATCCCTAGGTGATTCTGATGTATAGTCAGGATTGAGGACGGCAGGTGACAATGACGCAAGGGTGTTGGGTGACTGGTGGGAGCTAATGCTGAGGGCTCCCCAGTCATGTGACATAACCAGGAGGCCACTTGTGCCTTGGGGGATGTGCCCCTACTTGTGATGTAACTAAATTTTCTAGGCTCAGGGCATGATCCTGGCGTTCTGGGATCGAGCCCCACATCAGGCTCCTCTGCTGTGAACCTGCTTCTTCCTCTCCCACTCCCCCTGCTTGTGTTCCCTCTCTCGCTGGCTGTCTCTATCTCTGTCAGATAAATAAATAAAATCTTAAAAAAAAAAAAAAAGAATAAATCTCATTGTTTTATGACCATGGCTTAACAGGTTTGAATATCACCTCACAAACTCTTTCCTGTCCGCTTGTCTTCACTTTTATCAAAACGAAATCTTAGTTTAAATGGATACTAACCATATTAAAGCAATTGATTCTAATACTTCCGTGAAGGGTCTTGGTCCCCACAGAATGCTTCTAAGATCAAACTAGTGTCCTAGGGAGGACGTGAGCCATGCCAGGGGTTGAGCCCCGCTTTGGGAACGCAGAGGGGATGAAGCTCTTGCTCACAGGGCCACGCAGGAGCGGGTTTCTACACTGTCCCCTGAAGGCCCCGTGGTAAGTGCCCTACTGAGGCCTGGATAGAGAAACGCTGAATAACAGAGCTCCCAGGACCCACATCTGCTTCTAGCAGGGCAGTTAGTCCCAGTAAAGGGATTTCCTCAGAAGATGACACTGGAATATTTCAAAGCCCTGAGCTGGCCCGCGTGGGGCTCCCGTCTGCCTCATCCACTTGTGGGGCCTGAGGGAAACAGGGAAGAGATCGGAGTTGTGCTCTGTTCTGTAGGATTCTTCATGTGTTTGCTTTTCCCCTCATCTTGCATGAGGCAGCACAGAACATCTATGAGGTCTCAAATTTGGTGACACGTAAGGGGGTACACGAAGCAAACCTGGGGCTGTAAGCGAGAGGAAAGAAAGGATGGGATGGAAGCAAGTGAGCCAAAAATATTCTGGAACTTTCTTGAGATATCTCTTTGGGTTGAAAAACTGTTAACAGGATTACTTTTATTCTTTCTTTCTTTCCTTTTTTTTTTTTTTTTTTGCCTTCATTCCTGAAGAAAAAAAGTTTTTAGAGAAATCAGCAAAGAGAAGATAAAAATAATCTGTGGAAACCTTCAGCACTGCTCTCTTAGCTTAGGCTTCCTGAATAGTTTGAAAGATAGAGTCTAACAACCACCACAAAAGGCCCTAATGATTCTCTGCGTTTAATGTTTCCCCATCCTGTTTCCCCCCGTCTCGGTGGCTGGCATATTTTTAGATAAGACACAGCCAAAGACTTTATTGAGAATACAACAATGTAAGATAATGACAGTGAAAGAGCTCCAAATGAGACGGATGAGATCTTTTTTCCTTCCCTCTTTCTCGTAGATAAAAAGCATTTACCTGTGTCAGCAAAGAGACGAAAAAAAGTCTGCCTTTACACAGAAAAAAACCCCACCAGCCTTTTTTTAGAGGAAAGGCTATTCATATTCTGACAATGATTTCTTTCTACTGGCTGGTCTAATAGAACTAAAGAAGATAATCTCTCGTTCTAATTACATTGGTTGTCTTAAGTGTATAAAAACAGAGAAGGCAGAAGTCATCCTCCAGGTTCTTGGGAGAGAAGCCCATACTTGGACGACTCTCCCATTACATCAAGTTCTGGGCCTGGTGTGAGTAGAGGATGGGAATAGGAGGGAAGGGGGGTGGAGTGCATACCCTCTGAGGGTAGGCCTAGTCTACGTGGTCAAACAGAGGACTTTCCAATGTTTTGATCAGTAAGGGGGAGATGATCAAGAATCTTTGATTTCTAGGGGTCTACAATTAAAATGTCCACAATTTGCAGAAATACTTTGGTCTTCTTAATGCACCCAACAGCCCAGTGGGAATGTTGGAAATGGATGACTCAAACTTAACAGAATCTTTGGTATTTGCCCTCCTATTTCTGCTCCTCATTGGAGCCAGGTATTTAAGCAACTTTCTCTGTCCCAGTTGAGGGTGCCCAGTGTCCGGGACCTCCCAGCCAGGCCTTCTTCTATCCCCCCAGCCCCGCAAAGACTCCCAGAGCAGCAGGCCACCAGCGTACCCAGAATATCGAAGCATGCCCCACTCTCCAACCGGTGTTTCCTGTACAGGTTCTTCAAGACCTTGGCACTGCCAAAGCGTTTGAAGCGGCTCTTCACGTTACTGTAGAACCATTCCAGAGACTGGGTCCTCAGAAGCCTGAGGAAAACACAGAATTAGAAAGCAAGATTAGAAATAAAAACTGGAATTATTAAATGGTGGAGGGCAAAAGTTGCCACCATACTTTGTAGCTCCTTCCATCACGATGTGAAGCATCTTTCTTGACTTCTTCAATCCGGGCTGGTGTGTGACTTGCTCGGAGGCTGGTGGGCATGATGCCATGTGAGTCTTGAGCCTTGCAGTTCCCTCTCTTGCTGCTCCTAGAAGTCCTGCACCCTGTCGCCATGTGGTCAAGCCCATGCTGGCCTCTGGAGTGCCAAGAGACACTTGGCCCAAGCACCCGTTTCACCTCAGCCAGTAACCAGCCAACCCCAGACAGGTGAGCAAGGAAAGAGGTGACAGGGACGAGGTGAGTGACAAAGGCGGTAGCAGCCAGGATGACAGCAATGAGGATGAGGCCCAGGCCACCCGGACAAAAAGATATTCAGAAGGCATGCAGGTTCAGAACATGACACTGACTATGGTGCTGAGGACACAGGCCAGCCTGTGGCAATGACAACGATTCAGGCAATGGAGAGATGGGGGTGGCCAGTGGTGCCGCAGCCACAGCCGGAGTCACAGTGCCAGTCCCATCCCTGATGGCAGTGAGCACTCAGCCCAGGAGACTGGCAGGGAAGCAACAGCTTCCAGTTCCAGCAACAGAGTCTCAGGGCTTCTGGGGCTGGTGCGGACACAATTACCATGTGCAGAAACACACTTTTCCAATGGTTTATTTGAGAGCCCTTTGCCCCGTTCCTCCCCTCTTCCAAACTTTTGCTGTTATTAAAGACAGTCTCTCTTTAAACAAACAAACACATCACCTGCCAATTGACTGGGGATGCATGAGTGGCCCTAAGTAAGACCAGCAGAAGAAGCTTGCACCTGAGTCCATCCAAAGAGCAAGGGGATGAAGGCCTGCCATTGGAAGCCACTAACTGATACACCTGCTTAATAGCAGGCTCTGTATTTGATACTCCTACATTAACAGCACCTCTAATTCAGCTTGGAAGTGTATAAATCACAAGAGAGACAGAGGCTCTAGGACAAGATTCTCCAGACTTATTCTTTCAGCTGGAAGCCCAGAGGGAAAGCAGTTTCTTGCTCAGTGCTGGAATGGTCAATACAGAATACTGCCAGGATGCTTCTCTTTTTGGCCAGATATTTCTAAATCCCTTCCATTTTAAGAAGAGTTTTTGTTGTTACTTTTATTGTGAATATAATCACACATACTCATTTTGGAGAATTCAGAAAAGTAAAATGAATATAAAGGCCTCTCCCTCCCCAGATTCCTGTGAAATGTGAGAAGATAGCCAACCCAAAGGGAAAAGTTTACACAAATGGAGAATGGGGGTGAGAAAAGAACTGGAGATTTTGACATATTTCTAGAAAATTGGAATTGGGTGACAGCATAAAGATCAGAGAGAATGCTGTCCTCCACAGGCACTGGAGTTGGGCCTCTCAGGCCGAGAGGGCCAATTTAGAGCTGGCTGGTGCCAAGAGAAGGACTGGTTATGAGAGACAGAATTCAGAATGCTGATTTAATGGTTGTGTAGGCAACAGGGAGGCCTCTTGGTCCCTATCCCAATTCCCAATCAAGTGGACACCTGGCCCAAGGATGCTTTGTCCTTAGGCCAAAAACAGAAAACAGTCCTCTAATAAAATTGAACAACCTACTTGCAGAAGAACAGGACTTGAATATAGGGATTACACCTGCAGTGAAACCCTCCTTCTGCAGCCCTGGGGGAGCCCCCATACACCTGCCCACCAGATCCTATTCATCTACCCTAGAGCCAGGCCTGCCAGGTGCCTGCCTGGCTAGTAAACTTGGAGTTTTCAGTCAGCACACCCACCCTGTTTTCATAGGAGAGGTCTCCTGGGAATTCTAACCTACCCATGTTAGTCACCTTTATTAATCAGTGAAGTCCTTTGTTAAAAATATGAATTAGACAACTAGGGGATCACTAGATATTTGAAACAATCCAATGGCATGGGAAACAAGGACCCAGATAAAATAAGAACAAACTTTCAAAAAGGCAAATGAAGGTAATCTAGGGTAATGAAAATAACTTAAAAATTCTAATAAATAACAGGGATTTGAAAAGATATTGCATCCCATTCACACAATAAGACTAGGTAATGTGAAAAGGAAGTAATCAGAAGACAATAGTTTCTGGGACATAGAACATACGATTGGTGAAAGAAATGCAATAGGAGGTCTAAAAGTTAAAATCAATATAAATTTTCCAGAATACAGGGGAAGAAGTCAAAAAGATGGGACATCTCAGAGAGAGGGACATAAGGATCAATTTAATGGGCTCAGCATCTAACAGGATTCCAGGAAGGGGGAAGAGGAAAGAAAAAAAAAAAATCACATAACAGAAGAAAATGGCCCCAAGCTAAGAAAGGCAAACGTTTTTAGGGTTAAAAGAGTCTACCAGTGGCAAAGCAGAATAAATTAATTACAACAAAAAGTACAGAAGACAAACCCACCTAGATACAACTTCATGAAGATTCAGACCCTCCAAGATGAGGCTTCCAGGCAGGAAAAAAGGGTATTTTTTGCAAATGAACAAAAATAATAATGACATTAAACATTTAAATCGGCAACACCAAATGCTAGAAGACAGTGGAACATGGGTTTTCTAAGCTCAGAGAAGAAATGGGATGATCTCAGAATTCTATGCAGCCAAACTATCATTAGTTAAGGGCCAAATAAAGATACTTTCAGATATGTAAGGTCTCAGAAAGTTGATGTGCTTTCTGAGAAGAAAAAATTTTAAGGTATATTCTACGGGAGCCAAAAAGCCAGCCAAGAAAGAGGAAATCATGAGACTCTGGCAAGAGGGAGTTAGTCCAGGGGTGCGACAGACAGAAGTCCCAGGTGCCACCTGCACAGCAGGTCTGAAAGGGATGGGGTAGGGGTGCACACAGGCCATTCAATGAGCACAGGATTAAGAAGGTAAACGAATGAAGAGAGACAGTGTAGAAGGAGCCACACCCCTCTTTTGTCAGTAAGAGTAAGAAAAGATATTTAGAAGCCCCAGGAAATACAAAAACACAACTAAAAAATAGCTCTAGAAAGGGAGGGTCCAAAAAGGAAGCAAACTAAAAGCTGTTAAGTTCTTGTCAACTAATGAAGCAGAGGAAAGGTGAATGGCCCACTCTTCAAGTGGCCCAGGTTCATGGCCAAGGGTTACACTTCCTTCTCTCTGTGGACTTCACTGCAAGACTCTGGTCTACAGTAAATGATATATATTATATAATATATATAATACATATATTATAATTTTATATATGAAATTAAAATGCCGTTTACTTTTCACACCCTATTTACAGACAAAGCATGAAAGGTCCTCACTGTCAAGAATCTGCACTTTTTGCTGAAAGCAAAACCAAATCAACAGCTAGCCTGGCAGAAACCTGGATGCAGAGAGAGGAAGGAACAGCAGAGACAGTTCACAAGTGCTAACCTCCTCATCTTACACAATGGAGTCCAGACAGGCTTCTAAAATGGACAAGAGTAGTGGTTTAAATGCATTATTTAAAGTGAGAGAGGTACCAGGTTTTAATAAAACTTTGCGGGGAGGGGAAAGAGGTAGGAAGAAAGTAGGCTATTTATGAGGGTCTAAAGTTGACAAATCAAGAAATGGTAAAGATAAACATGTTAGTTAGAATTATAGTAGTAACCCCAGGAAATGTCTACAGGTGATCGCTTGGGGCATTGGGACTTGGCATGCAGATGGGGACATGAGACTATGTTTTTGTTTTTGTTTAAGATTTATTTTGTTTTATTTGAGAGAGAGAGAGAGAGAGAGAGCATGCACACATGAGTTGGGGGAGGAATAGAGGGAGAAGCAGATTCCCTGCTTAGCATGGAGACTGATGTGGGGCTTGATCCCTGGACCCTGAGATCATGATCTGAGCCGAAATCAAGAATTGGCTCTTAACTGACTGAGTCACCCAGGCACCCCAACTCTTTAAGTTGAATATCATTTTATATTGTTTGAGGTTTTAAACCAGGCATTATGCATCAATGTAAAAAGCACTAAAATAAAAACAAAAGAAGATTTAAAAAATCACCCAAAAGTTCTTGACATCTGAAGAATGTTTGCAATGGACTGAATGTTTGTGTTCCCACAAAAGTCATGTTGAAACCTAATCCCCAATGCGATGTTATTTGGTGGTGGGGGCTTTGGGAGGGGAGGCCCTCATGAATGGGATAGTGTCCTTACAAAAGAGACTCTAAAGCACTCCGTCAGCCCTTCTACCATGTGAGGACACAGTGAGAAGATGGCCGTCTATGAAGTAGGAAGCAGCTCCTCGCCAGACACTGAGTCTGCTGGTGCCTTGATCTCAGACTTCCCAGCCTCCAGGATAGTGAGAAATAAGTTTCTGTTGTTCATAAGCACCAGTGTGTGGTATTTTATTATAGCAGGGATGGACTAAGATGGTGCTCTTCAGGTTCTTGGTAAGGGGATCCCGGAGGACCTAGTCAGCCTATGCAGATTGGGAGGAGTCCAGAACTGGCGGTGTGTGTGTGTATGTACAAGTGTGCACACGTACATGCATACACACACAGGGAAGACAGTGTTGATCTCAACACTATTGGTGCAGAAGGAGCCCCAGGGCCAGCGCTGCTCTGAAAGACCAAGTTTTACACAAGGGGGGATGCCCTCCCTCTTCCAATAAAGCAGTTCAGCAGACAAGGGCTGTGGGTCAGTCAGCGCAGCCAGTAAGAGTGAACAGGAAGCAGTGATGGTGGCGGTGGAGGGGCATGCCTCCTAAAAGGTTCGTGGCTTCGCTGAAGAGAAGTTGTGGACGGGTTTGTTCTTGAGCACACGCGAGGGACTTCCAGTACAAGTAACACACACACTGTCTTTTAACACACATGGGCTCACAAAGGCTTTGATCTTGCAGATGGCTTCATAGCTTAGTCTGTCACTTCGCTCAAGTCTCTGCAAAATGTCACACCCTTAGGAGGCCTTGCCTGACCCCCATGCTAGAATACCATGACCAGGGGTGCCTGAGGGGCTCCGTCGATAAATTGGCTGACTTTTGGTTTCTGCTCAGGTCATGACCTCAGAGTCCTGAGATGGGGCTTCATGCTCAGTGAGGAGTCTGCTTGAGATTCTCTCTCGTCCTCTCCCTCTGCTCCTCCCCCCACCCCACTTGTGCGCACATGCATGCTCTCACTCTCTCTCTAAAGTAAATACTCTTTAAAAAAAATTGAATACCATGACCACACCAACACTTCTTCTATCACTCTCATTTCCTCTCTCCATTTTTCTAGAGTACTTCTCTGCACCTGATGTGTAATTATATATAACTGTATATGGTTACTTATAAGTTAATATATTGGTGTATTAATTAATGATTTTTTTGGAATGGGTTGTAGCTATTTTATTATTTTTTTCTCCACATTTTTATTTAAATTCTAGGTAGTTAACATACAGTGTAATATTGGTTTCGGGAGTAGAATTCAGTGATCCATCAATTACATACAACACCCAGGGCTCATCACAAGAGGCTCACCTTGATACCGATCATCCAACTAGCCCATCCCCCACCCACCTCTCTCCATCAGCCCTGTTTGTTCTCTATTGTTAAGAGTCTCTGTGGTTTGCCTTCCTTTCTCTCTCTTCCCCCCCTTCCCATATGTTCATTTGTTTTGTTTTCTAAATTCCACATATGAGTGAGATCATATGGGTGTTTGTCTTTTTCTGACTGACTTATTTCACTTAGCATAATACCCTCTAGTTCCATCCACATCGTTGCAAATGGCAAGATTTCATTCTTTTTTGATGGCTGTGTAATATTCCACTGTAGATGGATGTGTGTATCTATAGGTATGTGTGTGTGTGTGTATACATACAGACACACACATATATATCTATATATCACATCTTCTTTATTCATTCATCAGTTGATGGACACTTGGGCTCGCTCCATAGTTTGGCTATGGCTGATAAGGCTGCTATAAACATCAGGGTGCATTTACCCTTTTGAACCTATATTTTTGTATCCTTTGAATAAATACCTAATAGTGCAATTTCTGGATGGTAGGGTAGTTCTATTTTTAACTTTTTGAGGAACCTCCATACTGTTCTCCAGAGTGGCTGTACCAGCTTGCATTCCCAATAGTGTAAGAGGGCTCCCCTTTCTCCATATCCTTGCCAACATCTGTTGTTTCCTGTATTGTTAATTTTAGTCACTCTGACATGTGAGGAGGTATCTCATCATGGTTTTGATTTGTATTTCCCTGATGATGAGTGACGTTGAGCATCTTTTCATGTGTCTGTTGGCCATCTGGATGTCTTCTTTGGAAAAGTGTCTATTAATGTCTTCTGTCCATTTCTTAACTGGATTATTTGTTTTAGGGGTGTTGAGTTTGATAAGTTCTTTATAGATTTTGGATACTAACCCTTTATCAGATATGTCATTTATAAATATCTTCTCCCATTCAACAGGCTGCCTTTTAGTTTGTTAATTATTTCTTTTGATGTGCAGAAGCTTTTTATCTTGATGAAGTCCCAAGAGTTCATCTGTTTCCCCCTTGCCTACAGCGACATGTCTAGTAAGAAGCTGCTGTGGCCGAGGTCACAGAGGTTGCTGCCTGTGTTCTCCTCTAGGATTTTCATGGTTTCCTGTCTCACATGTAGGTCTTTCAGCCATTTTGAATTTATTTTTGTGTATGGTATAAGAAAGTGGTCCAGTTTCATTCTTCTGCATGTTGCTGTCCAGTTTTCCTGATACCGTTTATTGAAGATGCTTTTTTTCTATTGGATATTCTTTCCTGCTTTGTCAAAGGTAGTTGACCATAGAGTTAAGGGCCCATTTCTGGGTTCTCTATTTTGTTCCATTGATCTGTGTTCCTATTTTTGTGCCAGTACCATATTGTCTTGATGATTACAGTTTTGTAATATAGCTTAAAGTCTGGAATTGTGATGCCTCCAGCTTTGCTTTGTAACAACAACAACAAAAAAATCAGGATTCTTTTGGCTATTTGGGGTCTTTTGTGGTTCTATATAAATTTTAGGATTCTTTGTTCTAGTTCTGTGAAAAATGCTGGTGGTATTTTGATAGGGATTGAATTAAATGTGTAGATTGCTTTGGGTAGTATAGCCAATTTTAATAATGTCTGTTCTTCCAGTCCATGATCATGAATGTTTCCCCATGGGCTCAATGGGAAGAAAGACTGGCTCTCTTCAGTGTATTCTCCTGTAGCATTTTAATTTACTACAAAGAATATGTCTTTTTTTTTAGCATCTGTCATTTTTATCAAAAACCCATAAAGCTATTTTCAGAATATAAAACAATATAGCAGAAGAGAAAAAAAATGCAGAAGACTTTGTCCTTGGAAATCATAACATCTGTGCATATGATTTATTTGATAGCTTTAAAAGCACAGAAGAAATGCAACGTTCTTCAGGCTGCATCCCCTGCATGCTGCCCTGCTCTCTGAGCCACTGACCAACAGGAAGGACGGGCAGGTGGCTCAGCTCTACAGCTGAGGGTCCACATGGTACTGGTCGGGGACAGTCGTGACTGTGCCCCTCATTCTTTTGACAAAATGACATTTCTTTTCCTTTTGGAACACTCACCCTTCCCTCCCAACAGAGAGTATGTTGTTCTGGAAAAGCTGGCTCCACTCTCCTGTCAGCATGTGACTAGTCACATGACACAGACCTGCCAATCAAGGTCAAGATGGAGGTTTTTACTGTTGTTCTTGGAAGGAGGTCTTGCCCTTCTGCTGGGCTGACTCCATGGCAAAATAAAAGCCTGGAGCTGGTAGGGCCATCCTGCCATCACGTGGGGGATATTTGTGGTATTCTGGACAAAAGCAGATCTGAGAGTGGAAAGGGACAGGATCCCGCTGCTATACTTTGAATACTTGGATCTACTCAAGCCACGGTCAACCCCTGGACTTGTCTATTACATTAACCAATACATTCCCTCTTTTAAACCTTTTTGAATTGGGTGTCTATTATTTGCAACCAAGAGTTCTCATACTTCAAGTATATGATAGGACGAGCTCTCTGCTCCCTGGTTATACCAAAACTCTTGGCATTCAGAAGCACTTTAATGACCTCTACAATGGAAAGTCTCAGCTTGCTCAAGTTTTGGAGTGGAACCAGAGCCCTGCCCTGGGCTGCTGGGAGGTAGAAGGCTGGACTGAATCCTTGGAGAATGACTGGCAAAGCCACAGCCTGATTTGGAGAGCAGAAAGCTTTTCCTTTAAAAAGTGATATATTTTAGACTATGTTTTGACTTAGAGTTAATGTGGAGAGCTTTTCTGGAAGCCCCAGGGAAGGCTCAGTTGTGATGACCTTCATTTGTTATTAGTGTTTTTATCTCACTTATTTTAAAATGTATGGCTCAGAGGAAACTCACAGGATGCATGTGGTTTGTGGGGCAGAGGTGTGGGGAGAGGGCTGTGAGGATGCCAGCACCAGTGCGGCCTGGGTCAGTGCACTTTTGGGGTCCCCGGCCCACCCTGAGGTCTCCAGCCCCCACCTGAACAGACATGACTTAAGGAAAGTGTGGATGGCAAGGAAGGAACCTTGTGTCCGCATCTTGCTGGAGTGGAAGGCAGAGTGGAATCCTGCACGTGCATGTAGATTCCTTCATTCGCCCACTCATTCATACTTTCATTCCCTCACTATTTATTGAGTGCCCTATGTGGCAGGCACCGTGCTAGCTATGTAGGCAGTGACCAACAGATGAGGCCACCACCCCTCAGTGCTGCCAGACTAATGTCTTCAAGGAGTGGCAGGTGCGTCATGAGATGGGATCCAAAGCCAAGCCCAAGGCATCTCAGGAATCGCTGTACACAGGCTTTGGGTTCTGGATTATTTCCACAGATGTGTGAGGAATGGGAACCAACTGGCTTTATGTCTCAGGAGTCTTCTCTAACGATGCCCAAACTGCTGTCTTTCCGCTGCAGTACACATGGAGGAGAGGTGGCTTAGGAACGGGCGGGCGCCACCCTCCCGGCGACAAGACTTGCCAAGAGCTTCCCAGTTCGGAACTGTCCAGAGGGATAGCTGCTTGACTTCCCTGCCTTATTTTCTAAACAATCCCAAGTTATCCCGAAGAATGTTCACACAATAATTCTAAGCTCTCTGTAGTTTCACCAACTTCAGTACGAAAATTTCTTTAAAAACTAAAGATTTTAAAAAGGCAACAGCAAACCTTCAAAATTCACAATACAACATAGTTAGAATTGAAGAATGAAGGGGGTGGTAAACAGAAGGGGGAATGAACCATGACAGACTATGGACTCTGGGAAACAAACTGAGGGCTTCAAGAGGGGAGGGGGGTGGGGGATTGGGATAGGCCGGTGATGGGTATTAAGGAGGGCACGTATTGCATGGTGCCCTGGGTGTTATACGCAAATAATGAATCATGGAACTTTACATAAAAAACCAGGGATGTACTGTATGGTGACTAACATAACATAACATAACATAATAAAAAATTATTATTAAAAACAGGTGATATAGCCAAATTCGTTAACAATTTTGCATTTCTAAACTATCCTTAAAGAAAATCATATATGGAGTCACACTGTCCTCACAGTAGTCCAGCAAAGTAACCATGCCATCTGGATTCATATTTTCACCAATAAAGAACTGGTAGTTTTTGAAATTAAAAAAAAAGGAAAAAAAAAAGAAAAAAAAATAATTGACTACTTTTGGTGCTTGGAACTACTTCCTCCCCTGTAAAATGCAACAATAACAATAACAATAGCTTCATAAGGCTGGAGGAAGAATTAAATAACTCAGCCCCATGGTGTCCAGAGAAAGGCCAAATCTTTGGTACCCACTAGGGATGCCAGCTGAGTCTGAATGTGAGTGCACACATCTTTCGTGTATGGCCTCCACACATCTGTCCTCACTAAATGCTGCACACAAGTGATTCCCAGTGTGGGGCATGTGCACTGATGGGGGCAATGGCACCATCTCTTGGCAGGAGGGTTTCCCCCAGAGGCACCTCCTCTTGGAGATTCTGATAAGTCTTCCCTCTGGCACCCCTGTCCTCCCTTCCTTCTTTGCTCCCTTGTTGTAATAAGAGCTATTAGGCAGAAATGATGACGGAGGCAGAAATGATGAGACAGAAAACAAGACTGAGATTGACAAACTGCTTAGACAATGTAAATAAGCATATGGCATAGATGTATGCCCAGACTTGTCCTCCAAGAGCTCATACACCTGTCAGGACAACAAGAAGATGCCTAAAGATAAGGAGAGAGAAAGTGACTGGGTGGGGAAGGAGGGTTATTTTATGTAGGTTGGTCAGGGGAGGCCTCTCTGATAAGGTGTCTTTTGAGCAGAGACAAGAAAGAGGAGAAGGAGTGAGCCATGTGGAATCTGGGACAAGAGCATTCTAGGTGGAGGAAACAGGAAGAGCAAAGGCCCTGGGGTATGAGCTTGCTTCCAATGTCTAAGCAACAACAATAAAAAAGAGGTAACTGTCCAGTGGAAAGTGAAAAAGTGAGGAGTCTGTCAATGAGAGAACGGTTACGTGAACTGTGATTTATTCGTTTGACAAAAGATTACACACTGATGTTAAATGAATAAATGAGATCTACCCTTATCAACATGTTTAACCTAAAAAACAAATTTCAGAGCCCTATGTGCAGCAGGATACCATTAATGTAAATTGGAAACTTCACATAAAGTGACTATACACACACACACACACACACACACACACACACACACACACGGAGGGAGAGAGAGGAGAGAGAGAGTCGTGTGTAAGTTGCAAAACTGAATAACCTTCATGGGAACAATGCACCCAGTTTCAGGGAGAAGGGTTTGGAGTCAGACAGGAGCTCAGAGTGGAGCTTCAACAGAAACAGTACTGTTTCATCTCCACAAAAGTCTGTTACGGTGGGTCTGTGAGAGTTGTCAAATCAGGACGAACGTGATTGGTCCACAGGTGTCTTTATCCCATGCCGGGAACTTTTAGGTATGTCTGAATAGTCCACAGTATAAACACAAGAAAACACAACAGAATCCAAAGCACACATACTTTCCATCTATTGTTCTCATTCTTAATAAAACCTCATCCAACCTCCTCCTCTCTTCTCTACGCATAAAACTGTATTGGAGCACTTAATTATTTTGGGATCTGTCCTCACTGCTAGGTTAAGTGTCCATTAAGAGAAGAAGCTTCGGCAGACATTCTTCACAGTTTGAACTATTATACTGTGTCTCCTAGGATGATCTCATGATCTCTGTGAAGACAACAAGATTATATTCCTTGAGATTTTTCTTTCCTTTTCTTTCTTTCTTTCTTTCTTTCTTTCTTTCTTTCTTTCTTTCTTTCTTTCTTTCTTTCTTTCTTTGTAAACCCAAAACATAACCAACTCTTAAGCTTTTATCTTTCCTGGCTTCACAGGAGGGTTCTTAATCTGCGGGTGGATGAATTCTTGTTTTTATGGTTGACTCAACAGACATAAATTTCCTTAAAACTCCTTCCTGCCCTGCACTGCAGTTTTTCATGCCCTCTACCTTCTTCTCCACTTCCATTGCTGGAGGCACCACCCAGTGCAGGCTCTGCATTCTCCCCAGCACAGAATACTGTGTGGGGCTCCTCAATGACCTCTGGCCCACACCATCAGTCCCTCAGGGACCATGAACAAATGGTCCATTAGCCAACATGAATATCTCCATGGCAGTCTGTTAGCTCAAAGAAATACAAATGTGCCACAAGACTCCAGGGAAGGAGGGTTGGACTGGATGGGGGAACGCATCCAAGTCCAGGCTGGAACAGCAGCACATGCTGTGTGACCTTGTGGGCTCAGCCATTGGACACCACGCCCAACTCTGTGCGTAGCCCCAGTGGAGCATGGGATCAGGTAAAGAGTCTGCACCATCCCTGGGGAAAGCCTATGGTGGGACAACCCTCTGGGTGGCCAATGTTCAAGCCAGAAGGATGGGCTAGACAGCGACCTCATTCACCCAGGGTTGGGCTTCTTGAAGAGGTCTGCCTCCTGTCAGATTCACTGTAAGGTCAAAACCCAGAGGGAACCCAGGGCCTCTGCCTGGTCTACTAGGGGCCCTGGTGCAGGAAGATACCTAACTGTATTCCTACAGTTTTCACTCTCATAGCTGTCAGAATTCTGGGGAATTGTTCAGCCACTGAAACAGTCCAGCTCCGGAGGTTTTAAAGTATGACAGCTTCAAGTTCTCGGAGCCACAGGTAGGCATGGAAAAAGGCTAGGAAAGTCAGCTGTAGTCAAAGCAAAGTGCCTCTTTGTCCATAGCCATAAGGCCTAATCTACTCAGTTTGCAAAATGAAGGGGGAGGGAAGTACATTTGTTTGGGAACCTCTTGGATGGCAACTGGGCACCCACTTGGGGTCAAGTTCTCTTTTGCAGTTAAATTCCAACCAAAACAAAAGATGGAGCTCCTTTCCTGTAGTTACAGAGAATCAACAATCTATTTTCTAAATTCTTTAAAGCCTTTCCCCTCACTGTCTCTTGGTCTTGTCTCATTACCTGGCTTCACAATGTCTTCACTAATCCCCCCTCAAGGAAGGTATCAGGATGAAAACTGATGATTCCATAATCTTTAAAGAAACTGGTCTCTCAAAAATGATATATGCCCAGTTTAAACTCATTTTGCCATCATTTATCGAGAGCTTCCTCAATCCAGTCTTCTTCAAATGGAATCTTTCCTGGATGAGAGGACTCTTGCTTCTGTGTCTAGAAATTCAGAACAGGCCTTTCCCACAAAGTAAAAGATTAAGAGAAGTTCTCATTAAAAAAAATTAGGGTTATTTTTCTAGCTAAGAGAAGCTTTAAGAAAAAAAAATGGAAGAGGGGGTAACTTGTCTTATCAGAGATGAAAAAAATAAATGATAATGAAAACAGTGTGATATATTAAAAATATAATTACAAATAGGAAAGAAACCTGGAAGAAGATGTATAAAATATAACTGTTGATATCTCTGAACAGTGATATTATGAGTAATTTAAATTTCTCAAATTGTACAAACATACATTATTTTAACAACAGAAAAGAATGGTGCCACATCTTTATGAAGTTTTCCAAGTAGAAGGAAGAGAAACCATATTCCCCTATAGTGTAATAAGAAGGTCTGTGGCCACGGGGAAGAGAGGGTTGGCGCTCCAACGTACTCACTTCTGGGTGTATTGGGAAAGTCAGTAATCACTCTCTTTGAACCTCAGTGTCCTCATTTTAAAACGGCGTTTATCTACCTCACAGGTTGTGCAATTAAAGATAGCATCCTAAAGCAGCTGTTACAATGCTAGCACACAGTAGGAACATCCAAGGGGAGAGACAGGCTATAAGAAACATGTTAAGAAAAAAACTCAAAATGTATAGATACACCTAGATCAGAGAATATAAAATAAGAATTAGAAAAGTACCAAGCTTTGCTCACATGGATTTTAGATTCATGGCAGTTCACTATAACCTGGCAGCAGAAATAATCAACAAAGAAGCTACATTCGCCTTTTTTGGAGGTCCGGGGGTTTACAATTCTTCACAATAGTAATTCTTCACAGTCCTCAGAAATAATTTCCAGAGTTGGAAGGACCATCCATCTTTATGAAGTTTGGTTCAGCTCAGGCATTTTTTTGAGCACTGTGCTGTGCCGAGGCCAGCGCAGGGTACTAAGGTTACAAAGGCGAGTAAGCCCAACTGCTGCTTCCAGGAGCTTCCAGTTTAATAGGGAATGATGCCTCCTGGCTTGGAGGATGAGGGTATGACAGTCATGCAACTAACCAGCACAGGGAATATAAGAGGACCAGGTTTGGGGGGAAGGTGTACGTTCAGCAAGGACACCTGAATTTGGGGTGCCCATCACAGCCCCAGGTGGCAATAGACCTGGACTAGAAATAGATTTGGGGATTCTTGGTCCACAGGTAGCATTAAACCTACAATTGATGCATCAGAAGTATAAATCTTCATCACCATTTTCCTGAGGAAAATGGAAACAAGTTAGATAGTTTGCTGATATGTCACTGAACTAATTAAGCAAATCTGGGAACAGACTATAGACGCTATTCTCGGGTCAGTGCCTTGATGTCTGATCCTTTTCCTTCCAGAAATCCCAATTTGTATCCTAATGGCAAATTAGGGCTTCCTCTTCAATGCTGAAGCTAATAGAAGGCCCCATAAATCAAGGAATCAGAGGAAAATCTAAAAGCAGTGCACTGTTTTCCTAAAGAACCCCCTACTTATCTCACTGTGAATGCTAATGCTTCAACACACTCACTGTGGAAGCAGCTGTCTCCTCTTTTTCCTGTGACATGAATAAATTTGTAAACATGAGAAATTCTCATTAGGAGACTGGAATCATAACTCAACCCAAGAACAGCACTGAAATCACCATCACGTGAAAGCTTTGCCCAAGAATGCCAGTCTGATTTTGGTTCATTGGACGAAAACAATATACTGGAGAGAGACAGGGAACTGCCTTCAGGAACACTGCTCCGATGATCCTGGCTGCTGGTGATGAAACACGTCCTCCCTGGACCCTCAGCCCCAGCGCGGCAGGGCACCGCACGAACTGAGCTCAGGCTGGACAGAACTGAGCTTCTGTATTCTCCACCGCTGGTATGGGCCTTGGGCGCCTCCTTAACGGAAGGCTTACGGGAAATGCACAGTCCCAGACCTCCACCCTCACCGGAGACCTGCTCAGTCAGAACGGCATTTTAGCAAGAGTCCCAAGCGATGACTGCTCATCAAAGCTTGATAAGCACTTGTCGAGCACAAATTAGCCGAGTGTTTTCTGAGACCACTTGATTTTCTGTTTTTCTTTTCAATTCTGGCCACAATCCATTTTGATAGAACCAGAGATAGAGCAGCTGACATGCCTCACTCCTTCCCACTTCCCAAGGACAAAGAACTGAGCTGGGTGACAAAAAAAAAAGTTTTGAAGAGGAACAGAATAATTTAAACGATATCCCTAAATTTCAGGTGCTTCTGTTACAAGAAAACAAAATGCCGAAAACACTGTTGGTACAAATGCAAACAGCAAGGTTTTCCAAGTAAATAAATAAGTTGATCATAAAGAACCTAAACAAACATTAGTTCGCTGGTAAAAATTAAGAACAGCAGCAATAAAACCCACGACCAGCTGAAGATAGTTTCGATGATGTACGGATAATGAAGCATCCCTCCTAAAAACTGTAAGCACATCTATGACCTGTGAGCTCTGCTTCAGTTTGCGTAGAATGCAGAATGAGAAGAGGCAGCAAGCACCAATAACATACTAAGCAGCAATAATAGGGAAAGGATTCCAGGCCTTTCAAACAGAGAGACTTTAAGATAGGCAGGCAATTGGTTAGAGATGAGGAAAGTGCTGAGGCTCTAAACAAGGGACACTGAGGATTTCTAGAGACAAACAACAGAGGACAAGCTGCTGCCACTCCAGGGCCAGAGGGACAAGGAGGAACGGCCAGGAGTAGAGTCTTGGAGCTAGGAGCTGAGGCCACAGAGGAGATGCTGCCTGAGAGAAAGATGGGGGGACTAACCCATACCCCGTCTTCTCTTTCCCTCCTGCCCTCCTGTCTCCCTCCAGGGCCTGCCACTGGCCAAGCTTGGAAGGGAGCCTGGGTAATGCAATCTGTGGGACTCAGCCCCCGATGAACAGAGCAGAGCAAGGAAGAGCCAGGATGCAGGGTCCAGCAGCACACAGCAGATGACTGGTGCACATGCTAGTTTACGAATGGAATGTTTATGAACACCAGAGTCCAGTAAACCTTATCTATCATTCCCTTAATATGTTACTAGTAAGCAGCCTTAGTTTTTTTTTTTTTTTTTTTAAGATTTATTTATTTATTTATTTGACAGAGACAGCGAGAGAGGGAACACAAGCAGGGGGAGTGGGAGAAGAAAGAAACAGGCTCCCCACTGAGCAGGGAGCCTGATGCAGGGCTTGACCCCAGGACCCTGGGATCACGCCCTTGGCCGAAGGCAGACGCTTAATGACTGAGCCACCCAGGAACCCCAGCAACCTTAGTTTTAAGTAGAAATCTAAGTCTGCAGAATTGTGACCTGTTTGCCCACAAGAAGGGGAGAACAGAACTCTGTCTGGGGGTCGGTTTGCAGCCATGTGCCCGCAGAACATACTTTAGGAATGGCTGGTATGGGGCAGAGAGAGGACTGGTATTAGACTGAACATTAGCACTTACCACCTGTGTGGTCAAGGGCATGTTACTAACCTCTCTGGGTGCTGTTTTCCTCACGTGCGACACGGGGACACTAATATTTATCTGGCAGAGTCCTATGAGGCATCGCTGACCTGTGCTCATATATCTACTGTGGAACGTGAACGTAGTAAGCGTTGAGAAAATGGCAGTTAAAATTTAATCTCAGAAGAAACTACAAATTTGTTAAATTTAAGTTCTGTTATAAGCAAGTGTTTTTCTCTAAAGAAGTCAAAGAGCCACTGCCCCCTATGTGGACCACAATGCAAGGTCAGTAGGAAGACCTTGGTGTATCCATTTGGACCATTAACTGACATCACTTTGGGCCTCAGCACCTTGTTACGTGTCTCAGAAGGAAGCCGGGCACGTACAAGCTTCCCTCGGTGACAGTGTACATAGCTTCTCTTGGCAGTACAGGCTTGCAGGGCCCAGACCTCTCCAACTGGGTCCATTGTCCTGCTGCTGGCACTGCACCCAAATGAGTGTTCAGCATTGACGAGGGGCCCAGGGACCGCCTTCCTACCAGAATCACTCTGTCCTATTCTGTTGAGTGAGACCCGACTCTTAGGAAGTATGCTTTCTAAATAAGTCCTTGGAAACAGTCTCCCTAAAATAAATGCAAGGAGTGATTACCCAATTCACTGAAAAAAGCCCGCCAAACAAACCTTTTCTTCCGTAAATCTGATCCTAGGCAATTGAATTAACCTAGCAGAGGTTTTGTTTCCTTAGGTGCAAATGAAGATAATAAATATTTCATTAGGTATTTTAATAAAGATTAAATGACATTACGCATGGGAGACACTCGGTGCAGTATTTTACCCAGAGTACTCTCCAGGACATGTCATTTCTTATTATCATCAACATTGGCATTTTATCCTAAGCCCTCTGCATTCTTTACTAATAAGTAAAGAGTAAAAATAGACTTGGAAAGAAATGTGTTCAATCCTTTTATTTCACCTTAACCGGAAAGTTAAGACTTTAGGGTTAAGGTGGTTCTTAATTTTTAGTAGTTGTTGAACATGTTAAAACCCAGCTTGCTGGGCCCCATCCGGAGTCTCTGATCTGGTAGTTCTGGGTGAGACCCAAGGATGGGCATTTTGGACAGATTCCCAGGTGAGGTGATGCTGCTGGTCTGAAGACCAGAGAACTACAAGTTCGAGGACAGATCTGGCAGGTTGCAAAGAGCACATGAAGATATTAGGGATTCAAAAGCGTGGGCAAAACAACAGGATGACAGCCAGGTGTTTGGAAAAGAAGGCTCCTTCAGCCCTGACAGCACACAAGCCCTTGGGCACCAAGTCAGGACAATCGGTTTTGAAAAGGCAAGAGAGACTGAGAGACTGGATGGAAAAGAACAGCCCTCATGCTGGGACCCCTGTGTGTCACTGGGAATTTGCAGACAGACGGCCAGGAGGCTGGAAGTGTCACGTTCATTGAGACGTGACAATTGCCATTAATGGGAAGCAGCTCGCTGAGGGTGAGAAGCTGGAGCTGACAAACAGCAAGAAGCAAGGAAAGCCCCAAGAGAAGAGAGATGTCGTGTGACACGCCCCCAGCTGCTCCCGGGCCCTCTGTGCACCATTTCGCTAAATCCACACAGCAGTCAGGGGAGACAGATGAGGAGACTGAGGCCGAAGGACGCCGGAGAGGCCCAAGGTCACACAGCTTGACAGGGATTTTTACTTTTTTTTTATTTTGGTATCTCATGACCAAAGCAGGTTTAAACATTCTTTTAAAATATTTTTTTGTAAAGGTTTATTTATTTTAGAGAGAAACAGTGTGCGCACGTGTCAGCACTGGGAGGGGCAGTGGGAAAGGGAGAAAGAGATCTCAAGCAGACTCCCTGCTGACTGCAGGGTCTGACAACAGGCTTGATCCCAGGACCCTGAGATCATGAACCGAGTTGAAACCAAGAGTTGGATGCTTAACTGACTGAGCCACCCAGGCGTCCCAAATATTTTTAAAATTTTAATTGAAGTGTAGTTGATCCATAATATTATTTAGTGTCAGGTGTACAACACAGTGATTGGACGATTCTATCCATTAGGATATGCTCACCATGACAGGGGTAGTGACCATCTGTGACCACACGAAGTTACCACACTATTATTGATTATATTCCCTATGCTGTACTTCTCATCCCCATGACTTATTTTATAACTGGAAGTTTGAACCTATTAATGCTCTTCACCTATTTCAGTCATCCCTCTACCCCGATCCCTCTGGCAACCACCAGTTTGTCCTCTGTATTTATGAGTCTAGTTTTTTGTTGTTGTTGTTGTTTGTTCATTTGTTTTGCTTTTTAGATTCCACATATAAGTGAAATCATAGGGTATTTGTCTTTCTCTGATTTATTTTGCTTAGCATAATACCCTCTAGATCCATCCATGTTGTCGCAAATGGCAGGAAGAACTCATACAACTCACTACCAAAAAAACCAATCCAATTTAAAAATGGGCAGAGGAGCTGAACAGATGTTTTTCCAAAGAAGACATCCAGATGGCCATCAGACACATGAAAAGATGCTCAACGTCACTCATCATCAGGGAAATGCAAGTCAAAACTACAATGAGATACCACCTCACACCTGTCAGGAAGCTAGTATCAAAAACACAAGAAATAACAAGCGTTGGCAGGGATGTGGAGAAAAGGAACCCTCGTGCCCTGTTGGTGGAAATGTAAATTGGTGCAGCCACTGTGGAAAACAGTATGGAGGCTCCTCAAACAACTAAAAATAGAAGTACCATACCATCCAGTAACTTCACTACTGGAATATACCTGAGGAAAATAAAAACATGAATTTGAAAAGCTATATGCACCCCTGTTTTTTGCAGCATTATTTTATTGCAGCATTATTTACAACAGCCAAGATATGGAAGCAGCTCGTGTCTACTGATAGATGGAATGAAGATAGAGTGAATGAAGACGACGTGGTATATCTACAATGGAATATTACTCATCCACGAGAAAGGACTGGGATTTGAGGCCAGCTCCATCTGGCTGCAGAACCTCTATGTCTCTACTGGACCACACGGATTCTGGATATAAGGTGAAACACTCATCCTGCACTTCCCACATGCCAGGCAGTGTTCTAAGCCCTTTATACAAGCTACCCTCTTCAAGCCTCACAGCCACCCTGTGGGGTAGTACTGTTATTAGTCTCCATTTCACAGAGAGGAATGGGAGGCTATATAACCTGCCCAAGGACACATGGCCAGTAGGAGGCAGAGCCAGGATCTGAGCCCAGCAGTCTGGCTCCAGAGCCTGTGTCCATGGCCACTGCCCTGGCTGCCTTCTGTAAGGTGGGGATTTTCTCAAAAGAGAAAAATAATAAGCCAAGCAGAGGTGTGTGGCTAGTCTAAGGTCATGGAGGAGAGGGGAGACTGGCTGGCTCAGTCAGTTAAGCCTCCAACTCCTGGTTTCAACTCAGGTCGTGAGTTGAGACTTTTTTATTTTAAGATTTATTTATTTGAGAGAGAGAGAGCGTGAGAGCGTGAAAGAGAGAGAGAGAGAGAATGACCACACACGTGTGCACTAGTGGAGGGAGGGGCAGAGGGAGAGAAATCCTCAAACAGACTCTGCGCTGAGCACAGAGCTGGATGTGGGGCTCGATCCCAGGATGCTGAGATCATGACCTGAGCCAAAAATCAAGAGTTGGATGCTCGGGGCACCTAGGTGGCTCAGTCGTTAAGCATCTGCCTTCGGCTCAGGGCGTGATCCGGATCGCTGGGATCGAGCCCCGCATCAGGCTCCTCCGCTGGGAGCCTGCTTCTTCCTCTCCCACTCCCCCTGCTTGTGTTCCCTCTCTCGCTGTCTCTCTCTGTCAAATAAATAAATAAAAAATCTTAGAAAAAAAAAAGAGTTGGATGCTCAACTGAAGGAGCCACCCAGTTGCCACAAGCATGTGGCTCTTGATCTTGGGGTTGTAAGTTCAAGTCCTAAGCTGGGTGTAGAGCTTACATTAAAAAAAAAAAAAAAGTGATGGAGAAGGTGAAGAAGCAGCTGCTGAGGAGCCTTGCTGCCAGAGCTGGGAGCCTTGGGGTCTGTGTAGAGATTCCAGCTGCCCTTCACTCCAGCTGCATTCTGCTGGACTCACTGTCTCCAGAGCCAATCGCATTTTCTTCCTCACCTATTACTCCTCTGGAACATCCCTGCCAGCCTGTACCAAACCGGAAGTACCCCCTTGGGCCAACCTTCTTTCCAGGATTGAGCCTCCCTGTGAAACCCCAGAGACAGACAGAAGTGACTGCGGGGAGAAGAATGTGGGCTGCCTGGCTCTCCTCTCCCTGTGTCACCCCCAGCACCAGCGCCAGCCGCAATGGTGACCAGTCCTGGTCCTTCTCCTAGTAAGCTGACAAGTGTGGAACTTCCTTCTTTAGAGAAAGCCACTCCTGGCTGTAAACACCAAAGGATGCTGAAGTCCAGAGAGTGCTCAAAAAGGGCCTCTGGTACAGGGAGCAGCCTGCCCAAGTGAGTCTGTGATAGGGCTGTGTCCACAGCTGGCACTCAGATCTCTAAGTTTCTGGATGCTTCATAGCTAGGCTCCGACAGAAGCATCTTTCCATTGGGATGGAGTAGGTGAAAGATGGCTGCAAATTCCTTGCTATTCCTCCCTTTGAAAGATGGAGTCTATATTCTCTGTCCCTTTGAATCTGTGCTGGCCTTGGTGACTTGCTTGTCCATGTGAAAATGTTCTGGAATTTCTGAGGTTAAGTCACAAGAATTCCTGCACTTCGTCCCGAGCACTCTGTCTGGAAGCCCTGGGCTGCCGTGCAAGAGAGAGCTGTACTGAGACTGCTAGGTTGTGAGGCCATGGGGAAGACGCAGGAGGAGCCCCGTGCCCAGAGAAAGATGGCTGCCTGGCTCCGGCCACAGCCACTGAGTCCCTCCTGTTTTCAGATTAAAGAAGTGCCCACATTTGGTAATGTTTCTGACCAACTGACAATGAGCAATAATGTTTAATTACATTTGACTTACTGAAACTTCTTTCACAGCATGCCAGAGGGGACTGGTGTTCTTAAAAATAATTCTAAAGAACACCTCCAAATTGGATACCACCAAGCAAAACTCATGCCTGAGCTTTAGAAGATCCAAACACGAGGGTGATTTTTATTACAAATTACTGATTTTATGTGTTGCTTAAAATTATGCCAGAGGACATTTTTACAGGATTTAAATTATCAGGCCAGTTAAAGAGCCAAACCAGTGGCCGCTTTTTGTAAATCAGATATATTCATAGAAAATAACTCTGCTCAAATTAAAAATTTATCATCTGGAAGGCCTTTTGTTTAATTTTTATATCTCCATTTCAGTGTGAAATTAGAACATCTATAATCTCCTTAATTTTTATTGAATATGCGCTTTCCCCCTAAAAATTGATACTCTGATTCGGTAATTCATACATTTTCTTTTTCATTTATTTTCAAATTCGGGAGGTATATTTATTTCTCTTGTTAAACTTTTACATTCATCAAACAGACTTTCAGAGTTACTTTCTCTCATTCATTGAAACTGACAATTCTCGGGTGAAAATGAGATAACAGAGAAGGAGATTCTTTTTTTTTTTTTTTTTAAAGATTTATTTATTCGACAGAGTTAGAGACAGCCAGCGAGAGAGGGAACACAAGCAGGGGCAGTGGGAGAGGAAGAAGCAGGCTCATAGCGGAAGAGCCTGATGTGGGGCTCGATCCCATAACGCAGGGATCACGCCCTGAGCCGAAGGCAGACGCTTAACCGATGTGCCACCCAGGCGCCCCAGAGAAGGAGATTCTTGAAAATGTTATTGATGAATGTGCTTCCATTAAGGCCAGGGAAGTAAAAATTATAACAAGTTCTAATTTTTATTTAAATAAAATATTTAAACTTAAAATAATGTGAGTTTAATACACCTACTTTTTAATTTTTTAATTTTTTTCAGATATTTTAATATTCTAGAAAAATTAACCATTAAAAATGCATAAAAACTTTAGGGGAACATATTTCTTTATGCCTCAGTCTCTAACACAAAGACTTTTAATAAGATCTTTATTTAAAATTTTTGTATTTGGTTCTTTTTTATTTTTTGGATTGTTCAAACTTAATTTATTTTGGCACATATTAGAGAGTTAGTTTTATATTAGAAAGTGATAGGTTATACTGCTGTAGCTATATAAGTTAGGTAACACATTAAATGAGTACTACATGGTGCAAAAAAAAGAAAAGTAGCCATTATATTTAAGGTAGTAAAAAATTTGGGGCACCTGGCTGGCTCAGTCAGTGGAGGATGTAACTCTTTTTTTTTTTATTATTATGATATATTAGTCACCATATAGTACATCATTAGTTTTTGGTGTAGTGTTCCATGATTCATTGTTTGCGTATAACACCCAGTGCTCCATGCAATAGGTGTCCTCCTTAATACCCTTCACCTGGCTAGCCCCTCTCCCTACTCCCTCCCCTCTAAAACGCTCAGTTTGTTTTGGTTCTTTATAAATTTTTTGCATTGCTTTGATTTTTTGAAAATGTTGTATTAAAATATTATTTACCTTGATTATTAATATTTTGGGGCACTGTCTTCACTTCTGTGCCTGAGGTGAGTGCCTTGCTCACCTCACCCCAACCTCTGCACCATGTGGGCACCTGCGACTCCAGGGTACCAAGGTGGCAGTGCAGTGGCTGGTGGGGGATGCTGTGCCAGTGGAAGGGGGAAAAGGGCGCAGTGAAGCAGGTGATCCCAGGAGAGGGCGATGCTCGAAGAGAAAAGAGGCAGTACCCAGAGGAACGTGGTGGGGACTGGATGGAGCAGGGCCCCAGATACCCTGGGGATGAGGAGTGATGGGGAAAAACTAAAGGAAAACAGATCCAAGGATGCCATGGGCTGGTTGCAAGACCTTTGCCTTCAGAGACTCCCAGAAATCCCTAGGGATAGGGTCATCAAAAGGGCTTTGAAAGGCTGGGGTCCCGCATTAGCAGTTAGGGATGAAAACTAATGAAACGCCATTATTCAAGAAAAGTCTATATGGGAATCCGTTTCTGAGAAAGTCTGGAGATGGATGTGTCAGAGTACCTCTGACCCTTCTAGGACTTTCCGGGATGTCATTTGGGCAGCGTGGACACAGCAGTGCCTCTTCTTTGCAGCCACTCTGGCCTTGGCAGGACCTGCCTAGCTGTCCATATCTGGCCCTCAAGGAGCCCTCCCAGACCTGAGTCCGGGGGCGCTGACCTTGGCCTGACCTTGCCATCTCTCAGGCTGTCTCCGTAGCCCCCAGCTCCACCTTCATGCCTGACTCACTCCTCTGTATGGTTCAGCAGGTTTGACTCATATTCAACCAGGCAGCTGTCAAGCCTGGGGTACGGGGGATGAAATGGTTTCTTTTTGCAGGGATAAATGTCATTTGAATAGGGCTTTTTCTTTTGCTTTCTTATTTATAAAGCTAATTGGGACTTACTATTATTTGTCAGAGTCAACTTGAAGGGAGTGAGAGTTGACAGGTGTTTATTTGAAGGCTGCTGTCCCCTCTGTAGCTGGAGCAGTAGGCCCTTGGAGCCAGGCTGGCCCAGGAGAGCAACCTTGCATCCTCCCTGGGTTCATTTGTATGATCTGCGGCCAGAGACGGCAAAGGACAGTCAGCATATCCAGATTCTTTCTCCAACCGCATCACTCAGCGTGTGGCCTCGAAGACGTCAGTTTATCTTTCTGCTTCTCACCTCCCATGGCCTCAGAATACAAATGATCACAACTTCCCCCAGCCATACTTCAAGGGACACAAGCCATGGGGTACTGCCTCACCTCTCATGTCCTGACACCCTGGCGTGTGCTGGGTCTGCTCCGGTAACATTTCCTCATTTGGATTTATCATTGTGTGCCGTGCCCTCCTGAGTTTCTTCACCGGCTTGACTAATGGTAGCGTTATGCTCTATGGTAAGGCGCTTTCCCTTTAAATTCAGTTCCAAGCTGGTTGTTGGAACAAGGCAATTGGTTACTGTTAATATTAGCCAATTCTGGGCTTTGGCTATAATGTACACACACTGCATTGCTGTGAAAAGGAAAAGGCAAGGACTCGGCTATATTAAGTGAGTGGTTAAAGAGATTGTAAAAACGTCAGTTTGTTCATAGTAAAATATTTGGGTTGGAGTTGTTTGGGTGCTGCTGGGTACGTAATAATATCTGCCACTTGCTGAATGCCTACTACGTGCCTGCCCTTGAGCTATGCCCTTTTGGTCCTAAAAAGCAGGACTATGAGACAGGTAAAACAAAGACTACAGAGCTAGTCAATGGTGCAGCCAACATCCTCTCTTTTTGCCTATTATTTTTTCTAAATAAAAAAATGTTAAAGATGAGTCATAGATTTCACAATGTACGTCTCCTGCTCACCCATGTTCCCGAAGCCTCCAGTTCCTTTCCATAGAAACAGACAGTGTCATCAGTTTCTTGTGCACCTCTACACACACAAGAAAATGAAAAATCTTACCCTTTCTCTTCCTCTTTCTGCACATAGGGCAGTATGCCATGACACACTGCTTTGCACACTGTTTTCACAAGAACACAGCCTGGAGATCATCCCCTGTTATAAATAAAATCTTCCTCATTCCTGTTTGGGGATATACTATAATCCATTTAACCTGTGCCCTATTGTGGGTATGTAAGTTGTTTCCTAATTTGCTATTCCATCAATGTAGCAAGAATGGCCTTTACGCCCATCCTTTTGCATATGGGTGGATGTACCTGCAAGATAAATAGGATTCAGCGTGGAAAGGTATGTGCATTTGAATTTCACAGCTCTTGCCCAATTTTGTCCCATGGGGGTTATCTCAACTTCTCCCACAGTAACATGAGCATGGTATCGATTTATTTAACCTTCGCCAATGTAATAGATGAACATCGGTGTGCTTTTGTGTTTTAATTTGCATTTATCATACTATGAGGGAGGTTAAGCGCTGTTTCATTTGCTGAAGAGCTATTTGTGCTTAATTTTCTGAAAACTCTTGCTCCATTTTCCTTGTCCCTTTATCTGTTAGGTTGTGGGGCTTTTTCTTTTGGATTTGAAGGAGTCTCCACAGGTTAGTCCAACTGCAATGAACTGACTGAAATTAAGTTTGATGTCAGGTGGAGGGTAAGTATCCAGATTTATTTATTTTCCAGACAGGGGTAAGATTTGGACCCAAATATGCCTACAAAGCTGCTGCCCACTGTATCCTAAGGCCTGCTGTTTCTCTTCCGTCTCTACACTGACAGAATGTACCAGGGAATTACTACGTCATATTGACGATAACGGAACTCTTTCTCCAGATGTGTCATTATCCTCAAGGGAAGGAATGATGTCAAGGTACGTGAAGGCACCGGGCATGGACAGATAAATAAAAGTCACTTCAGTGTGGGGATCTAAAAAAATCTAAGTACACAGAGGTCGGAATAATCTGGAAAGAAGGAGAACATAAGTGGTTAGAAGCAAACCAGTCCAAGGTTACTTCAAGCTGTGGAGGATAATAGCTAAAAGGGTGGAGTTTGTGATCTGATGGTAATGGAATTACATTTCTGTAAATCCAAGTGCTATGCTGGAGCTTTGGTGAATCACACATCGTAGTGTAAGGGCTCTCGGCTCTGTTTCTGATTTCCAGTTCCCAGAATCAGTGCTGTATTTCTCTTCTGCTTCTATGTATCATGTGTCTTTCCAGGCCCTCAGATCAACATGTTAGATGGACTATGTAATATCTTCTTTAATTTATTTAAACTTTTTAAAATTTTTAACTTTTATTATTACTTGTTTATTTTTATTTTAAAAAACTTTTTAGAGAGAGCGGGGAAGAGAGGAGCAGAGGGAGCGGGAGAGAGAGAATCTCAAGGAGGCTCAATGCCCAGTGTGGAGCCTGACCTGGGGCTCGATCTCATGACTCTGAGATCATGACCTGAGCTGAAATCGAGTCAGATGCTTAACTGACAGAGCCACCCAGGCGCCCCCTCATTAATTTAGTTACCAAATGTTTCTAAACTGACCACCGTAAGGTGGTGCATTTAGTTATAAAATTTTCAAAATAATAAACGTTTATAAAGGGGGAAAAAGGATTGGAAGGCATGTGTGCCCTTACTGGATGGTACAGTAATATTAGCAGGGAACTGCAAAGAGGTCACATCTGTGGTCTTAGCTCCATGTCCACAACTGAGGCAGAGATGGGAAAGGGAGGGAAGGACTAACGCAGGTATTCTTCCATTCATTCGATCGTGGAACTATGCGGGAAGAATGGCTTGAAATATATTTCTGTATAGCTCTTGAGAAAAGGGCTTCATACTTTAAATGACAGTTCAATTGAGATCGCAAAGAAAATGTTTCAACATCTTCAAGCCAACAGATCATTTTAATGTTTTTAAAATGCACTCATTATTTCTTGTCTTTTTGTACTAGTCATTATGACAGGTGTAAGGTGATATCTCAGTGTAGTTTTGATTTGAATTTTCCTGATGATTAATGACGTTGAGCATCATTTCATGTGTCTGTTAGCCATCTGGATGTCTTCTGGCAAAATGTCTATTCAGGTCCTCTGCTCATTTTTAAATTGGATTATTTGCTTTTCTGGTGCTGAGTTGTATAAATTCTTTATATATATATATATGAAGTTTATATATATGTGTATGTATATATACATATATAATTTTTATTTAAATTCCAATTAGTTAACATTCAGTGTAATATTAGTTGCAGGTGTACAATATAGTGATTCAACACTTCCATACAACACCCAGTGCTCATCACAAGTGCCCTCCTTAATTCTCTTTACCTATTTAACCCATCCCCCTAGCCACCTCCTTTCTGGTAACCATCAGTTTGTTCTCTATAGTTATGAGTTTCTTGGTTTATCTATCTCTCTCTTTCCCTTTGCTCATTTGTTTTGTTTCTTAAATTCCACATATGAGTGAAATCATATGGTATTTGTCTTTTTCTGACTTATTTTGCTTAGCACGGTACTCTCTAGCTCCATCCATGTCATGGAAAATGGCAGGATTTCATACTTTTTTTTTTTATAGCTGAATAATATTCCACATCTTCTTTATCCTTTACTCAGTCAGGTGACACTTGGGCTGTTTCCCTATCCTGGCTATTGCAGATAGTGTTGCTATCACCGCACATATGTCCCTCTGAATTACTATTTTTGTATTTTTTGGGTAAATACATAGCAGTGTAATTGCTGGATCATAGGGCAGTTCTATTTTTAACTTGTGAGGAACCGCCATACTGTTTTCCACAGTGGCTGTTCCAGTTTGCATTCCCACCAACAGTGCTAGAGGGTTCCCCTTTCTCCACATCCTCGCCGGCATCTGCTGTTTCTTGTGTTGTTGATTTTGGCCATTCTGACAGGTGTGAGGTGATATCTCGTTGTACTTTCGATTTCAATTTCCCTGGTGATCAGTGAGGTTGAGCATCTTTTCATGTGTCAGTTGGCCATCTGCATGTCTTCTTTGGAAAAATGTCTATTCATGTCTTCTGCCCATTTTTAGTTTTATTTATTTATTTATTTTTATTATGCTAGTCACCAAACAGTACATCATTAGTTTTTGATGTAGTGTTCCATGATTCATTGTTCTGCCCATTTTAAAAATTGGATTATTTATTTTTTTGGTGTTGAGTTGTATAAGTGCTTTACAGATTTTGGGCACTAACCCTTTATCAGATATATCATTCACAAATATCTTCTCCCATTCTGTAGGTTGCCTTTTAGTTTTGTTGTTTCCTTCTCTGTGCAGAAGTTTTTATTTTGATGGAGTCCCAATAGTTTATTTTTGATTTTGTTTCCCTTGCCTCAGGAAACATATCTAAAAAGAAGTTGTTATAGTGAATGTCAGAGCAGTTACTGCCTGTGTTCTCTTCTCGGATATTTTTGGTTTCAGGTTTCACATGTAGGTATTTAATCTTGAATTTATTTTTGTGTATCATGTAAGAAAATAATCCATTCATTCTTTTGCATGTTGCCGCCCAGTTTTCCCAGCACCATTTGTTGAGGAGACTGTCTTTCCCATTGGATATTCTTTCCTGCTTTGTTGAAGGTTAATGGACCATATGGTTATAGGTTCATTCTGGGTTTTCAAATCTGTTCCATTGATCTACGTGTCTATTTCGTTCAAAACAGTATGGTACTGTTTTGAACACTACAGCTTTGTAATATAACTTGAAGTCTGGAATTGTGATGCCTCCAACTTTGCTTTTTTTTTTTCTTCTTCAAGGCTGCTATGCCTATTCAGGGTCTTCTGTGGTTCCACACAGATTTTAGGATTGTTTGCCCTAGATCTGTGAAAAATGTTGTTGGTTGGTTTTTTGATAGGGATTGCATTGAATGTGTAGATTGCTTTGGGTAGTATAGGCATTTTAACAATTTTGTTGTTCCATTCCATGAGCATGGAATGTCTTTCCATTTCTTTGTGTTGTCTTCAATCTCTTTCATCAATGTTTTATAGTTTTCAGAGTACAAATATTTTACTTCTTTGTTTGGGCTTATTTCTAAGTATCTTATAGTTTTTGGTGCAATTGTAAATGGGATAGATTCCTTAATTTCTTTTTCTGTTGCTTCATTATTGGTGTATAGAAATGCAACAGAGTTCTGCATGTTGATTTTGTATCCCGGGACTTTGCTGAATTTGTTTTTCAGTGCTAGCAGTCTTTTGGTGGAGTCTTTCCGGTTTTCTACATACAGTATCACATCATCTACAAACAGTGAAAGTTTTACTTCTCCCTTACCAACTTGGATACCTTTTACTCTTTTTTCTTGTCTGTTTTTGTGGCTAGGACTTCGGAACTACGTTAAATAACAGTGGCGAGAGTGGTCATCCCTGTCTTGTTCCTGACTATAGAGGATAAGCTCTCAGTGTTTCTTCATTGAGGATGATATTAGCTGTGAGTTTTGTTTTGTTTTTTTAATCTTTAGTATGTTGAAGTATATTTCCTCTAAACCTACCCTGTTGCGTTTTTTTTTTTTTATCATGAATGGATGTTGTACTTTGTCAAATGCTCTTTCTGCATCTACTGAAATGATCATACAGTTTTTATCCTTTCCCTTATAATATGGTATCACGTTGATTGATTTGCAAATATGAAACCACAGTTGTAACCCAGGAATAAATCCCACTTGATCACGGTGAATGATTTTTTTTTTAATGTATTGTTGAACTCAGTGTGCTAGTATTTTATTGAGAATATTCACATCCATGTTCATCAGGGATATTGGCCTGTGGTTCTCTTTTTCAATGATGTCTTTATCTGCTTTTAGTATCAGGGTAATGCTGGCCTAATTAGAATGAATTTGGAAGTTTTCCTTCTGAAGGAGAGGTCATGTAGTACCCAGGGCCTGGCACTTCAGGGGTTGTCTCCAGCGTGGGCCACGTGTGCTCTGCTGTTGTGTTTTGGCTCCTCTGTCCTTTAGGTCAGCTGTGTGCAGAGGCTCTCCTTGCCTGCTGTGGCAGTGTTTGGTCCCTGGCCTGAATGTGGGGAGTTTTAACTAGGTGTGCTCTGATCTGCTTGTGAAATGAGATCTGATATCACCTCCACTGGAACTGAGGTCCCAAAGAACTCTCTGGCCAGGAAACGTGATGCAGGCAGAGGTTTGTGCTGGTCTTCTGGGGGAGGGGGCAGACTGCGCTGGGGCTGAGGCAAGCTTGACTATGAAGGGTAGTCCCACCAGAGCGCAGTGGGGGTGAGACTTGGTGTAAGCAAGTTAAGCAGCCAGTGTAGGTGCTGTGCTGCTTCCCGTAGGTGACTCTGTGTTTATGCTGAGGGATGGAGGAAGGAAATGTCACTGGCCAGCTCCTTTGTCCCTGGAGAGGTGTCTCCGTGAATGCTGCATCTCAGGGACATCCTCAAGAAGAGCAAATAATCTCCCCACTGTGTGCCTCAGGTGCTCTTCAGATTGCTGTTTCCATGCTGTCTGTCCCCAGGTCGTTTGCCTGTCTTCTCTCCAGGAGCAATGCAGTACTCTCCAGACTCTATCCCAGCCAAGACAGCTGGCCTTTAAAACTTTAGGTTTTAAGTCCTGCTGCCTGCAAGAACTCACAAAATTTAGTCTCTCTCATTTTCCAATGAGTGGCTTTGGGTAAATATTCTCCTTGTGTTCCCCTGTGTGCTCCCCTTCTCTCTCTCTCCCCCTTTGTCTCTCCCTTTTCTGTGACCATGGCTCCCTTCCCTCTAGAACACCCACAATTCATTTCTCCCCTAAACCACATCTCCACACTTCCTACCTTCTTTGATGTGGCCTCTTTTCTCTCTTTAGTTGTGGAGTTTGTTCTATTAGTCTTCAGGTCAATTTCTGGAGTATTTAGGATGATTTGATTGTTATCTAGCTGTGTTCATGGGACAAGGTGAGCCTAGGGTTTTCCTACTCTGCTGCCATCTTCGTCTCCCAAGTTCTTTTATATTTTGGATATTAACCTCTTATCAGATGTATCATTTGCAAATATCTTCTCCCATTCAGTAGGTTGCCTTGTTGTTTTGTTGATGATCTCCTTTGCTGTGCAAAAGCTTTTTATTTTGGTGTAGTACATTCGTGAATTGATTATTTGTGAATAAGCACCTGCAGTATCTACGTAGCATGTTCTATTCTGTTCTCCAATCTTGTGAGCATCTTTTGCAGTCTGTCAAAATCCAAGATGCCATATTCTAAACCTCTAGGTTAGAAATGGTGCCTCTCAACCTGAGACAAAGATGCAAACAGACAGACCCTTCCAACTCTGGATCAGACAAAATGGAGCTGAGCCAAAGATTGCTGAATGTAGACAGAATAAAATATTAGACGCAATGAGCCCTCTCCTTGCTCTACCCCCAGGGGCAAGAGAGTAATGAAGAAGATTCTTATGTAGTTGTTTTTTTAGGGCAGGGGGGGAGGAGTTTCTTAGAGTAAGGGATGGTGTCCATCTAGAAGTTTCTGAAGATGGCAGCACCAGGGATGCATCCTGGGCTGTCAGGTGAAGGGGAAGGCAGTATAAGTTTCCCCTTGGGGAAGATAAGATCACTCCCTATTTTGTTAGCCTGCCATGGCATGGAATAGACATTAATGCTTCTGCCTGCCTAAAGGTAAGGATGCCATCAGATCCCAGTATCAGGGACAAGAGGACACACATCAGAGGGATGTGATTGCCTGCTCTTCAGGGATCAGATAGAAGATGTGGCTGGAAACTCAGAAGGATGGCCAGCCCCAGGGAGCCCTCTGGGTGCCATGTGAACCTTACAGCCAGCTCCTTTAATGACACTTAAGAATTCAGACTCTTCTATAGTCTGTGCCAATCTGTACTCCTGTTCCACCCACCCAGGTCATTGTGAAGTTACTGATAGCTGCACTGGCATGGCTGTCACCATGGCAGAGTGAGGGCACAGGAGGACATGGCCCTCAGAGACCAGTTTTGGTGTTTTTGTTTGCACTCTCTTATGGAGGCCCACTTGGGGCCATACTCTCTGTTGTAAAGTAGCCAAGAAAATTCCACAGCAAAGAGCATTACCTAGAAGAAGGAACACCTGAACAGGGGGTTAGGAAGTCTCACTCCAAGTTTGTTCTTAAGCTTAGTTTCCTGAGTGACTGTGGACGTAGTAAGCCTCAGGTTCTTTTCTTAATTACAGTTAGATTAAGAAAGTGGAAATAGAAGATCTTTAAGGTGTTTTCTGGCTTAGTACCTGGAGTCTAACTCTGGATATATAGCTTAAAATACTAATTTTATTTTAAAATTAAAAACGTAATAAATGGACCTGGTAAGTAGGAAGGAGACATTTGTCTTCTTCCTTCTTCAGATGTTCAGTCTCACAGTAGGGACAACTTCTTCTTGCATATCCCCCAAAATTTCTGGCCATGGATAGACATATTATATCATATCAATAGTTCCATATCAGCACATACAGAAATACTTCATTCTTTTTTCTCCCATCCCTATAGAATATTCTACTAGAGGCTTGCACCATACTGTATTTATAGCACGGAATGAGACATTTAGATAGTTTCAAGGGTTTTGTAATTACAAACAATATTGCAATGAATATTCTTAGGTACAGGTACATTTCTCTACCATGTATTCCTAGAAATGAAACTGTTAGCCCAAAGGTTATGTGCATTTGTAATTTTAGTAGCTGTTGCCAAACTGTCCTCCAAAGAAAGAAGCTATACCAACTTACATCCTCACCAATAGTGCCTTCAAGCACTGCTTCCTCTTTCCTGTCCACACGGAACTGACAACACTCCTGATGTTGGCACCTTCCAGTCAGCACTGACCTACACTCAGCCTCTCTCATCTGCTAAAAATGAACACACAAAAAAGCCCGAAGCCCTTCGCCATCACTACCTTTTCCTCTTGTTTTAAAATGTAAGCTTTATTATTGTTCAGGTATGATGAGGTCAACAAATGGGGAGACAACTGATATGGAACAGGTAGTTTGTTGTTCAAAGATTGATAGCTCCCAAGAGGAGGGGACATGCCATGCCATGCAGGGCTTTGGGGAAGCACCAGGGAGGGTCAGGAGGCAGAGGGACAGAGAGGAAAGTGTGGGTGAGGGTCTGTGCTGTGGTTATCTTGGGAAGGAATGGGTGAAGCAGTTTAGGATTGGCTAGTTTGGGGGCTCTGGGCATAAGGGCTGTCTCTAGTTGTCTGGATCCTGGCTCTGGGGTGATAAGCGCAGGGGACCGTGGCCCAGTGTGAGAGCTGATTGTGGCTGGGGGCATTGGATGGGTTGGTTTGCCTTTGCAAGATGTACCCACAGGTGAGTTGTTGAGTAACTTTAGGAATTAGCAGTCCCTCCAGGGTCAGCAGGGCTCCAGATGTGAAAGCATCATATAGTACCCAGAAGACATATTGCCCCTCCCTCCTTAGTAGGCAGGAGCTCTAGGCCTTACGGTCCATTTCAACTTCCTCACACCCCGCCCCTCTATAGACAATCTGGTGTTCATTCCATTGAAATTCATCACCCTAAGGCTCCCCGACTCCCTGCCGAGTCAAAGGGCCACTTTGCTGACCTTGGTTCATGTGCAAGTTCAGCCCATATTTGGATGTGTTTGACTCCTTCATTGTTTCTGAAATGTTTTTCTTCCTTGGCTTCTGTGATACTTTGACATCCAAAATGCTGTTTTTCCTTTGTCTCTGGTTCTTCCTTCTCAATCTCAGAACTTCAGAAAGTCTGCCCCTCTCCCCATCTGTTGACTGTCAGTACTCTCAGACCCCATCCTGAACTGTCCAAGGACGAGGACCACAGTGAACCCAGGGATGCCCCTGTGGCTTCAGCTGCTATTCCTTCTCTCTGCTAAACTCCAACCCTCCTGCTCATTGCACGTCTCCACTTATGGCTCCCATCCCAGATGCAATGTACCTCAAATTCAACACACTGTCTTTTTTCCCTCAAGCACAGCTGTGGTCCTACATTCCCTGCCTCAGTGACTGCTGAGCACTCCTGTCATTCTGATTCACCCCTCTTTCTTACAACCACAGCTAAGTCCTAAGTAAGTGCTGCAGCGTTTCTGTTCTGCATTTGACTGAAACCATGCTATGATTTCACTTGCTCTGCCCACAAGTTCTTCCCTGCTTCCATTACCCTCGCCTGGATGACCACACACGGCCTTCTCACAGCCCTCCCCTCCCCCTCTAAGGTAAGCTCCATGATGAAGCCAGATGAGCACTCTCCCATTGACGAGGACCACTGAGGTGGTCAGTCTGGCATTTCAGAAAGATGGTCCCATTGATGAGGACCACTGATGTGGTCAGTCTGGCATTTCAGAAAGATGGCTTCCCATTAACTCAGGATAAGGGTGGAACCTTCTATGATGGTGTTCCAAGTCTTCAGTGATCTTCATTTGTTTCTCTGCCTCAGACTCACTCCTGTTACCCTGGCATAAGACCTAGTATAAGGTCTGTCAATTCTAGAAGGAGCTTGTTAGCAAGATTAAAATGCAGACAGTCAGTCAGTTTAACATCTGGTATAGATATTCAGTATGTTTTTTGATGCTTGCTCCTACTTTAGATTATAATTCTTTTGACCTTGACACTTTCAGTTAGCTTTGTTCAGGGACACCTGCGATTTGTGCTCTGGCCACACACTCATCCTCTCTAAAGACCTTGGCCTTGTCCCTGCAGTTTCCTTTGTCCCCTCCCTTCCTTCAGGGCGACTCCTGCTCCTCATCTGACTCAGCCCAGGGGTCAGCTACATCCTGAAGGCCTCCCAGACTGCCAGCAAGCCCCCTGGGAGCTCACAGTCCTCTCTCCTGATTCCTATTACTCCACAGTGAAATTTCCCGTATTCTGTCTCTCACACAACTCTGTGTTCTTACAGGCGGGATCCGTCACAAAATCTGTGTAGCTCAGCACAAAATGAAAATGTAGGTCCCCTTATTAAAAAATTAAACATTTCAAACAACAGCAGCAGAGCATTAAACTGAGCTCGGGGCCATGAGGCAACTATGCCTGTAAAGGCAGCCCTGCTTATGGGTCAGGAGCTGTGTCGTGGTCTCTGCTGTGTCCCCAGAGTCTGGCCTGGAACCTGGTACCCAGCAGGGATTCAGTAGCTATTTGCAGAACTTTTGAATGGTGAAATATGTCAATATCCAACTAGTTGCTACTCACCCCCATCGCTATCCAATGGAAAAAAGTTGAGATTGTGGACTGCACTAACTAGCAGCATGGTGATGAAGCATATAAAAGGTGAGAGACATGGCAGTTATCATAAGACATGTCAACAGGTCTATCCCCTATTTACTAGACAGATGCTTGGGGAAATAAAAAAATCAAAACCCAATTATATGCTGTTGACAAGAAACATGTCAAAAAAATCAAAGAGAAGATTAAAAATGAAGGAAAAGGCCACAGAGCACCAGGTAAACACACAGACAAAAGGAGAACAAACCAGATAAAATAAATTTAAGAAAAACCCATTAAATAAGACAGTTATTTTTCCACTGATAAAGGGAATGACCCATAATGAGTCTTTAATAGGCTGAATCATAAAACTGATATATCTAAAACAGAATCTGTTAGAAAACGAAGGGACATTTAAAACCTCACAGTGGAGGACTTGAAAAGCTCTCTCTCTTTGACAGAGAAAACAGACAAATGTAAATAACAACGGAGAGAAAGTGACTATTGTCAACTTGGGGCAAAAATATATATATAAATAAAAGTATGTGTAAAATGTGGGGGCACCTGGGTGGCTCAGTTGTTGGGTGTCTGCCTTCGGCTCAGGGTGTGATCCTGGCGTTCTGGGATCGAGCCCCACATCAGGCTCCTACGCTGGGAGCCTGCTTCTTCCTTTCCCACTCCTCCTGATTGTGTTCCCTCTCTCGCTGGCTGTCTCTCTCTCTGTGTCAAATAAATAAATAAAATCTTAAAAAAAAAAAAGTATGTGTAAAATGTGATATCTTTGAAACAGAAAGGGCACGTTTCTGTCCCCCAAATGTGCCAAGAGGATTCATAAAACTGACTCACATTCCAGACATAAAAAAGACCTCAACAGATCCCCCAGAGTAGATACTTTTCAGACAAAATTCTCTGACTTTATAAAGGTAGGCATTAATAGCAAACACGTAAACATGAAAATTGAGGCCGCTAGCAAATTAAATTATCAACCTACCAGCCCCCCATCAAAAATCCCTCCTAAATAACTTCTGTCAGAAAAGAAATAAAACATCTAATTGTGTTGTGGTGTTTCCAGCTGTTCTGTATTCTTTCCACATGCAGGTGAGAGGGGCCCGGGAGCCTGCCGGACAGCTCGATGTACAATGTGGGCAGGCGGGCTGTCTTACATTTGGTGGGCTACCCGAGGTGCCCAGAGGTGCCCGTGTGCTCCTTGACCCCTTAAGAGGACACTGCTTTTGCACTGCAGTTCTTCTAACTTGACCTTCCCAGTTAGCATTGTTCAGGACTATCTATGGAAGTGTTAAATAAAGCCATAGAACAGATGATTAACACAGAAGTTAAGGAGTGATGCCTCTGGGGAGAGGGAGGGGAATGCGATTGTGAAAAGGTGGTTTTCCTTAATCCAGATATTCTCTTTATTATTCTCCTTCAAACACTACAAACACATATTATACACTCTTTGGTATGTACGACACATTTTGCAATTATTTAAAAAGAGGAGGAAAACATTCACCACAGTTTAGTGCATGACTCAGCTGGGAAGAGCATTTAGGCAGACATAACAATAGCATGGAGGAGACCACAGGGGAAGGGAGGGAAGACTGAAGGGGAAGAAATCAGAGAGAGAGACACACCATGAGAATCTCTAGACTCTGGGAAACAAACTGAGGGTTACAGAAGGGAGGGGGTGGGGGGATGGGGTAACCAGGTGATGGGTATTCAGGAGGGCACGTGTTGTGATGAGCACTGGGTGTTATACTCAAGTAATGAATCCTTGAACACTACAACAAAAACTAATGATGTACTATATGTTGGCTAGCCGAACACAATAATTAAAAAAAAAGGAAACACTGAATCCTGGTGTGGGCTTTACTGCAAGGTGAGGGGAAGAAAAGGGAGGGGGTGTGGGGTACAAGGTTAACTCCTGTTCCGTGCTGGAAAGGAACAGGGAGTGCCTAAAACTGCAATTAACAAGGAACAAGGCATACCAGAAAGAGACAGGGAGGACAACTTTATCAAGCACGTAAGTGAGAAAGATCAAAGTGGTTGCCCTAGGCGGTTGCAGTGGGGGATGGGGGTGGGGTGGGGTGGGAGAGGGAGGTGTGGAAAAGTAGAAAGATGGTGTCTTCTGCAACAAAACTCTTTTAAACCCTGTGCGTATACATCCTTAGTAAAAGTATAACCTTAAAAATATAGAGTAATATGGAGAATATAGAACCTTCAGGATAGTTTTAAAAACTAACATGATGAGACTGTCTCTTTGTGGCTTGAATTAAAAATGTCGGTGACAGAGCTATCTGTAGATTCAAGATAAGTCAACGGAAATGCGGCTGCCGTGTGGGTGGTTGGGAGACCATGCTGTGTGACTCGCAGCAGTTCCGCTGAAGAGGAGGCTGCCAGCAAAGATACAAGGGGTTTTGGGAAAACCCCTTCATGACATGAAAGAGGCAATAGGCAAGAGTCTCCAATCAATATACAATTACACATGATGAGTGATTTTAAAGGTGTATTAATTAAGCATATATTAAGAAATTTATTTTATGATCCAGTGTCTACTGGATTACTTCATCTATACCTCTAAAAGTTTATGTATTCAAGATAGAAGAATTCCATTTTTGTTCATTTTTTCATGTGAAAATGGGAAATAGCATTTTATTTGTGGTAGCTTTGTATTCAAGCAGAGCAGTCTAAGTTTGTTCTGGAAGTCCCTTCTTTTTTTTTTTTTTTTTTTTTTTAAAAATTTTNTTAAAGATTTTATTTATTTATTCGACAGAGGTAGAGACAGCCAGCGAGAGAGGGAACACAAGCAGGGGGAGTGGGAGAGGAAGAAGCAGGCTCATAGCAGAGGAGCCTGATGTGGGGCTCGATCCCATAACGCCGGGATCACGCCCTGAGCCGAAGGCAGACGCTTAACCGCTGTGCCACCCAGGTGCCCCTGGAAGTCCCTTCTAAGCATGATCCTAAAGGTAGGAACCACAAAGGAAATGACTGATACACACTACCCTACTAAAATTTAAAATTATCAGAGAGATTTTGAAAAATGGCCGCACTAGAAGTGGCCAGCCTGTAGTTCAAAAGCCATTCCCACTGTACCTGGGAATCAGAACTGGATTGCTCCCTCTGGAGAAGGACTTGGCAGTATGTGGCAGTACATGGAATCCGGTCAAAGTACTCACAGGTATTTAGACTCATGTACAATGACGTGGACAGGGCAGTTCTCCACACTAAGTCAAAAACACACTAACTAAACATCAAATAGTAGAATATTGCTTCATAGATAACAGTAACCTTCACGAGGGTACACCATAAGCATTATACACTAGAAGAACATTTTTTTCACATGAAAGTATTAGGCATTTATTACCAGATAACTCCTACATTAATAACCTACTTTTATATCAAAGCAAAACAAAGCAGGACAAACCAGAGCAATGTATGACTGAGGAAAACTGGGAGGGATGAACAGCAGAATCTTCACTGAGATTATTTTCAGGTGGTGGTACGTTTGACAGCGGATTTTCTCCTTGATGTTTTCCTAATTTTCTAACTGTTCTTCTATGACCATACTTTAGCTTTGTGATACAAATTCTGACCCCACGAAATCAGGGATTCTGTGTGAACATCAGGGGAAGCTTTGCAGATGCTCGTATGTCTCCCTTGGGTCTTCAGAGTGTGTGGAACCGTCCTGGGTGCAGGCAGTAAGGGGAGGGTGCTCAGTAGAGAAAGCGCTGTCAGGAAGGGGCTGGGGCTGGGGCAGAAGGCACGCTGGAGTTACCACTGTGGGAAGCACCTACTCCCACCTACGCTGTGTGGGGGTGCGATGGTCTGGAGCAGGGCCTTGAGTGGGATGTTCAGGGACTGCCAGAGAGCTCTGCAGAGTTTTAAGCAAGAAGAGGACGATCATGGTGATAATGCTGCAGGTGTGACCTCAGGTGACTACTGCTTTGCAGACTTCTCGTTGGGACCCATTAGTGGGTCAAGATGATCATTAAAAAAAAAAAAAGTAAAATAGGAAGAAATACCTGAGTGTTCTGCCTGTGGCAAGGGTAAGGATGGTTTTGCCAGACTTCTGCTTTTCTTTTTTTTTTTTTTTTTAAGATTTTATTTATTTATTCGACAGAGATAGAGACAGCCAGTGAGAGAGGGAACACAGCAAGGGGAGGGGGAGAGGAAGAAGTAGGCTCATAGCGGAGGAGCCTGATGTGGCTCGATCCCATAACGCCGGGATCACGCCCTGAGCCGAAGGCAGACGCTTAACCGCTGTACCACCCAGGCGCCCCTGGACTTCTGCTTTTCTATGTAGAAGTTTTATATATAGAAGTGCACGTATCTGCCTCCTAGATCATGAGATTAAACAGAACTTTTTTTCCTTTTTTTTTTTTTTAAAGATTTAATTTATTTATTTGACACAGAGAGAGAGCACAAGCAGGAGAAGCCGCAGAAGGAGAGGAGAAGCAGGCTCCGGGAGCCCGACATGGGGCTCAATCCCAGGACCCTGGGATTATGACCTGAGCCAAAGGCAGATGCTTAACTGACTGAACCATCGCAGTGCCTGCTTTTCTTTTTCTTCTTTTTTTTGAAGGAGGCTCCACAGCCAGCATGGAGCCCAACATGGGGCTTGAACTCACAACCCTGACATCAACACCTGAGCTGAGATCAAGAGTTGGAAGCTTAACCAAATGAGCCACTGAGATACCCCTAAACCGAACTTCTCAATGTGGGTCAAAATAAGTTTGCAAGCCCTTGCAGAAGTCCCTGTCAGACCACCCCCAGCACTGCCCTCCTTTAGGGTGGCCATGCCCAACCATGAGATGTGAAAGGCAACCCTCTGGCTCCAGAGACAAATAACACCTTGTGCTGCTGCCACAACCTGAGACTGGTTTGGCACATTCCTAGATGGTCCTCATTTGGCCCAAATCCCATCAGTGGGAGCAGGAGTCAAGGATCAGGCTTTCAGTAGAACAAGGTAAATTAAACCCATGACTTTACCTCTTTTCTCTCCCAAATCCTATTGCGATACAGATAACATACAGAAGCCACAGCAATAATATCTGGGAAGCTGGAAAGCAGATGAAGCCTAAGGAAATGACTCAGCAGTTTGGAACAGCTGGACCCTGATGCTGCAGTGGGAAGCCTGGGTCAGGCATCAGAACCCCAGCAAGGCTTGGGAATTACAAGCATCAGTTACCTTCAGAAGTGGGAATGCAGGTGGATAATGCAGTTAAGCCCTCAGGTCCCCTTTTACACTTTGTTCGGTCCAGGTAACTGCCCTCACCCATTTCAGCAGAAGACTCAAGGTTTACTCCTAGAAAGGCTGATGCAGAAATCTGAGACCAGGGCTCCAAGAAGATCACAGGCAGGGATGCCCATGGAAAACAGGTGAATCAAGTGAAAGCCTGCATGCTGAATGCTGGGTTTGACCTTGGCCCCTCTGCCCTGGCCTCCTCTAACTAATTCTCAGACTTACATCCCCCGAAGGAGACTGGAACATTCTTCTCTGAAAAAACTGACCAATTTTCAAGAAAAAACCTACTGACAGTTCCTTAATAAAATGGTCCAGTCAGATCATTCTAGGCAAAAGCCCACTAGCCAACAAGCACCACTCAGCCCCCTGGCTCTTCAGATGAACTGACAGTCCCGGGCTGTTGACTGCTTGATCAAAGTGTCTGTCATCAAAGATAAATACCGAAAACAAACAGAATAAAGAAATTCAAAGGAGAAGAAAAGTTCAAAACATAGTGATAATGGGATACCTTTCAGCTATGAAGGAGCAACATCATATTCCAAAGGGAAATAAAAATAACAGAGATTAAAAAAAATATTGTGGAAATTCAAAACTTAGAAGATAGGATGGAAGATAAAGTCAAGGATACCTTCCAGAAAGTAGAATGAAAGGACAGACAGAATTCAGGAGAAAAAGAAAGCTAAAAAATTAATGTGTGAGGTCCCATATCTGTTCTCCAGAAGGTGCAAAGAACATGTAAGAACAAAAATAATCAGAAATCATTCAAGAAAATTTCCCGAGTTTGAAAGAGCCATGTTCCTAGAGTGAAGTGGTTCTCTAGGAGTTCTGTACAATGGAAGAAAAAAGACCAAACGAAAGCATATCACTGTGAAATTTGATACCACTGAGACCAGAGAAGATCCTATCAACTTTTGGAGCCACTTACAAAGGATCAAACGTCAGAATGGCTATGGACCACTCAGTAGCAACACCAGAAAGCTGTTGTTTATAGTCACAACAGTAACACACCGAAAACTGATCTAGCAAAGGCTATGTTATAGATAACTGGAAGAACAGAGGAACCAGCATGTGTGTGTGGGAACTCGGAGCTATAAGACAATAAAACCTTTTCACAGTAGAAAGTGAAGAGATAAAATCCAAAAAAAAAAAAAAAAAAAGCAATGTAAGCAAGAAGCAAGCTATTTAGAAATTGGGAGATAAATACCGAAAGAAAGCTAACAGTTTTGGTTATATTTAGGGAGCAGGAGTGGAGTGGTTTTTTTTTTTTTTTATATCAAGAGAATTCATTGACATTTTGAAGTATGTACATTTATTCCTTAGATTACAATAACATTACGTAAATAAAAGACCAAGGATTTAGTTCTTAGCTTTAGCACCCTGAAAAATCTAATGCCCCTTCTGGGTGATGTACAGTTACCATGTAGTGGCTGCTCTGTGAAAGTCCACACTTAACCAATGAAATCCCTGAGAACATCCATGACTCATCAGTTGCTGTCCAAAAGCCCTGTACATAGGGTAGCTTGGAGTAAGTCAATGTCTTTACATTCAGATGTGACTTTCCCACTCCTCACAAGAATAAATTAAGGAGTCCAGACACAGACTCAGTTGGGCGGCATGTCTGTGAAGCAGGCAGCCACTACTAACACACTCTCACCACCTCAGGCTTCTGTTTTATCAGCAGAAGAATAAAATCCTACCTGTTTCTGCAAAACAGTATCTGATAAAGAGAGAAGAAATACTCCCCCCCCCATATTTTTGAAATAAAACCAATAGTTCAAAATGTCCTTTAAAATTCAGCTCTTTAGGTTTGCACAAATATTCATATGCAGAATGCTGAAAACTTATGCACTGCATGGGACAAAAATGACCCGGTTCTGTTGGAAAACATCAATCACAACAACCAGGCATTGACAATAAAGGATTACAGTAAATACTCAGTAACAGTAAGCTGTAAAATAAAACACAAGTCAACATTGCTTAATGATTAAAAGTACCGGAAACAGTGGTGTTTTTTCTGCCAAGTGCTTCTACCCAGACCCAGTTCAAGTATCTTGAGAGAGAATTAAATGCCATGACACGGGGAATGGAGTCCTCAAATCTGTACTCTGTGTCCTCGTGGCCAAAGAAGGCCAGTGCCAGAGCACGAGCCAGGAGTCCTTCTTAGGAAGACACAGGGCTCCAGGCAGAGAGCAATCCCAGAGTGAAGGCATAGTACAGTGACACCACCTGTTTCTATTTCCAGCTCCAGAAGGGAGGTGACCGACAGCTGTGAAATCTCATACAACCAGGCTGAGAAAAACCCATCAATGCATGTGGGACAGGGAGGGAGAGGCACTACTGCTCATTCAAAGCTGCCCCACTTAATAAAACTTTGTGGAGGAAACGTCCTTTCATTTGTACAACAGGCATCCTCCCCACCCCTCACTTGTTGAAAGGATCAAAAGAGATCATGCTTGTAATAAACCAAATTACCGTACTTTGCATATTTTAGTGCTCAGGCATTAGTACCATCGTGTCTGCAAGTACTGCTACTAATAAGCACAGAAAATGTTTTTCTCAGATCACCAAATTATGAAGGAGCTATCACAGAACATTGATTTTGTGACCCCAGCATTTACTGCAAATGTGTACCCTGCAGCGTCCTTCCTGCTTGGCTGCAAGTCCTCCTCCCTTCTAGGTAGGCAGGACAAATTCAGGGATGAAAAGGTTCTATGAAAAAAGCTGCCTAATGGCCCAGTGCAATTCCAACGACCAGGTCTCTGCTGGGCCAGTCTGCTCTCTGTCCAAAACCAGCACAGATTTTTCCGATAAGTCTCATGCTGGTGCTAAATAAAACGTGACATTTTGACTCACAATTCCTGAGTGCATGTGCCCGCTCTCTCGCTCGCTCTCTCTCTCTCTCTCTCACACACACACACACACAAGAGGGGAGCAGGACATCTGATAGGAAAGAACTGGGAACACTTCTCTCTAAAGGACCTAGGCAAGAGTTTGAAGAACAGGCATACCCTCTGTGCAGTGGTAGGCAGAATACGGTGCAAATCATCCATTGGCTCTAGTCTGTGTGTGAGTATATGTACGTGAGTCAGAATATTCATGAGAACCCAGGTCTCTGCTGACCAGAGAGTCCACCCCTCACTGTACACAGCACTTACCTGGAAAAGGACCTACAGAGAAACCCAGGGTGTTAAGGAGGAAAGGAAGGAATTGGTTCTTTTTTGCCCACTGCCAACTAACTACAGCCTCTGCCCATGGGTCCCTCTCTTTCGGATAAATGCACATGTGCAAAATCCGGCTTACACTTTCATGGAATGTATTGCATTAGAAATGGGTTTTCTTCATGTATACAGGATATAAACACAAACTTTGAAAAGGCACATACCTCACCCCCTCATTTTCATGCAAAACTCCGTGGCCATTTCTTACAAAAATGGAAACAAATTTATATTCTGCAAATCAAACATGAACTTAATGTACTTCTGTTCAAATGGAAATCTCAAGAAAAGGCTGCTGTTATTGTCTGAGTTGAAAAATAAGTGGAAATTGTGCAGTAGTCTCTGTTGGGGCCAAATGCGAGTCATCTGAAAGTGCCAGCAACTCTGACTTACGAGGGATCAGTTTCCATAGAGCAGATGAGGGACACCGGGATTCTCTAACAATCTTCTAGATGAATTCCTTCCCACAACACTTCCATTCTCGTTGATTTGCTGAGCTCATCTTCCGCAAGGTCTGTACCACTTCTGCCGTCCGTGTTGTCAAGAGAAGATCACCAAACCCTTTCCAATGTCCAAGCTGTTTGAGAAGAAGGGACCTCCAAATGGGTTCTGTGGCCTCCCCAGGACCCTGCAGATTTCTGTCTGTGGAGAAACTTAGGAGGCTCTGAGCACCACACTGTGGGACCCTTCCTTTACGGACTGGAAATTGAGCACATTTGCTACCAGTTCCCACCTCCAGAGTGGGAGCCTTGCCAAAGATCCTGTGTGTGTAGGTGGTGTTGGGCCGGCGGGGCAGGGGGGGATTTTATTTTAGCATTATCTACCATGGTGGACTTAAAGATCTACTCCATCTGTATATAGCCAAAAATGTCTCTCAAGAGAAACCTTGACTAAATGGAATAAATTGTTTTACAGGGGGCTTTCTAAACGTGCTCACCAAAATTGAAACCACTGACCAGGACTCATCCAGGTAACCCTGAATCCATTCTTTAGAAAATCTACTTTTTTTTTCTTTCTTGAGAGCATCACAGTACAGAATGTAAAAATGCCAATCACAGACCTGGTCTGTGAACCCTGGTGTGACCCCTGGCTCCTCCACTTCCTAGCTCTGAGATCTTGAGCAAGTTCTTGACCTTTCTCCTTAGCTCCCTGTCGGTAAAAGGTATATAGTATGCGGGCTTTATGGAGTTGTCATCAGGGTAACTGAGTGCCAGAACAGTAATTCAGCGCCGAAAAAGCTCTCAGTGTTAGCTGTAACAGAGGAAAGTAATTTCCCATCTAGACAAGCTTGTTGTTGTTGGTTATGGGATCTATTTGCAAAGGCAGTGATTCAAGGCTCAGCCTCTGAAGAAGCTGAAAGCCTCCATGGCAACAGATGAGGCTTTTCCCCGGGTGCTGGCAGGGCCGTTGCTACCAAGGCACACTGAGGCAGAAAGCAAGGAGTTAGGAAGATGGGTGGAGACTTTGGCTTCACCCAGACAGTAAACCAGGGGCCGTGCCAGGTGGCGCAGATGCTGTATCTCGGAGTGCCCAGATTTTTCTTACAGTTGTCGTTTTGCCTGGCAAAGAAAGTTTTCATCATTTCAAAGGTGTTGCTTCATCCTTGTCTATGCTGTTGGCCCCACTGCTCTGAGAAGGACCCCGTTTTCCAGGCTGCTCCCACAGCAGCTCACCTGAAGCTGGTCCTGACACCCCTGTACGCCATCCCTCCCTTGTGAAGGACAGTAGAAAAGTTTGGAGGAGGTATGAGGGCAGTTTGGGAAATCTTGTGTTCAAGGCCTGGGATCCATTCCTCCTCCCAAATACTCGGAGACCCACCTCTCCCCACTCCCAGCTCTCACTCTGGTGGACTTCACCTCGCTCTCAGCAGTAATAGTGGGTCTTGCTTTCTCAGGTGTCTCCCCTCCTCCCAGCTACAGAGATTAGGTCAGGGAGGGGCAGGTGACCCGGACGCAGGCCACTGTGAGCCATGCCCGGGAGTAGGGCAGCCCTCGAGAGTGGAGTGGTTTGTGACTGATGTTGACGAGGGAACAGAAGGCTGGCTGAGGACAAAGCAGAAACTGACACCCCGCAAACTACCCCCCACCATGGGATGTACGTGACATTCCTCAGGCACTCCTGGCTGCCCTAAAGGACAAAGAAACAGTTAACCCTATAGACACCACAATCCTGCAAGACTTAAGTCTCCCTCGGTTTTACTAATGTCTTTAGCAGTTGACAAGAACGAAGCATTTCTATCAATAACCTAACTTCCGGAAGGGAATGTAGATACAATTAGGTGCCCTTATAATAGGCAGCCTCCAGGAAGTTCCCAACTATCTTCATGTTAATGCCTTACTAGAGCGGTAAACAACCTTAACTTGACAATGGCAAGGCCTCTGGTATCCTGTGAGTCTTCTTTAACATATGAAAGTATTTCCTCAACCTCCCTTTTTCCTTACCTCCCCCAACCCCATGGTATATAATCAGCCACCCCTCACAACCTGGTGCAGCAGCTCTTTCTGCCCTCGGGTCCTGTCCACGTGCTTTAATAAACCACCAATTTTGCACCAAAGATGCCTCAAGAATTCTTTCTTGGTCATCGGCTCCGGACTCCACCCCACTGAACCTCACGTAAATTCCCCGACCTCATCAATGTGTGACTGACATCGGAAGGGAGGGCTAGAGCTGGGCCATCGCCTTGACATTGTGAGTCGAAAGTACAGTTTGAACCCTGAGTCCAGCAGTACCTGAAGCCAGGTTACCCTTGAACTTCTTTAATTACACAAGCTAATATGTTCTTTCTTTCTTTCTTGATTTTATTTATTTATTTATTTGAGAGAGAGTGAGAGACAGAGAGCATGAGCAAAGGGAGAGGCAGAGACAGAGGGAGAGGGAGAAGCACACTCACTGCTAAGCAGGGAGCCTGATGCAGGGCTCGATCCCAAGACCCTGAGATCATGATCTGAGCCAAAGGCAGAGGCTTAACAGACTGAGCCACCCAGGCGCCCCCGTTTCCTTTTTCTTTAAGCCAGCTTGGTTTGGGTTGGGTTTTCTATCACTGGGGATCCATAGAGGCCTGGCTGAAGCCTAGGTGAGGAGGAGTCCCAGACCCCTACTGAGAACCCATTGTGCGCTGGGCAGGTACAGTGACAGGCACTGGGGAGGGGAGGAAGTAACTAAACCCAAGGCTCCTGTCCCAGTCTCCCTGTACTCTGCACCTGAGAAACCACAGCTAACAGCAAGAAAGGAATCTTCTTTACTTCTTCCTGAACACCCACCTCGGCTCCACCTGAGCATCTGAGGACAGAGCTGTAATGTGGCACTCCTGAAGGCTCCCCAGCACCCCCCCCCCACTAGAAGACGACTCAACACTGTGTGTCCTTGACCGCTATGCATACAGGAAACACACCGAGTGGAAGTGGGACACTCCACTGGGGAAAGAAAGGACAGAAACCTGTGCCACAGAAGATGTCCCCTTTGGGCCTTTTACTCTGAAACGGCTCTGGGCAGAGAAGTGGATATGCGAGCAGTTTTGACAGATCATGAGTTAAACATGAATGAGGCTGGTCAGCTGAGTTAGGTTTTGCTTCCTGGAAGTGGAACCCTAGCCTGTACTACAGCTGACTTGCTCTCGGAGATGAATCCCTCCTTCAGCAGAAAGTCCGACTGGTCAACAGGGAGAGACGGCTCTCTCTGCAGACTTCGGGCGCACAGCAAAGGCAGGCCCCTCCGCTGCCCCTCGGCTTCCTCTTCCCCCAGCCATCTTGGGGAGTTACCCGGCCCTCCACGTCCATGTGCACCGTGCCAGCCGAGCACAATCACTGCCCTCCACGAAATCAGCGGATTTCAGTGTCGAGCATTGGTCCATCGGTCTAGCTGTTCATGGACCAGCCCCCCGGGCGCTCGGGACGAATGTGTCACAGGGGAGGCCCAGAAAGGTCAGGGATTTTGTACGAGGAATCAAAGCTCACCAAGCAAGAAAAAAGTCCCAGTAGAAACAAAACGGAATATGTTGATTTTTTCTGGGTGAAATTTTGAATGCAGCCGTTATTCATGGAGTGCTTTTCAGGTCCAGCAACACCCACCAGGTACTTATTACTAAGCTCCTGAGAATGATTTTCCCAAGGTCAAAAACAAAAACATAGGGAGGAGCACTTTTATATTACTATTAGAGTTGCTCACAGTATAGGAATCTATTTCCTTGACCTTGTCCCATGGAAGCAGATTCACAGTCTCTCGCACATTCACACATACCGTGGCCTGAAGGGCCTGTGTGTAATTTTAGAGAAGAAAAGAGAAATCTGTAGAAAGTGGTTTCAGGGACGCAAATGCAATTCTGCGTAAACAATCCATTGCCAAGGCCATTACAATACAATAAGTGCAGAAACATCCTCCAAAGAGAGACATTTCTCTCAGAACTAATGTATAAAAGCTCTGTGATGATGATACATCCCCCAAAACCTCAGAAAAATAATTCTGTAAGTCTCACGTTCTCTTTTAGCTCTGTTTGTTTGTTTTTGGCTCTTGTTTGAGTTGATGTTTTTTGAGCCCCTGACAAATCTAATGGTCACTTCCAGCATTTTGGCATACTCTAAATCTAGGACCCAAATTTTCCTGCTTTGTGAACACAGCCCTGTCTCATGCCCAGGAGAGCATCTTAGGGTCTTAAAAACCAGCATGGAGTCACAGAAATGAAAATTACAGCACAGCGAATATAGTCAAGAATACTGTAATTAGGGGCGCCTGGGTGGCTCAGTCGGTTAAGCATCTGCCTTCGGCTCAAGTCATGGTGCCGGGGTCCTGGATCGAGCCTTGTGTCGGGCTCCCTGCTCAGTGGGACCTTGCTTTTCCCTCTCCCGTTCCCCCTGCTTGTGCTCTCTTTCTCTCTCTCTGTCAAATAAATAAATAAAATCCTTAAAAAAAAAAAAAAGAATACTGTAACTCTGCATGGTGACAGATGGTGACTACACTTACCATGATGAGCTCTGTGTAATGCATGGAATTGTCGAATCACTATGTTGTACATCTGAAACTGATATAATATTGCATGTCAACTATATTTCAATAATACAAGTTTTTTAAAAACCAGCATGGAGAGCTGCTAATTCCAAAGGTGACTTTTGAAGACTATCAACAAAAAGAGACCATGTTTTCAAAATCTGTACAAACATTAATACCTTCAGCTACAAAACTGAAATATTGGCTCCACATACTTCATGGATGGCTGAGAGGTTAAAACAACATAATGCAAGCAAACTGCTTCTAAATTCAAGTGCTGAACGTTCTTCTTAATGACCTAGAGTCCAGTTTTGGATTCAGGCACTAAGGTGCTGATGCCTATCCCTCTCCCCTAGTCCCCTCGTGGAGGTCTACACGGGGAGGCTCACAGCCCCACACTCACATATCTCCCTCTCTGGGAGCTGCTGGTCCTTCTGCATTGCCTCCCTGGAAATGACACCAGCATCCATCCAGGCGTTGAGCTGAAATCCCAGCATAACTTTTGACCCCTATGCCTTGCCCCCACTGTTCACAGGCCTAGATCTCTCTCAAAGCTATCTGTGCCTTTCCATTCCCACGGCCACCACTGAATTCAGGCTCCTACCTCAGCGATCGACGACTGCTGTGGCCTGTCTTCCTGCCTCCGGGTGCGTCCCGCTCCACACACACCGAGTGGCATCCTCCTCAAACAGAAATCGGAGCAGTGTCCGCCTCTGTGCCTGGTAGCTGTCCTTTGTTCTCCAGATAACCACAAACTCCTTAACAGGGCTGAGAAGGTCTTAGGGTGGGGCCCTGCACTCCTTCCCAGCCCCAGCCCAGCCTCTCCCTGCTATTGCAAAACAGGCTCCAGCCTTGGCGACATGCTCCACTCTGCGCTCCAGATTCCCTGGCTCACACCTCAGGGCCTTTGCACTGCCTTCAGGTGCTCTCCCAGCATGGGCTAGAATTCTGGAGGGTTACAGCGGGGGCTTTCCTATCTCCCTAGTGTCCGGATTAGACTCTGAGATCCTGGTGGGCAGGAACTCATCCTGCTTGGGGCTGTCTCCAGCTCATGCATGGTACCTGGAAATTACTGAATGAATGAATGAATGAATGAATGAAAGGAAATGGGTAAACATTCAGGCTATTGGAGGGTAATGATTGCTGCTTTTCAGGTATCAGAGTGCCCCCCCCGCCCCCCACCGCCGGGCCCTGCCCTGCCCTCACAGCTGGGTTGACTGATGTGCTTCAGCTTGTTTTCCAGTTGTACGCCAGGTTGTGAGCCAGTTCTGATCGAGCACACAGTTTCCCAATAGCTATAGCCATCTGAACAACTAGGATAAAAAAAATTCTAAGTCTGGAAACTCGTAAGGACTGATTAGTTCCAACATCTGTTCTGGGTTCCCCTCCCTTCCCTGCCTGCCTGCTGTGAACCAAACCAGCCAGGTGCTGACGGAACGAAACACTGGTGTCTCATAATACCGGCCCTTCTTGAAGCAGGCGTCTCTGCATGTGCTCTCAGTTCCTTCATCTGCTGGCCTGGCTGACCCTCCAGTGACGGCAACCAGAACAGCAGGAATAGCTCACATCTGCTGGTGCTCACTAGGGGCCAGCTGCTGGGCTGAGCCCTGGCACGTGCCTCTTGCTGAACCTGGTCCACAGCGCCGTGAGGCCAGGACTGCTGTTACACTCATCTGACCAAAGAGGAGGGTAAGCTTTGGAGCCTCGCCCGAGGGTGGGTAGGGCCAGCATGAGAACCCAGACCAACTCAGCCCCATCACCTCCCCGTCATGGGCACACTGGGTCACCTGCCCTGCTTCCTCCATCAGGCCTCCCTCCGGAGGAAAAATCATGCCCCTGCTGAAGACCAACACCAGTGGCTGTGATTCTGTCATCATCTCTGCAGCAATGGCACAAGGGGGTTCATCGATAAGGCCTTGTGGCACTTTATGAATTCCCCGACAGTCCCCAGTTTTCATCCTGGGCTCAGGGCGTGGGGCTGGCTTCCCTTGTTCCCACCCTAGAGCTGTGAATGTCAACCAGCCTCAGTGCCCACTTGCTGCTACGTTCTTCCTTTTGGGTTGAGGCTCCCAGGAGCGACAGCCATCCATGTCACCTCTCTGAACCTGGCCTCATAGACATTCACTGGAGGCCCACAGCACCAGTGGGTCTGCCTCGGTTATTACTCCTGGCACTTCCCCAAACCAGCATCAGTTTGGTCTGGATGGTGGGCGGGAGCCAGAGCTGGTAGGGGCTGAGCCAGGGTGCAGGCCGATGTGCCTGATGGCAGGGCCAGCGTTCTTTCTTTCCACAACACCAGAGGTCCTGAATGTAAGGCAGGGGATAGGCCTCTGAATAGCCAGGGAAGCCAATTCATCCTGCTATGTCCTGGCCCCCTTGGTGACCCTCTGAGTGGGCCCAGCCTCCTGTCCTAGCCTCCTGTCCCAGCCCCTGTGAGCAGGACCCTGCGGTGGGTTGAGCTGCAGCCCGCTTCTGTGCTGGGGAGGGGTTGAAATCCTTCATGCCACAAAGCCTTCTCATCCTTTGAAAGGCAGAGTCCACACAGGGAGAAGCAAGTTCTTCAACTTTGTTTTAAGGTGGCTGCTAAGTTAAGAGTAGCTCAGGTCACTTAGGGAACCACATCTATTCCTTCTGTGTCCTTGTGGAACACCCTGGCGGGTGTGGACATTTCAAAAGGTAAGTCACTATCCTGGAGTCTGTACTGGTGCTTAGCTAGGAAGATATAGAACTTTCCAAACATCCAGTAGGAGAATTTCCCCTGATTTTGCAAATGCTTTGGCAATTCCTTCTGCTATTATTTCTTTTGGTTCTAGATTCTTCGTTTCTCATTTCCTGCCTTCTTTTGCGTTACCATTAGGGTTTTTCTTCTTCTTCTTCTTCTTTTTTTTTTAGATTTTATGTATTTATTTATTTGAGACAGAAAGAGAGATCATGAGCAGGGGCAGAGTGAGAGGGAGAAGCAGACTCCCCACTGAGCAGGGAGCCCATCGCGGGGCTCCATCCCAGGACCCTGAGATGATGACCTGAGCCAAAGGCAGACAGACCTTCAACTGACTGAGCCACCTAGGCAGCCCTACCATTTGGGTTCTATCTTGAATTATTCATGGGGTTTTGAGAAAATCTCATTGTAGAGTTTCTGTGGTGATTGCTCCGGGTCACGCAATACATTTACGTTCCTTTTTGCAGTCGACCGGCATGAACATTTTACCACCTCATGTGAGGTGTAGAAACCTTAGCTACATTTAGGCCCCCTTGCCTTTCCCACTTTTAATGTCCTTATCTTGAATCTCAGATGGCATTACAATTTCTGTTCCTGTCATCACAAATTATTTATAAGGTCAGTCCCTGGTGTGTACCCACACGTCTGCTTTCTCCATTGCTGCTGCTTTTTGTCCAGTGCTTCAAGATGCCTTCTCCTACCGTTCATTTCCTTGCTGTTTAAAAAACTTCCTTCAGCCAATCTTTAAGGATATAACTGCCAACTATAAATTCTTTTCATCTTCCTTCATCTCAGACTCTCTTGATTTCTCTTTCATTCCTGGAGGATAGCTTCCTCAGATACAGAATTTACAGTGGACAGTGTTTTTCCACTTGAAAATGTTGGGCCATTTCCTTCTGTCCTCCATGGCTTCTGAGGAGAACTTTGCTGTCACTGGAGTAGATCTTCCCCTATGAGAAATGTGTTACATGTCTGGTGTTTTTGAAAATTTTTTCTTTTTCTTTAGCTTTTTAAAAGTTTATTATTGTATTTGGTTTTTCCACGTTATGTGGTTATTTTCCAGGGTCACAAGGTCACATTCTAGTATTATTCTCAGAGAATGATCTTTTTTTTCTCCTCAAAATCAGCCAGTGAATTTATTTGATTTTCACTTCCCACAAGTACCACCCACAAGCCTTATCTAGAAGTTTCTAATTTTGTCCACTCCTGCTTAGAAAACCCCGTCCTGCAATGAAAAGGGTAGGTGGAATACTTTTCCGAGTGTGATTCGAAGCCATGTCCTTGTCACAGGAAATGTCACCTTCTGGTACTCCTTCAGGGACTCAGCATGGCTTCCTATCTGTGTCATCCAAGCTGGAGTCACCAGAGCCTGGGCCTCTGGACTACACACCATTATAGTAAAAGAAATTAAAGTTCTTCTCATTGGGTGCCTCCTAACCATCTGACAGACATCATGGGAGGTACAAGTCATCCTTTCTCTAATCCTTCAGCAACCTTATGAGCTCAGTATCATTAATTCCCATTTTTCAGATGAGGAAAATGATGGTCAGAGATGCTTGGCAACTGGCCAGAAGCGACACAGCTAGTGGCAGAGCCAGGGTAAACGTCTCAATTAATTTTTTAAAATTTATTTTAGGGCAACAGGGCTTACATATAATAAAGGGTACTAAAATGAAGTGTCACAGTCAATGAATGTTTACCTATGTGTATACCTGTAAGACCAACACTTAGTCAACATATAAGACATTTTAATCACTCCAAGAAGCTCCCTTGTAGCCCCACCCATTCAGTACCCACAAGAGCAATCACTATCCTGATTTCTCTCACTATAGATCAGTCTGACCATTCTGGAACTCTACGTAAATGGAACCACACAGTACGTGCCCATCTGTGTCTGGCTTCTTTGGCTCAATATCATGTCTGTTCATCCAGGATGTTGCATGTATCTGTGGTTCCTTCTTTTTCATTGCTATATAGTATTTCAGCAGATGAATACACTACAATTGATACACTCATTCCAGTTTGGGGGTATTACAAATGAAGCTAATATGGACACTTGAATGCATACCTTTCTTGGACATACACAATTATACAAAGGTAACAGAGACTCTTGTCCAGTTCCACCATGGAGTGGGAAGTTCCAGTTTTGTTTTGTTTGTCTGCTTTTGCTATGGAGATTAAATTTCTCTTAGTTTTAGCCACAGGGGCGCAGGGAAAGAAGACTCTTCTTGACTTAAGTAGGAAGAGTTCTGAAAAAGTTCTTAAAGTGATCTTCATTCAGTTTTCAATCCCTGCTTGGTGAATCCTTGGAAGCAAGGCAAGAGGAGATCAATCGTGCTTCTCCAATAAACACAGACACAGAAACCCACCCTCAGACTTCCCTACAGTTTGCATCATCTCAAACTCTGCATTGCTCTACACATTCCTAAGTTTCCCACATCATCCACCAACTTCCCCACCTGCCCCTGGTAATGCAGCCATACCAGTTCTGCCGCTCCTAAGAAAGACACCCTCCTTTACAACTCTGCATCCTGCTTTACCCCTCCTCTGCCAGGCTCCATCCCTCTTTCAAATTTTTGCTTAAATGAAGGCTACTCTCACTCTCATTTGCAAGTTGACAGAATTGTAAGTTGGTGGGAATATAAATACTAAATAAATAAACTTAGTATGCACACAAACACATGCACACACACTTTATTTGTATGAGAATATACAACAAGTTTTGGTTCCCTGAAGGCAACTTTTAAATAAAGCACACTTTAAATCATAGGAAATTTATAAAAGGCAAGAAGCAAATCACTTCTATTTTTTTTAAAGATTTTATTTATTTATTTGACAGAGAGACAGCCAGCGAGAGAGGGAAGTGGGAGGAGTGGGAGAGGAAGAAGCAGGCTTCCAGCGGAGGAGCCTGATGTGGGGCTTGATCCCAGAACGCCGGGATCACGCCCTGAGCAGAAGGCAGATGCTTAACGACTGCACTATCCAGGCGCCCCGCAAATCACTTCTATTTGATAAAACATAATACCCAAGACAGCTTACCTACTTAATGGTGTATTATTTTTCCCAAAGTAGAGACATAAGCTAAATTGATTAGAAGCAATGAAAAAGTTTTAGTGCTTTATGATTGCATCTGAAAGGCACAGCTGACAAAAAGACTTTCCAAAGTTATTCCGCTTATTTGGAATTTGTTACACTTTCTGAATTTACAAGGCCACTCCTACCTGTCTGTCAAGGGATTTCACTTTAGAGGTTGGCAAGAGAATCTCACTCCTCAGCTTGAATACATCACCTGAGGGATACACAGTCCTTGAAAATGCAGATCTCTCTGTGTGGTTTTATTTGGACAAGGGTCCGGAAGTTGCTTGACTGGGGAGTTGGGGTCCCTGGTACAATTCATTTTTTTTTTTTTTAAGATTTATTCATCCATTTGAGAGAGAGTGAGAGAGAGTGAGTACACTGGGGGAGGGGCAGAGGGAGAGAGAGAATCTCAAGCAGACTACACACTGAATGCTGAACCTGACAAGGGGCTTGATCTCAGGACCCTGAGATCATGACCTGACCAAAACCAAGAGTGGGATGCTTAACCCACTAAGCCACCCAGGCACCCTGGTACAATTCTTTAGAATACATTAAATCCTCTTCTCTTTTTCCTTCCTTCCTTCCTTCCTTCCTTCCTTCCTTCCTTCCTTCCTTCCTTTTTTTTAAATTTTAGAGAGAGTGTGTGTCTGTGCAGGGTAGGGGCAGAGGGAGAGGGAGACAAGCAGATTCCCCATTAAGCATGGAGGCTGATGGGGGGGCTTGATCTCAGGACCCTGAGATCATGACCTGAGCTGAAATCAAAAGTTGGCAGCTTAACCAACTGAGCCACCCAGGCACCCCAGGTAGAAAATTTTAGTTGAAGAAAGTTAACGTTATTCTTCTTGGGGTGCTTTCTTATTTATTTAAAGATTTATTTGAGAGAGTGACAGCATGAGCAGGGGAGAGGCAGAGGCAGAGAGAGAGAGAGAGAGAAAGAGAGAGAGAGAGAATCCTCAAGCGAACTCCCCACTGAGTGGAGAGCCTGACGTGGGGATCGATCCCTGGACCCTGAGATCATGACTTGAGCCGAAATCCAGAACTGGCTGCTTAACCAACTGAGCCACCCAGGTGCCCAAATCCTATTTTCTTAATTACCTCATAGCCTCGGTTCTGCTGCTATAAATGACAAGCCTTTTCAATTCTTTCCTTACCAATGAATTCCTAAATCCAGGTGTCCCCTGCTTTCTGAAAGCTCATATTATGCCACTTCACTTTTACGAAGGTACCTTAGTACACTTTTTTGCTAACCCAAAGAAATCTGAAGAGGATTTTCCTTTTTAAGAAAAAAGGCAAGAAGCAAAATAGTATTTAGTGTTTGTTTTACAGTGAGCTATCACAGGGCAGTGCACCCCAAGCATCCAAGCAGGGAGAGGGGTGCCACCAAGCTTCTTCCCCAGCAACCACACCAGCGTCTCCACTTCAAGCCGCCATACCTACGTGAACATCTGTGCTTTATCTTGATTTATTTTGTGCATCCATTAGCAAGATGTGCCCGAAGGTATCAGAAAAGCCTAAGAGGTAATTTTTGGGTTCTGGGAATGCTCAAAAACTTTTCCATGTAAATTAATGGTAATTGCTCCTTTGCTTTTCATTTCAGCTTACGAAAGGTTTCATAGGAAAGCTCTACTTTCAGGTAGCAGGGTCCGGGTGCTGTTTTTGAATTAAAGACAGAATAATATTCTCTGATGCCTTTTTTAAAAAAGATTTTATTTTTTTGGGAGAAAGAGAGAGAGAAAGAGAGAACGAGCATGAGCAGGGGGAGGGGCAGAGGGAGAGGGAGAAGCTGACTCCCCAGTGAGCAGGAAGCCCAGGCAGGACTCTCTGATGCCTTTATGGTGGTTCCAAGAGCAATTCACACCTCACACAGGATCCCTAGGAATTCTCATGGTGGTGGATAGCTTACACAGCCCAGATGATGCTGAATTAAAGTTTGCTTTCTTTAGGCCACTTGTTCCTGCTCTCAAATGAGAATTCAAAATATTTAAAAGCATTCTGCAGTAGTTTCTGATCTTGCTTTGAAGAACCGTTTGTTTGTAGTCCCAAGAATGAACACATCATCATCTGCTATTTTTGTTCCTGCTGAACTCAATTGTCTTCATATTGAATAATGCTTTGTCCAAATTAGGTCTGTATCTCCAGAACCTTTCCAAGGGTTTACGTTTTTAGCCCCCTCTTATGCTGGGCTATCAGACCTTCCTTTTCATCTCTTAAATTGATGTTTTGTGGACCCTTTTGGGGAAACTTTGAATTTTTACTCACAAGGCTCACCCACTTCTCCCATCAATTTTCGATTTGTCTTTGTTGTGCTCCTTTTAGCCCAGGTACTTACGAAACCCTGAGCTCTGGCCAGCTCCCCACCTGACACACCGCTGCAAAGGTACCCCAAGCCTAACATGTGCATACCCAAATCTGTCGTCTTCATCTCATCCTCCCCGTGGTCCTTCACTTGTGCTCTCTAACTCCGTAAATGGGGCCACCCTTCCTCACAGATAGTAATCCAGGAACTGGGGAGTCATCCTTGATCCCTTCCTCATTTCCCAATAGCCAATGCATTCCTCCAACTAGCAGTTATTTACTAAGTATCTATGAGCACCAGGCACTGTGCTAGGTGCTGGGGATGCAGCAAGGAGCAGGAGACAGGGACCCTGGCTTCATGGAGCCTTATTTAAGGGAAAGGAGTGGGAAGATAGCAATACTAAGAAAATAGTCAGACAACTGAATGTATAGTTATAAACCATGAAGTGCAATGGCACATAAAATGTTAAAGATATGAGAATATTTATCAGGGGAGCCTTGTAGGCCATGGAAAGTTTCCATCAGAAGACACATGAGCTGTCTCTCAAACCCATTTCCTTCTTACTCCTGAATCTCCCCACCCTCACCCTGAACCTGGGCCAATGCAGTCACAATCAGACAAGGCTTGCCTTGGAATAGAAGCACATGAAGCAGAGACTGCATTTTGCTCTGGAGAACTCTTAGAGCCTAGAACAGGGTCTGAACAGCGAAGGTGCTCAGCAAATATTTACTGCATTAAAGGTCCAGTCTTTCTGACCAAGACCAGATCAGACCCTTGCCACCCTCCATCTTCATCCCTTCCCACTCTTCTTCCCCTTCTCTAGCTCCAAACCCGCTGACCTCTGGGTCCTTTATTTAGGCCAAGTTTCCACTCATCGCAGGGCCTTTGCATATGCTGTTTCTCTACCTGGAAACTTCTCTTACCCACTGTGCATCCACTTTGCCTTGTTAACGCTTACTCAAACTTTAAATCTCAGCTTAAATGTTAGGGAAGACTACCTTACACCTCCAGCCCAGACCAGGTCTCCCTCTTATAGGTGCTCACACATTTGTACACTTCTTTTTCAGTCTTTGACATTGCTTGAAAATATCCATGCATTTCTGTGATCATATAAGCCCTGTCACATTCTCCTACAATGCTATAAGCCCCAATGAGTCAGGAATTGCATGTATTTTGCCAACACTGTGTCCCCAGGTTCTAGCACAGTGGTTGGCACACATTAAGTACTTAGTAAATATCTGTAGATTAAGTGCTAATGATAATTTTTAAAGCATCAGGCATGGGAAGAAGATGGAAAAAAATTAGACCCAAACTACCGTACTGATATACAGAAATTGAAGGTTTAAAACCCAATCAAATGGGGAAAAACTCCCTTGCTGAGAAGGGGCTCTAACCAGCCCTATCTGGGGCCCATCCTTGGTAGGCTAATACCACTTTGGATGCTAGAGCATTGTCTGCTTTTTCCAAATTAGCTGAAAAATGCTTCATATGTGATCATTGCTTAAACTTATCATCTTCTTTCTCAGTTTAGATTAAAACCATCTTTTAGAAGTATCCACATACAACTGGTTGTTGGATACATTCCTGTACTTCACAAGGCCTGCAACATGGAAACTCCCAAGGGGGAAATCATCTCCTCTGTCAGCTCTGGGTCCACAAATAAGTGTTGGAGCTAAAACTGGCTTTTCTAGGCTTTTAATGCCCATGATCCCTAGCATTGAGGCTGGCATGGGTCAGGAATATAATAAGTTTCCTGCAATGAATGGAAAAGGGCAAGCAACTCCTTTCCCCATTTTTGTGATAGGTGTATTCTGATTCTACCTAGTTACATTTAATTTTTGGCCTCATGTCTCTTTGGTGGTTGGTACTTTTACTGTAAAGAGTAACAGGGCACAATGATTACAGCATCTCTCTGCTTTCCTGAGCTGAGAGTAATGGTTCCTTTGCAGAGCAGCAGCCAGTTAGTGGTGCCCACAGAAGAATAACAGAAGGAAATTACTAGTGAGGACCATTAGCGCTTGTCAGAGTATCCCTTTCAATCCTCACTACAGCCCTGAGTGTTAGGTATTGGTATCCTTACCTATAGATGAGAAAAATGATGAGCAGAGATGAGAAGTAATGGGCTAAAGGTTACATAGTTGGTAAAACTAAGAGTCAAATCTAAGTTTCTCTAAAGTCAGTTTGTGTTAGAGGTAAAAGCAGGACCAGAGACTCTGTTAGGTATAAAAGGACCTTTCAGTCATAGGCTGCAGGGATCAAAAGGGTAGAAGAAAATTCTAGAAGTAATTGCTTCCTAGGGGGTTACTGTCTTGGCTGTCTTTGAACCCTCCAGCTCAGGAAAACTTGATTTGTATTTTTATATGCTAGCAGCAAATACTTAGAAAATAAAAATAAAAATTTTTGTATAATCATATAAAAAAGCATATAATAGGAAAAATTTGACAGAAGATGTTCAAGTCTTTTACACTGAACCCTATAAATTGCTGCTGAGAGAAATTAAAGAACTAAATAAATGGAAAGTTATACCATGTTCATGAATTGGGAGACTTGGTATTGCTGAAATGTTAATTCTCCCCAAATGGGTCTGTAGATTCAACACAATCCCATTCAAAATCCCAGAGAGTTTTTTTTAGAAGTTGATAAGATGATTCTAAAATTTATCTGGAAATGCGAAGGACCTAGAACAGTCAAAGCAATTTGAAAAAGAACAAATTTGGAGAGTGTACGTTACCTGCTTTCTAAACTTACTTTATAGTAAGCTATTATTACTATGTGGAATTGTCATAAAAATCAACAAACAGATCAATGGAGAACAGCAAATCCAGAAATGGACCCACACTTCTATGGTCATACGATACTCAATAAAGGTACAGAACAGGGGGAGAAACAACTTTGTACAAATGGTGCTGGAATAACTTGATATCTAGATGAAATGTGATTGATTTTCTTCTGGGAAAAAAAAAGAAGGAAAACATTGAGGACAGAGGCAATACACAAGAGAAGTAACTTAAGTTTCTTTACCCGCAAAAGGAATAGATTTGCTAAAATTGTCTGAGTTTTATATACACAGCCGGGAGAGGCAGACTTTTGTGCTGGCAGGAGAGAGGGTCTGGATGCTCAGCAGAACTTGAGTGTGTAGCTAATGAAGAAGCAAAGCTATAGTTAGGAGAACTATCAAGGTGGTAACCTAGAAAGCCAGGGCATTGATACTTCCAAGGAACCAGATGGAGTCATAACTAGGAGAAAAGGTATGGAAAGAGGAGATAAAAGGAGCAGAATCTGACCAGGGGTTCTAACACATGCATCTCGGAAGTAAGCCTGGATGGGGTAGCTCTTGCAAAGTACACTGCAGGAGATGATACCTTTACCCCTGGCTCCCAAGATCTCACTGATGACCAGTATTTAGGGAGCCCAAATGCAGGGACTCTTCTGATAGATCAATACTCTTCTTCCATTTGCCTTATCACCCCTATCATGTTTCATTGTTGAAGATGGGAATTGAAATGAAGAGAAGGGAAAAATGAAGAAGAAAGAAATAAGGAAGGAGCAATCTTGCCTACATCTGGCCTTCTCTGGGATGTATTTTTCCTCCTTCTGCCTTCCTTGCTGCCCAATCTGCCTTTGTCTGATTAGCTCCCATCATCCTTTTAGGGGAACTGAAATGCCACACCCCTGGACCCCACAGTCTAAATGAGGACCCACTCATAGCACTATATCTTTCCCTTTCAGTATTTACCCTGACTGGAATCACACAGTAATTTGCTTATTCTCCTTCTAGGCCAGGAAGTCCATGAACCTGTGTCTGGTTTTGTTCACTTCCAAATCCCTAATGCTGGAACACAATGCCTTGCACATAGTGGCCACCCACTAAATAGGTGTTGAAAAAATGACTAAATCCCTGTCAGCTCCTAAGTGGGCTACCAAGAGATTTTGTTTTCTAATCTCGGGAGAACTCAAATGGCTATTAATAGATGTTAAATGTTTATTAAATGTAAGATAATGCTCAGCTTCTTCAAATTGGGGTTATTACTCAAAATGATCCAATATTATTTTGGATTATTTTATGGGTACATTTTGATTTTAATCTGATTTTTATCTTAAGTGTTTTATTATAGAAAGACTTACGGGACCAATTCCTCATCTTTACCTGCTAAAGAAATGCAGTTGATTTACTGAGAGTCAAGATGAAGAATGCATGTATTCCACATGTCATTTCCCTTTCTACTTAGGTGGCCTTGCTGCAGGAAGCCATGGATAAGCAGGGTGAAAATTCATTGTTTTTGTTTTCTCCTCAGCCGATGTAATTGGACTGGCAATAAGATTTATACTTTAAATAAGCTGGGTGAAATAAGTCAAGCAGAGAAACACAATTATCATATGGATTCACTCATATGTGGAACATAAGGAATAGAGCAGAGGACCACAGGGGAAGGGAGGGAAAACTGGGAAGAAATCAGAGAGGGAGACAAACCATGAAAGACTACGGACTAGGAAACAAATTGAGGGCTACAGAAGGGGGGCGGGGTGGGAGGGTGGGGTAACTGGGTGATGGGTATCAAGGAGGGCACATGTTGGGATGCGCACTGGGTGTTATACGCAACTAATGAATCGTTGAACACTACATCCAAAACATGATGTACTGTATGTCAGCTAATTGAACATACAAAAGATAAAAAAAAATAAGCTGGTAACTAGGCCCTAATTAGAATAATAGAGTTCCCAAACCCTAATGTTCACAAGTAAAGCATTTAGTGTAATAAATGCTAGGGAGATGAATTGTTGATTTCTGGCCCAGAGAATAAATGAGCTTGAAGTTCATAATTTTGGGTAATTAAATATAATCTGACTAAATCATTAATGAAAAACAGACAAGAGACAGGTATCTGAAATCTGAGAGAACTCAAAGCTGTTGGGATTGGTTAAATGTAGACTTCTCAGAATGGCAGGGCACTGCTGATTTCAGCCATGAGTTCCTGCTGCGGCCCAGAAATGTCAGGTTGGATATGAGAGACTTGTCCATGACAGTATCACTGAACTTTGGTCATATTATAACCTAAAAATGTATAAATATGGTGGGTTATATACATTAAATTATAATCTCCTAAAAACAACCAAAGAAAATGAGAAATCTTCAAAGCTAAAAACTACGCAAAAATGAGAATTGAAGGAAGTGAGCAAATACGGAAGTGCTTTTCGCCCAGAGGGTTTCAGCTGAATCCAGATAATCCTTCTCTTTGGACAACTGTGCTGGGTGCAAGGCATTAGAAATGAATTTTAGGGCTCCCATCAATGTGGAGAATTATAATGAGATGCCCTTCATATAAAGTTTGGATACCATAAGTTATACTTTCAGTGTAAGAGTCACCTAGAAATAAACACACCATGCAGTAGAGGGCAGTGAAGAAATGTTTGGTGATAAAAAGAATAAACTTTATTTGAAAATGGGTGTATTAAAATCTCCTCCAAAAATTTGTCACCTCAGGTCATAACCACAAATCTTTCTTGGAGTTTTTGCCTCAATTCTCATTACCTTTATTGGTAAACAACAACAACAACAAAAAACTAAGTCTGTATCTGCTAAATCTGGATAACCTTGAGCAAGAATCAGGAGAAATAACAGAAGAATCAGACCACTAACTGTCAAATATTAGAATTATGAGACAGAAATAGCTATGCTTAATAAGTATAAAAGAAATACAAGAGCAATTCAATTATGAGCAAGGAACAATGATTCTATGATGATCAATCCAATTTCAAACAATAAAATATAATTTCCAAAAATGAAAAAAATATTATACTTGAAACTGCAAGCTTGAAGGACATGTTATATAGCAGATTAAACACAACTTGATAGAAAAGTAGTGAAATGAAGGACAGAGATAAACATATTATCCAAAATGCAGTACAGAGAGCCAAAGTGAAAAGGGAATATTTAACAGCTGTAAACCTTTAGGTACCTAATAACAGCCTCAAAATACATAAAACATAAATTGATAGAATTACAAGGGGACACAGATAAATCTATTATTTTGGTAGATTTTGAAATGTCTCTCCTAGTAGCTAATATATCAAATAGTCAAATAATGAACAAGAATATAGAAGATTTAGGGGGGCGCCTGGGTGGCTCAGTCGTTAAGCGTCTGCCTTTGGCTCAGGGCGTGATCCCGGTGTTCTGGGATCAAGCCCCACATCAGGCACCACCACTGGAAGCCTGCTTCTTCCTCTCCCACTCCCCCTGCTTGTGTTCCCTCTCTCCCTGGCTGTCTCTATCTCCGTCAAATAAATAAATAAAATCTTAAAAAAAAAAAGAATATAGAAGATTTAAATAGCACCATGCAAGACTTGATCTAATGATCATACTTACACAGGGCATGCTACTTAGCAATTCATATATTTAGGGAAGTTGACCATGACTTGGGCAAGTCTCAACAAATTTCAAAGGTCTGGTATCATTTGGCTCATAGTCTTGAAGCATCATGTAAGTAAGTTTGAAATAGTAACAAAAACACAATTAGGAAAACCTCATAGTCTGGAAATTAGAAAATATATTTTCAAGGAATAAAACACCTGGGTCAAAGAAAAAATCAAAATGGAAATTTAAAATTCTTAGAATTGAATGATAATTTTAGAAACTATACATTGCAACTTGTGGGGTGTCATTATTGTGGCACACAGAGAGATATTTAGGGAAAAAGCAAAAGGCTGAAAATAAAGCTAAGCATCCAGATTCAGAAATTAGACGGAGGGGTGCCTGGGTGGCTCAATCGGTTAAGTATCTGACTCTTGATCTCAGCTCAGGTCATGATCTCAGGGTGGTGAAATCAGACCTGCGTCTGGCTCTGCACTGGGTGTGGATCCTGCTTAAGATTTTCTCCTTCCTCTCCCTCCCTCCAGCCCTTGCTCAACTCTTTCTCTCTTTCTAAATAAAAAATATATTGAAATTAGACAAAGAACAGTAGAAAAAGCACAAATTAAGTAAAAAGGAGAAAAAGCTCCTGCAGAAATAGACTATAAAACAAATATTCAATAGAGATAACCGAACAAGTCAGAAGTTGGCTTTTTTTTTAAAGATTTTATTTATTTATTCGACAGAGATAGAGACAGCCAGCGAGAGAGGGAACACAAGCAGGGGAAGTGGGAGAGGAAGAGGCAGGCTCATAGCAGAGGAGCCTGATGTGGGGCTCGATCCCATAACGCCGGGATCACGCCCTGAGCCAAAGGCAGAAGCTTAACCACTGTGCCACTCAGGCGCCCCAGAAGTTGGCTTTTAAAAATGAAAAAATAGATAACTCTCTGTTTTATTTAAAAATTAAAAAATTTTTTCTATAACTCTCTGTTTTAAAAAAGGAAGAATGAAGTCATAAATAGTAATAGGAATGATACTATGGAACAGGACAGAAAGTGCAGAGAGAATAAAATGCTATTATAAAGAACAGGATGCAAACTAAGTGTAAAGTTACATGGAGTGGACAAAATTCCTAGAATATGCACCTTACTAAAAACCAACTCAAGATGAAATAGAAAACATGAATCACTCTACACTTATTAAGAAACTGAATCAGCAGTAAAAATGTTTTTCCTAAAAAGAAACTACCACGGGAATGTACTGCATGGTGACTAACATAATATAATAAAAAAAATTTAAAAAAATAATAAATAAACTACCAGTCCCAAGCAACTGAGTTCTACTATAAATTAAAAAACAAATAATTATACAATGGAATATTATCCAGCCATCAGAAAGAACGATTACACAACATTTGCAGCAACATGGACAGGAATGGAGGAGATTATGCTAAGTGAAATAAGTCACGCAGAGAAAGACAATTATCATATGGTTTCACTCATTTATGGAACATAAGAAATAGCAGGGAGATGGGTAGGAGAAGGAAGGGAAGAATAAAGGGGGCGTAAACAGAAGGGGGAATGAACCATGAGAGACTATGGACTCTGGGAAACAAACTGAGGGCTTCAGAGGAGAGGGGGGTGGGGCGATAGGCTAGCCCAGTGATGGGTATTAAGGAGGGCACATATTGCATGAAGCACTGGGTGTTATACGCAAGTAATGAATCATGGAACTTTACATCAAAACGTAGGGATGTACTGTATGGTGACTAACATAACATAATAACAAATTTTAAAAAAACCAAATAATTTTATTTTTTATATATGTTTTTTAAGAAATCGAAGAAATAAGGCCCAATACTCTATTCAATTTAAGGGAATAGTGATGTTAGTACCAAAAGCCAAAACCCGATAGAGAAAAGTAAAAGATTAGGAAATTACAGGCCAATCTCATCTGTGAACACAGGGGCAAAAGCCCTAACTAATATAAACAGAGTATAAAAAGCTAATACATGACCAATTTGGGATTGTGTCAGGAATGCAAATTAGTTTACTTTTTAGAAAAGTAATTAATGTAATTCACCAAATTAAGAAAGAAGAAAAATTACCCACTTATATTAAGATCTCCTGGTAATCTAGGAATAAAAAGGAACTTGCTTATTCTGGAAAGGAACATTTGAAAACTCCCTATAGCCCACATCATACGCATTGGTGAAATATTAGTACTGTTTTCTTTAACGTTAAGAACCATACAGTATTGGTGGTGATCCCTAATGTTGTTTTAGCTTTTACTGGGGGTTTGGGCAGGGCAGAAAAACAAGAAAAGAAATGAAATTTATAAGGATTAGGAAGGAAGAAAAAAACTGATTTTTTTAACATGGTAAGAATAGTTTCTTAGAAAACCCTGAAAATCAAGGTATAAATAATCAGAATTAATTTTTTAAATAAGTCTTCATTTTTTAGAGCAGTCTTTTTGGCTCACAGCACAACTGAGCAGAAGGTACAGATTTCCCATATAACACCTGCCCGAACTCATGCATCGCCTCTCCCATTGTCAACATCCCCCACCAAAATGGTACATTTGTTATTACTGATGAACATACATTCGTATGTCATTATCACCCAAAGTTCATAGTTTACATTATGGTTCACTTTGATGTTGTACATTCTATGGTTTAAACACAGGTATAATGACATTATCTATCATGTATGTATCATTATAGTTTCACTCGTAATAGCTTCGTCCCCCAAATCCTCCATGCTCTGCCTATTCATTCCTCCCTCTGCTCTGAACCCTGGCAACCACTGATCTTTTTACTGCCTCCATAGTTTGCCCGTTCCAGACAGTCAAACAGTTGGAATTCTGCAGTAGGTAGCCTATTCAGATTGGCGTCTTTCACCTACATGCATCCAAGGTTCCTCCATGTCTTTTCATGTCTTTAGCTCATTTCTTTTTAGCACTGAATAATATCATATTGACTGGATTAATTTTAAAAAAAGGAATAACACAAGCTCCGTGGACAGAGTTATTTTGTATTGCTGGGGCAGTATCTTCTCTCATGAAATACGTGTGCATAATATTAGAGTTCACATTCCCTTGGCCTAACTAAGGGAATTCATACCCCAGTTTCACCAGCACACATGCATTCTAGGATCCTTGTTAGTTTTGCAAAAGGTCTTGGAACAAAAGGTTCTAGAATCCCACAAAAGGAGAGTGTGCCCAGCAAATGCATGGTGCCTGAACACCTGTTGTCCTATCTTACGAACAACCAGACTAAGTCCTGACTGATCTAGCACACGTGCGCGATCTGAAAGCTAAGTGGTTTAAGGTCAGGGTCTGGGTTGGCTCTGAAAGAGGTGTGAGCTACCAATAGGACTCTTCAGGTGGGTTTTGGGCAACTGGCCCTGATGGAGCTGAATTTCTCTGACTCACTATAACAGTCATGCAGGGCTCCCTAGATCTAGGGTCACAAGCCCACTGGGTATGAAAAGTTAAAAATACATACCAAGGAGGGCTTTTCTGTGAATGAAAATGAGGGCCACATAATTAGGGACACCACTAAGTCCACTTTGCTCAGAACAGTCCCAGTTTATATCAAATCGATCTTAGAGCAATTAGAGCACTCCCTTTTCTTCTCAAAAGTATCCCAGAAGGTTTAAATGATACACTATGTGATCTTAGATACAGTTAAATTCCAGATGTAACATTTTACATTTTTTTATCCCTAGGGACAAATATCAATGGAGCGAGTTCCCCTGCCAGCTTCTGTCTACTCTCTGGGTTTGCCACTGCTAAATTAGAAACTCTATTCTTTCTCCTAAAAGTCCTTCCACATTGCTTGGCCTCATCCCAGGGGTTACAGGGTTCCAACTGGAGTGGTCGGGGTTCTGAGGTCTCTGAGCATAGAGCACATTCTACCTTCCAGAGGTGCTCAAATCACGTTCTGACAGGTGGAAGTCCTAGCCCGCCCACACATCCTTCGGCAGAACCTATGGTCTGTAGTATCTCTTAAAATAGGGCTCTTTTCTCCAGAGCCCAAGCCAATGCTTGGCAGACAACCTGCCTTCTGCAGCACAAGAACCAATGTCACAAGTGCTAATGTGGGAGGACTGGGGGCGAGGAAGGGAGAGGAAACCACTGGAGTCTTTCTTACCTGCAGCTGAGATGCCTGTGGGAGGCTTATCCATATATAATCTCCGAGACGAAGAAGAGGATCCTGAATTCAGCGGTGTTTGGGGCTCTGTATCATTGAAATTTCTAAACTGCGTTTTAACAATGTGACACAAAAATCACTTTACAAAAGGCTCATGGTTTTGTTTTTACCCTCTAACCGAAATGAGAAAGTCAGATGGCAACGCACTGCAAACTGTCACATGCAGTGAGAAAGCCATTATCAATATTAATACAACCCCGCTCACGGTGCCTGCATTCCATCAGTGCACTAGCTAATGAAATGCCATCCTCATATTTGTTGATCACTGTGCCTCAGTTTTGAATGTCACTGTCAACAGCTGCCTTGAAGTACATTTACTTCATAGTCATGACATCTCATTTTCAAAAGTTGAGAACTGTGGGTTTATTTCACAAAACTCAAAAGAAAATGAAATGTTACTTTTATTCCAGCTTAAAAAATAACATTAGAGTTTCCAAAATACATGAAACTATAAAGAAAAAATTCGGCCATAATCACCCCTCTGGATAGTCCTTGATATTTAGGGGGAGTAGAATACTTTCAAATAATCCATGTCATGATAGCTGACCACCAAAACCTCTTCTCCCCTTTGTCCCTGGTAACAGGATTTTAGCCATGTGGTGGCCATCTCCCCTAGAGCCAAGTGTGGCTTTGTGACTATGTTTTGGACAATGGAATAGGGGCATAGGGGATGTGTATTTTGAGGTCAGGTCCTTTATATGAAGGTGGGCCTCCTCCATGTTCTCCTCCCCTTCATGGGGCCCAAAACCCCATGTGGCTTGGGCATCAACAGTTAGAAGATTAGGCCCCGGGGCACTTGGTTACATAGGAATCCCTTGGAGTACTGTAATAATTACTGATACCTGGGTCCCACTCCAGTGATTTGGATTTAAGGGGCACAGAGTATGGCTGGGCAATGTGATTTTTCCAAAGCTCTCCAGAGGATTCTAACAGGAAGTCAGGTTTGAGAACTCTCTGCCCCTAGGAATGGTGGAGCCCTAAGGCCTTTAATGACTGTATGGAGCAGACATATTGGGCAACCTGGAACACTCATCTTGGACCATCCTGAAAAGAACAGTCTTTTATTTATTTATTTATTTATTTATTTATTTATTTATTTATTTATTTAAGAGAGAAAGTGAGAGAGAGAGAAAGAGATAGCATGAGCAGGGGGAGGGACAGAGGGAGAAGCAGACTCTCTGCTGAGAGTCTGAAGGGAGGGGCACTCGATCCCAGGACCCTGGGATCATGACCTGAACCAAAGGCCAGACGCTCAACCGACTGAGCCACCCAGATGCCCCACAGCCTTTGTTCTTTAAATCACTACAGGTGTTATATGCAACTAAGGCATCATTGAACACTACCCCAAAAACTAATGATGTACTGTATGTTGGCTAATTGAATTTAAATAATAAAAACGATAATTAAAAAAACTGTTCAGTTGCATTTTTAGAATTGGAAAGTATGTGTAAACTGTCCTCTAGAAGTTTGTATGAGTTTATAGTTCCACTAATTGTGCAACAGAATGCCTGTTTCCTGTATATAACTGGATATTGTTATTTCATTTTCTGTAAGCTGCCTGTTTGTATGCCCTTTTTTTCTATTTTGGTATATATTTTTTTTAATTTGGTTTCTTATTAACTTTTATAATTTGAGGATATTAGCCCTTTGAATTTATGTTACAGATATTCTTTCCCAGTGTGTCATTTGTAATAGCTGACTGTTTAGAGTAAATTTCATTACATAAGTTTCTAATTTTTATGTGGTCAAATTATTTTGTTTTTTTTTTAAAGATCTTATTTATTTATTTGACAGAGACAGCCAGCGAGAGAGGGAACACAAGCAGGGGGAGTGGGAGAGAAAGAAGCAGGCTCCTAGCAGAGGAGCCTGATGTGGGGCTCGATCCCAGAATGCTGGGATCACGCCCTGAGCCAAAGGCAGAGGCTTAACGACTGAGCCACCCAGGCATCCCATGTGGTCAAATTAAGATATATTTTATTTTAGAATTTCTGCATTTGGGGGGCTCAGCTCCCTCTGAGATTATACATTTTCCTGTTTTCATCTACTTTTTACAAAGTTCAGACTTTAATATTGAAATATTTGATTGACCTGGAATTTATTTTCATGTAAGGAATAACTTAAGGATACAGTCCCTCTTTCTTCAAGCTGGCCAGCTAGTTAAACCAAATACCATTCATTGAACCTTTCTCCACTGAACTGAAATGCCATTGGTGTCACAGACTAAATTAGTCCATCTCAATCCTCTCTATGTAGCCTGTGTCTTGGCTTTTTGTTCCATGAGCTACCTATTCAGGGCCAGCATGAAACTATTATATACACAGTAGCCTTATTGCATGTTTAAATCTAGCAGGGAAAAAACGCTCTTCATTGTTCTTCTTTGTTTCCCCTGAGTTTTCATAGTGTTTCTTGTATTTATTTTTCCATGTGAACTTTTACGTTCAGCTTGGATAGCTTTAGTACACATCCTGTTGAGAATGTTCTTGGGCTCAAATGGAACTTACACATTGATTTAGAGAGAACTGAGTTTCAACAGCGTTGGCTTCTCCATCCAAAAACAGGGCATATTTCCACTTAGTGAAGTCTTCATTTATAGCCTGTTGAGATTTAATGTTGTTTTGTTTTTCCATTTGGAGGCTATGGATTTCCTGTTATCCTGAGGCATCTTATCCTTTTTCGCTACTTTTGCTGCTACAGAGGGATGTTCTTTTCCATTATATTTGTAACTGTTTCAAGGTAGGAGAGTGACTGATTTTGGTATCCTAGCCTGGCAGTCATTCACCTACTCTTATGACTATAAGTGGTTTTCAGTAGCCCACCCTCCAGTTTCACATTTACACCATCTGAAAATAATAGGGATTTTACCTCCTCTTTTTACATTTTTAGATATTTGACTTCTTTTCCCATGATGTTAAGTAACAGTGGTGATTGTGAACATCCTGACTTTAATGCCTACGCTGGTAGGTACTTAACTGCCTTTGGCTTCAGGAGAGAGGGAGTGAGTGGGCAAGCATGCACTCAGGTACTTATCATTAAGAAAATATTCACTTCTTTCTCTAGAATGCATTTTAAAATGAAAAAGATAATGGATTTTGTCAAATGTATTTTTTAGCATCTATTCAGAGACTCATATGGCTGATTTCCCTTGGCTTACTAATATGTGATATTATATTAATAGATTTCTGAATTCCTTGTGTTTCTGGGATGAATACCACTTTATTTATGAGGTGTTATTTTAAATGTATTCGTGGATTCTATCAGCCTGTCTTTTATTTAAGGATTTTGCATTAACATTCATAAATGAAACTGATCTAATATTTTCATATTCTGTACTATTTTTTCAGATTTTTGTGCTATCTTAGCATTGCATAACATTTTTTCTCTGTGCTATGAGCTTTTTAAATGATTTTAAAATTCTCAGTTAAGGCACAGAAATGGGGCAACGGCTAGTGGTGATGAATCCTAGGCAGCAGGGATGTAATAGAGACAAGCCAATCTCAGTCAATACTCCATCTCTCCACTTTTTTTCTATACAACATGGTTATCCTCAAGGTACACTGAATGATCACACTGTCTATGACACCTAAACATTTCTGCTTCTGCCAGTTGAGCTGTATCAAGAATCAGTACCCAAATGTGTTTATGCTGGTGACACATAATTTAGTTCCATAATATGGAAGTAATGAAAGATGTGTCAAACAAAAGAAAAGTGTTCTATTAAAATGAAATCAAAACTTTGGGGAAGACTAGGTAGACTTAAATTACATATGGGCAAGAAAACTAAGTGATAGGGAAAAGTAAATAAATTAGAATTCTGCTTTTAGATTCTTTGCAACAATCTTTAACTTCTTGCCCTAGCTTAAAGAAGCTGCCGTTAGAATCTTAACATAGCCCATTATGAATATGGTTTGTATGCAACTTCAATAAGTCCCTAATTGAGGATCACAGCTCAGTCCTCCATCAAGGTATAGGCAAACAAATGTGTATTTACATGTTTTAAGTTTAAAAAGTTTTTTTTTTTAAAGATTTTATTTATTTATTCGACAGAGATAGAGACAGCCAGCGAGAGAGGGAACACAAGCAGGGGGAGTGGGAGAGGAAGAAGCAGGCTCATAGCAGAAGAGCCTGATGTGGCTCGATCCCATAACGCCGGGATCACGCCCTGAGCTGAAGGCAGACGCTCAACCGCTGTGCCACCCAGGCGCCCCTAAGTTTAAAAAGTTTTAAAGTATGTATACTTCAGTAAGATCATTTCCTGAGGAATTACATAAGAGGGCTTGTTTGTAACTAGCCACCAGCATTTACCACCTATAATATCCTAAAGGTATATATTCAAGATTTTTTTTAAATTTATTTATGTGACAGAGAGACAGCCAGAGAGAGAGGGAACACAGCAGTGGAGTGGGAGAGGAAGAAGCAGGCTCCCAGCGGAGAAGCCCGATGTGGGACTCGATCCCGGAATGCCAGGATCACGCCCTAAGCAGAGGGCAGACGCTTAACGACTGCGCCACCCAGGCGCCATAAAGGTATATATTCATTACAAAATACTCTTTGTTGTCTTTCCCAGTGTACAGTTGCTGTTAGTGCCTGGTCCAGAAAAAAATGGCTGAGAATTCTCCAGAACCAGTGAAAGACATCATAATATACTGACTTAAGAAGTCCACTAATGTGTAAAAAAGATTTTTAAGAAGCATGCCTAGATACACCTTAGGAAACTGAGCAAAATAAAGGATAGTGGGAAAATCTTAAAAGCATCCAGAGAGAAAAGGTAAATTACCTAAAGGAGTGGCAGACAGCTGACTTCCCAGTAGCAATACTGGAAGTGATAGGATAGTGGAGACACAGTTTCAAGGAGGTTAAGGAAAATAACTGCCAACCAAGAACTTTTTTTACCACAGAAAATAGCCTTCAAGAATGAAGGCAAAATCAAAGTATTTTCAATCAGACATTTCAGACCAGAATAACTTGCCAGCTTAAAATCAGCAATAATAGAAATTCTTGAGAATTCCAGGTTCAAGGAAAACCATCCCATTGTGAAAGTGTACAGAGGCACTAAGAATGAAAAGTGCAGAAAGTAGCAAATATTCATGTACTTTGACTTTATAAGGCATAAGTCAAAAAACTTTCCTTGCAAAGGACCAGCTAGTAAACAATTTTTCACTTTGTGGACCATATGGTCTCTGTGGCAATTAGTCTCCCACTGTGGCAAAAAAGTGCGATAGACAGTACATTATGTAAAGGGCTATAGCTGGATTTGGCCCATGGAAGGTTGATTTTGGTCTGCTGGCTGTAGTTTGCCAAGTGGTGTGTGTGTGTGTGTGTGGCATGTAATTAAAAAAATATAGTAATTTATACAAAGATGTTCATAGCAACATTATTTGCAAAAGCAAACAGTGGAAACATCTCAAATGTCCATCAGTGGAATGGATAAATAAAATGTGATATATCCATAAAATGGAATTTTGTTTGGCAATAAGCAGAAATGAAGTTCTGACACATCCACATGTTTTCAAATTGGGCATCCATAAAGGCACAATGCATTTGTACCCTGCCTAACAGTGGGCAGTGGAAACAAACATTCCACCTTACTCCTGTTAATACAAGACTAAACAGTGCTCTCCACACAGAAGTGTAACAACCACCTGCTAAAACACTAATGCAAAACCAGCAAAGGGTTTGGAACTAAAGCCAAAGCTAATGTACCCATCACCTCAGTGAATCACCATCACCCAAGGGGGCTACGCTTGGGGGAATCTTTCCCTTTGTCTTGTGCATAACTTGAAAGCCATGTCCTCGATTGCATGTGTTTGATCCCATTTCATATCTCCTCCAGGTGGGGAAAGGATTAATGACTATAATATTTTGCACAGAGCTGATGTTTTGGCGTTCAGGGCCAAATGATCTCGCTGGGAGAAAACTCTAGACAATCCATCCTCAATACCAAGTCCGGTTTCAGTGTCACAAATCTGACACTATATCCTCAACCATCTCAAGAAGTTAATAGAATCTTTTAAAGAAACAGGAGGAAAACATTCAAAGTCATTGGTCTATTTGACTTTCCTACAGCAAAAACACGGTTTTATTCCCAGCAAAGTAGTAAGAATTTAAAGATTGAGAGAACCTGACATTGGAGTTTGTGCTGCAACTGATGTTTGTTGCTGATGGCAGAGTAAGTTTGTACACTTCTGTGACAAAGCAATATGGTGCTAAGAGTCAGAGATACATACGCAGTCTTTGAGCCATGAATTCTATGCCCAGAAGTAAAAGGACATCCATATGAAGGTGTTCATGGGAGTACTGTCTAGAGTTGCAAAACAAAATTGGGAAAAGAAATGCCAATGTTTAAACTCACCAAAGTGGGTTATGAATGTTGTATAGAAATATGGTACTGTATGGTGACTTACATAAATAATGAAAATTATTATTAAAAAAATAAAAACAAATATGGATAGAATGCAGATAAAAGTTGATCTATTGAAGTAAAATAGTAGGTATTAGCATGATGATTGGCACATAATCTATGGGTTTATATGTATGATATATGTAGAGATGATGAGAACTCCATTAAGGTGAGAGAAGAATGGGCTGGACCGTACCAGGCTCCTGATAGGTAATTCATAAATGTCACCATTGACATTGTTACTACCACCTCTTAGACTTCATTTCAGGGTGTCTAGGGCATATCAGGAAGAGGAAAGGTTGGGTTTTATGTGGAATATCCCCCTTTACAACGGAGGCAGAGCTAACTAGGTCTTCCCATGTAGAAATAAATCCTATCATTCATTCTGAGTATAATATCCAGTTTAACTTGGGGAGCCAGCCAATCACCCTCCTCTCTACTGGGGGAAAACCCACACAATATAATAGACTGCCGTCGCTCACCAGAACCCTCCTGGTATTTTGGAGGGAAGAGCTCTTCTTGGCCTGAGACTGTCCCACATCCCAAAAGATGCCTGGCGCCTATGCACCAGAGGCCAGCAGTAACCCCAGTCATTGTGATAATCAAAACATTCCCACTAAAGATATTTTTGAACTCCCCCTGTGCAGTGATACTGACTCCCTTGAGAATCACTGGGTCCATGCCCACCCAGACCCCAGCCTTGCTTTACACCTGCCTATGGGCTTTGTTCAAACACATCTACACGTGGAGAAGGGGTGCACATCTTGCTGAGTGCTTGCTCAGCTTATAGCATTTCTAATTGCAGGCATGTTCTCTTCTTTTTCTGAAAGGTCATCACTATGTTTAAGAATAATAGTCATTGTTTTCCTGATTACATAAGTCATAAGCGTTGATTGTAGAAACTCTGGAAACTACAAAAAGCAAAAGGGATATGAAAGTTGCGCAATACATGGAGAGACACTTGTTTTTAATTTTACACAAACACATGCATATTATTTGTACACAGAGTATATTTGCACTCATTATAAAACTGGGGGCATATTGTAGGATAGGGAGACATGAATATATTAAGTGCAAGGTGGGGGGCAATGCAGATTGCTGAGAATACCTTAGACAACAATCAGTATTTTAATCATCCATTTGCTCCTATGGCATAACCTGCAGTCCTATCCAAGTGAGTAGTAAGTGTGAATTACTGGGAATACAGAACTTCCTCTGTAACAAGATTCCACTGAGTAAATTCTAAGACTTCCAAATTCACTAATTAAAAAAAATATACTCAGGCAGAATTTTTAAGTTAGGAATCTGATATACATTTAAACTAGAGTTACGGCCTCAAGGGGATCACAGGTTTTCATTTATGTCAGAAGTTTTAAGGAATGGATTAAAATTCTTATTAAAGTGTCGAAACCAGCATTTATTAATAGCCTCAATTCCACCCCAAGCAAACACTGCCAACACCTTTTGGGCAGAAGTGGAGATGTCACAAAAATAAAGGAAAAAGGTTTTCTCCAGACCTGACGACTGGGTTATGTCCCCACCCCTCAGCTCAGAGGTACAGTTTTAGGGAGGCATTTCCTTTAACATATCAGGATGGCCTCTGGGGCCCCAGAAAATTTGCAGTCTGAGTGTGTCAGAGCTTCCAAGGTAGAATCTTCCAAATGCACATGGGAAAGCGCAGGACCCCAATGTTCATAGCAGCATTGTCCACAATAAATAAACGTGGAAGGAAGCCGAGATGCCCTTCAACAGATAACTGGATTAAGAAGATGTGGTCCATATATACAATGGAATATTACTCAGCCATCAAAAAGAACGACTTCTCAACATTTGCCGCAACATGAACGGGACTGGAGGAGATAATACTAAGTGAAATAAGTCAAGCAGAGAAAGACAATTATCATATGGTTTCACTCATTTATGGAACATAAGAAGTAGGAAGATTGGTAGGAGAAGAAAGGGAAGAAGAAAGGGGGGGTAAAGAGAAGGGAGAATGAACCATGAGAGACTATGGACTCTGGGAAACAAGCTGAGGGCTTCAGAGGGGAGGGGGGTAGGGGAATGGGATAGGCTGGTGATGGGTATTAAGGAGGGCACGTATTGCATGGAGCATTGGGTGTTATATGAATAATGAATCATGGAACACTACATCAAAAACTAGGGATGTACTGTATGGTGACTAACATAATATAATAAAAAATTATTATATAAAAAAGGAAAGAGCAGAACAAAGGCCACACTGTGTGTGTGTGTGTGTGTGTGTGTGTGTGTGTGTGTTGGCGGGGGTGAGACAGCCCAGGGGCTTCCGCATATCATCTGAGAAGTCTGCTTTCCCTCTTTTTCCATCAACTTCTCTGAAACAGTGAGCGTCACTACAACCCTAAACCCACCTCTGCTCCCACTCTGTGGTCCCTGAGAAGTCGTGCAGAAAGCTGCAGGGTCCTTCCCCCCCATGCCACAGGCCTTTTCCTCTTGGAATGGAGAGCAGGAGCACAGCTGAGCTGTCAGTGCAATGAAGCCACCACTCAGCCCCTTCTCCAGCCTTGGCCCTGCCCTGCAGAAATGCTGGTCTGCAGGACACAGCTGGGCCCTGAGACTTCAACTTCCCATCTGCTGGGCATGCCCTGTTTGCCAGGCATTGTGCTTGAGCTGTGGGGTGACAAAGAGGAAGAAATCCAGATCCCATCTTCCAGGGTTGGCGGAATAAAGCTCAACTGTGTGCTGAGATGAGGGACAATAGAGCCACCGGCTCCTTCTGGGTGTAATGCTGTGAAGTACAAAATCTATGAAATCCTTCCTGGGGTTAAAAGCATCCCCCTTTTGTCTTAAAACTGTCACCTTCTCTGTGGTGCCCACATGTTGTGACTTTTTCTACTACTTGCCACTGGTTGTTTCTATCTCTTTCTTAAGCTTTAGTCACACTGACGTCAGTCCCAGACTCACACCCTAAGGTCCCAGCTTTGAGGGGTGCAAGCTACAGGACTGACATCAACCTCCCCCAAATGACACTGATGGGTAAGAGATAAGAAACACAGAAAATCTCTGACAGGGTGTGATAAGTTGAATTGTGTGGTCCCTCCCTCAAAAAAAAAAAATCAGTGGACGTCCCCACTAGGACCTGAGAATGTGGCCTTACCTGGAAATAGGGTCAATACAGATACAATCAGTTAAGTTAAAATGAAGTCATAGAGGAGACCTTAATGCAATATGACTGGTGTCCTTATAAGAACACTGCCGTGTGAAAATGGAAACAAATGGGACGGGACAACGCCATGTGACCGTGAAGGCAGGGACAAGAGTTAGGCAGCTGCAAGCCACGGAATGCCAGATTGCTGGTGAACCACCTGGAGCCACGAAGAGGAGAGGAATGATGGCCCTATGGGTTTCAGAGGGGGCATGGCCATGCCCACACCGCAATTTCAAACGGCTAGCCTCCAGAACTGGGAAACAATGCATCTCTGTCAAGTCAAACTACCCAAGTTTGTCGTACTTTGTTACAGTGGCCCTAGGAAACCAAGAGACAGGGTTCGTGTTACTCACCCATGGGCAGCCTGGAAACTGGCAGGTTATCACCGTCTAAATATCATTTACCAAAGACCACAGTTGTCTTGTGTCCTTCCTTAGGGATACGCTCCTTTGACACACTCCGTGCGCCCGACTCGTCACTTTTACCAGGGTGAGGAATGAAGTCACAGGGTGAGGAGACTTTTCTTGAATCAACAAAGGCTCATTTTATCACTTTTGACAACTAAGATCAACACCTGCTTTTGTGGGGCTGTGCAGCTGCTTCTAACGAAGGCAAGGAGACCATTAGCTCAAGGAACAGCAGCGTCAACCAGACTCGGGTGCCCTGGAATCTCTACAGCGTGAGGACACCTGTCCTTGTCTGTCTTGCTCTAGATACTGTTTTACAACCTTTCGTCTTCATTTCTGCCTGCCCAGGGAGTCTTTTTAGACATCTTTTTCTAACTCCCTCCCTTTTTCTAACTGATATTTTAATATCAGTTATATTGTCTATCACTGTAGGCACATCTGTGCTTTATACATAAACGGAGCAAGACCCCCCTTCCCTCCAAAGACCAGTTTTTGCCCACTTGGGGAAAGACAGTCCTGGTGAGAATATACACCCTAGAGTCAAAGAATCAAAGCTAGTTTTAGATCCAGCTCCCACCCTTACCTGGAACATGGCCACGGGCAAGTTACTGCCTCGGTGAGCTCAGTGCCTACAACTATAAAAGGGAGTGCTATCCACCTCACAGGACTAGATACTACAAAGTGGAGAGTGTTGGCACCTGACATCCTTCTCCTAAAATCTATTCTCCATCCTTAGATTCAGCCCTCGGAAAATTAGCCTTACCCAACCTGACCACGCTTACCAGTCTGCCCAGTTGCTCCACTTTCCTACTTTTTTCTTTGTCCAGCCTGCCTTTATCTCCTGTCCTCACCTGCTGAACTTGAACCTTGAAGAAGCCCAGCTAACAAATCCCTTCCTCTGGGACACCTGTCTTGCTGCTGCTCTAGCTGTTGGGCCCCAAGCGTTCCGCAGCCTCCAGCAGAGCTCCTTTCACGGCTTCACAACTATTCATGCATAGACCTTTTTCCAGGTTACCATGGAGGCTGCAAGAGCAGTCCTGTGGTCCTTCTCACTCTCCAGTCTTGGCTGTTACTGTAGGCCTGGCCATTTGCTGAGTGAACCGGCATCTCTGCTAATCTGAGAAAATGCAAAAAGATCAAACTCTCAGGCTGGCCCTTTCCCCAAAGTAACCATCCTGGAACTTTGCAAAGAAGCTTCAGGAAAAAAGGAGAAAAAGAAACACTACAAATAAAGGGCACATCAAGGAGCACCTGGGTGGCTCAGTTGGTTGAGCATCTGACTCTTGATTTCAGGTCATGATCTCAGGATCCTGAGATCGGGCCCTGTGTTGGGCATGGTGCTCAGCAGGGAGTTGCTTGAGATTCTCTCTCTCCCTCTCCCCCCGCCCATACCCCGCAGGAGCGCACACTCCTTCTCTCTAAAAATAAATAAATAAAATATTTTTAATAAAATAAAAGGCATATCAAGAATTCATACCCTCAAAATTCTACAGCAAACAACACAAATGAAAATGGGAACAAAGAGTTCTCTAGAAACTCAGTGACGGGCAGTACACAGTTGCTGTGCAGGCTGAACTCAAGAATTTATGGAGGAAATAAGTGAAAAATATGTCAATTTGCCATGAGATGTATCATTGTGTATTTCCAGAAAAAGGAATGCTCTTTTATATAACCATGTAGAGTGATCAATGTCAGAAAATTAAAATTTAATCCAATACTATTCTACTATTATCCATGTTCAAATTTTGTCGATTGTCCCTATGTCCATTGTGGCTGTTTTCCCCTCACCTCAGGAGATGATCAAGGATTAGGCATTTCATTTGGCTACCATGTTTTGTTAGTCTTCTTTAACTTGAACATTTCCTTGTTTTGTTTTTTTTTTTGTCTTCCATGACATCAACATTTAGAACACTTCAATCCAGTTATTTTGTGTAGTATCCCTCAGTAGGTACTTGTCTGATGTTTCTCAAGATTAGATTTCTTCTGAAATTTGGAAGGGTAGATTGGCTCTCATGGTATGTGAATGGAACTTCACCCCAACTTTTCCCAATTTATTTTTCCTCCAAATTCTTCAACCTAGTCAAGAGGTTTGTCAATTTTACATTTTTTTTTTCACCGAACAGCCCTGTGTAAGATGGGATTTTCCAAGTATACAGTAAATTTATTTGACTTGCTGCATCATGGTGGGTAAAGATATCAAGAGCTAATCTTCCAATATAAACTAAATAAAAATGGGTCATGGCTCTACCAACACAAGTAACTCAACTGAGGTGATCGTTTGAAGAGCAGACACCTTTTACACAAGGCCAAGTCTACAAGTGAATGGGCAATTATAATGACAACTTCTTATTTTCTTGGTGCTTGGTAAGTATATATTCATATTTCTTTTAACACACACCCTGATTTCAGGATCATTAAATGCGAAAACATGGGTATCTCAGTTTAATCAAATTAACAGTATCTATAGTTAATTGTATCTGATTAGTCAAGATTCCGGTGCCTAGGGATTCTGGATAGGTCTCCTACAAATTAACACATATTCTAGGACTTTTATTAATTTGAAAATAAAATATATTTGGTACAAGTTTTACACTAAATAGTGCTTTAAAATCTTTTGATATTGTGTCTCATTTCCATAAGAAGGTAGAATTTTTAAAAATGCATGATACAATGAAGCTTTTAATCAAAGATATCTATAGCAACATCAACATGCATATCCTGTTGAATGATTATGAAACCACAGCCAATTCAACTGTGTAAGCCTAAAATCTTTAATTTGTTGGTTTAATATAAAAATCTCATACTCAAATCCTTAATGTTTCCCAAGAAACACTACACTCTAAAATATTAAAGTATTACCACACCCGTGTAGGTCTTATTTGCAAAACAATCACGAACAGAACATACACTTATTGTCAGTGTTTTTTCCCTTGGGATAAGGAAAAATAAGAAAACTTTTGAGTTTATTCACAACATAGTCCACAAACCAAAAGTGGCAGAATTGTTTCAGCTCATCACTTTCATTTACAAAAGAAGCATTTAGACGGGAGGTTTCAGGTTTAAAAAAATAATAGCATGAGGCATCACTGCTTGCTCTCTTCTCTCAAACCATCTAAGAAGGGCTCACAGTTCTCAGGAAAAATGGTCAGGGCCCAGAGTCCTCCAAAGCAGGGGTCATCCCTTAAGGGCAAAATTAATGATGCCTGGTGAAATGAAGAAAAAGACTCTGTATTTGCTGTTTGACAGTTGACAAATTTGTTTGTTTTTGTTTGTTTTGTTTGTTTGTTTTAGAGAGAAAGAGCATGAGAGAGCACACAAGCAGGGAATGGGGGGAGGGGTAGAGAGAATCTCAGACATGGGGCTCGATCTCATGACCCTGAGATCATGACCTGAGCTGAAATCAAGAGCTGGATGCTTAACCAACTGAGTCACTCAGGTGCCGTGATAGCTGGCAACTTTGAAGTCCCCTCCTTTCCTCTGCATTTTGCCCTACATCTGGGCAAGCTGATAAGAAAGCCACTCACCCCAAGCAATCCCCGAGCCCCACGCAGGAATGCTCACCCCTCATCCTGGTCTTATGACCCAGGCACTATAAAATCCTAATCACTCTCTGCTTTGCTTACTACCTGGATTTTCATGAGTCTTCCAGCTGTCCCCAGAAAGTCACATTACATGAGTAATAAAACTTTTCATATCCTCTTGGTGGGTGTGGGGTCATCAGTATCAGCTTCTAAACAAATTTTAGGTCATGTTGATCCAGCATCCGGGCAGTCACAAAACACCTGGCTTAGATCAGCAAGGCCAAGGTACATGTAGGCTATGAGATCCTACCAGTATGTTTTGCAGCATGGAGTGGCAAGATAGGGGCAGCTAAACAAAGTAACACACAGGGCCCTGTGTTTGAACGAAGCAGGCTGGATGGGGGAGAAAGTGTAAGTGACAAGCTTCCCCCAGAAACTCTGATTTTAGACAGCTGGAAAAGTAAATGTTGACAATTCATGTACACACACACACACATGCACGCACACATACACACACACTGTGGCATGCAGGGCTCACTGTAAAGGTGGGCAAATCTTGTTAGCTCTTGAGAAAGTGTTCTGTGGTAGCAGACCAAAATTCCAGGTTAACAGCTACTCCATTTAGACTTTTCAGGCTCCTCTGTCACGTAAACATTCTGCAGAGGGAAGATACGGGAAGAATGCTCTCCCTTCAAAACACATACTTCAAAGGAGCTATCACATGATTTTTGCAAAGATACTTCCAGACAAAATTTTTTTCAAAAAGAATATTACAAATTGCTGCTGGACAAAGAATTCAGACTAATAAGAAAGAAGTTCTAATGAAGAGAATAGGAAAAAACAGGCATATATCATCAGTGAGATGGTGGGATTGGGGAAGGAAATGAAACAAAAAGAATAATTACAGAAATGAATTCATAGAAGCAGAAAGGAGAAGAGACGTTGCTGGAAACCCAGTCAAGGACAGGGGCTATCGGCTGGAGTAAATACAGCCATACAGCAATGGGAAAGGGAAGGGCAGGGGTCCGAGGTCCGCAGATGGTAGGATGGAGATGGAAGGTGGGTAGAGGAGGACCACAGTTCGCATAACTGCTGTCCCTGAGAAAGAGAGACATCCAACCAACAGAAAATCAATATGCGGATGATATTTTAGAACAGTGGTTCTCCAAGTGGGATCCTCAGCCCAACATCATCACCTGGGAATTTATCAGAAATACACATTTTAGAGCCCTTCCCAAGACCTAACCAAATCAGAAACTGGGTTCGGGCCTAGCAAGTTGTGTTTTTAACAAGCTCTCTAGGTGAATCTGGCACTCAAATTTAGATACACTATCATGGAAAATCATTTCCCCCAAATAAAGGAAGATCTCCATTACAGGTTAAAGGACACCTTGGATTTTAAGAAAATCAGGTACTAAATATTAACACTGTGACATATCTATAGGCATTTGGGCCCAAAACAAAACAAGACAAAAGTAAAAATGAAGTCACTGGCACTGGGAGAGAAAAATCAGGCTGGCTTCCTTATTTCCCACTGCTACATTTGATGACAGGGAACAGCAAGACAGTAGCTACAGAAGTCCTCAGAGAAAAGATTTCCAATGGGTTTTATTTACGAACAAATGTAGAACAGGTCTCAAAGCCAAGTTTAGTGATACTAAACCTAGTTCTCTTTTGCTTTGATCATATCACCCCTTAGAAGACATGCATTAATGCTTCTGGATATAACTCACAATTCTCCTTTGTACGAGGAGTTTTTGCTTTTCTTAGACCCTTTCCTGCTACACTGCCTGTCTTATAGCTGTTTCACCTCTCAGGATCAGCCCCAAGCAATTGAGTGCGTGAGAAAAGGGAAAGCAGCAAACTCAACTCAGTCAGGGATCCAGCAGCTTCATATACTGGAAGGTGGCCTCACAGAACCTGAGAGAATCTTTTTTAATTTCATTAATTAAGTTTTAGTTGTATGCAACTGATGCATCACTGAACTCTGCCTCTGAAACTAATAATACACTGTATGTTAATTAACTGAATTTAAATCAAAAAAAAAGAAAGAAAAGAACCTGAGAGAATCTTCAAGATTAATCAGAGTTTGCCCCTTTAGGAGGGTCTTCCCTGACCCCCTTTGCCAAAAGTCACCTTTCCTCCACCACTCTCAGCCACCCTATCTTGCTTTGTTTTTCCTTGTTAAAGTTATCCACAGCAAATGTATCTGTATTTGTCCATTGTCTGTCTTTGTTCACTGCCTGTCTCCCTCCACTAGCGTACAAGGTCAATGGGAGTTAGGACTCGGCCTGTTTGGTTCACTCTGTATCCTTAGTGCTTACCTAGCACAGTCCCTGGCACATAGTAGGTTCTCAATAAATTTATCGAATAACTGAATAGAGACCTGCCCTTGGAGATAAGGAAACTGAGATCCCACGTGAAAAAAGGATGACCTTCAAAGCAAATGTTATTGCTATTAATAGATTCATTATTTGATTTAAATAATTGATTTAAATACATAGATAGTCCTCAAATTTAATATTAACTGTGTTGGTATTTGCCGGGAGGGACGCCTGGGAAGTCTGCACCTATGTCAACAGAACTTCAGGATCTTGGTGAAGCAAGACGTGATACAGATCAGCCAAAGACGGCCTCTGTGTACTGGTCACTACGTCGTCTATTTGTCTCTGCAGGTGGAGACCCATTAGCTTAAAAGCCCGCTGGCACCATACTCAAAATTTAAGCATTTAATTATTTTTAAAAATAGCCCAAACAAGCAGATTTTTAGCCATTTAGAGCCTGCCTGCTTTGCACACCTCCCAAAACTTCACTTCACAGCTGTTGGCTTTTGTGGTGATAAGCTTCCAAGCTGCTATGGTCCTCTAGGGCTCTCTGACCCCGAGCCCTGCAGTGCCCCTGGGGGACATCCCTCTTCCCCATGAGTCCCCCTTGCTCTTCTCCCCTTCCGAGGAGCAATCCCCAGGTAGCTCTGGACAGACCCTTCTGTAAAAGACTCCCCTCTCGTGCAACCACATCCAAATGCCATACTCCCATCACATGAATGATTCATCATGGGCCCATCAATGCCTAGGAATCTGTGCTGAATATAGGTATATGATCTGAAACCTGAGGGAGTCTCCTCCCATCACCATGAGAAAAAATATCCTCCTGTTTTGGGGGAAAGAAACCTGGTGCCAGAAGATGACCTGAAATCTCAGCAGAGAAGCTGACCCATCAATGACACAGACAGCTTTGGGAAAGGCTGCCCTGCCCCACCCCAATGCTCTAAGGCCACAGGAATGCAGCTGTATCTGCAGTCCTCCAGCTTACAGGAGGAGACAGGCTGGTGTCAGGTAAAGTGTGTGTGGGGAGTGTGGAGGAAAATTCAAACACACCACATTAGATAACAGAGGATCTGGACAGGGCTTCCCATGTTCAGTCTGGTCACAGTGAAAAGAATCAGGATCATATCTGTGCAAACAGAAATAGAAAAGAAAAAGAGAACGAAGGGAAAAAACACAAGGGAGGATGGTAAGAAACATTATGGACATGTAGAAGAAAGGGAGGGAAGGAGAAAAAAAATAGCATGGAAGAAGGAGAGAAAGAACCCAGTCTGGAAGCCAAGAGAACCCAGGAAAAAGAAGAGACTTCCCCCCGTAAGGTTTCAGCAATATGAAAAATGCAATAGGAACATGAACTCAACAAGACAAATAGTCAAGAACTTAAAGACAAAATGATAAATAAGAGGGTGTTATGGAAGGATGATCACAGATCTAAAGAAACAAACCGAGGATAAAACACCACTGTTACAGAACTATCAAATAAATCAGAACACGAAGGAACACAGCAGATAAAAATCAAATTATGGGCCTAAATAAAAGACCGGTAGCAATCAGAATGAATCCATAGGAAAATGACCAAGAGACTTTAAAAATTAAAGAGAATAGATATGTAAGGCACATGGAAAGTACCTCACATAAGGATAAGTCCTGTTCAGGAAATTCAGTGAGCAAAAAATGAAACAAAAAGAATATATTGAGAGATACAATATATAGCAGAAAATTTCTTTAAACTGAATGAGGAATTGAGTTTGTATATCCCAAAGGCACAGTACATTTAAATAAAAACTCTTGCTACATTGAGCCTTATGGTAGTTAGGCTGTAACTTCATAGAACTCTAGGCAATCAGACAGAAATGTGTTTGAGGCCTAAAAAGGGGAAATGTCAATCTGGCCTGAAATTTCTCCAGAGGAGCATTTACTGATATTCATGGGGCAACTTCTGTCACTCATGAAGAACATGTGACCTAAGGACACTGCTCTAGGGCAAATTGTTAGGAATGGAGAAAAGCATCAGGCAGACATTCTCAAGTATGAAAAAACTAATTAAATGAGTTACTTGTGAATCTTTCTTTAAAAAAATACAAAAACTACTGAATCACAGAATCCAGCCAACAAAATGACGGATGGAAAAGCCTTGATTAAGGGACTAGCAGAAGCTCAGTACCAGAAAGCAGTGGGGTTGTGTGTTGATCAAAATAGGCTAGATATCAGTGCAAACAACCCGTACCTCTCGGTGGCTTTTGTCCTCAAAAATTTACTTCATGATCGTGCAAAATCTGCTCTAGGGCATCCATCAGCCTCTCCAGGGAACCTGCCTTCCATGCGAAGGTTCAGCACTGCACCTCCACAAAAACACGTGATTCCACATTCTCTGAGACAAGGGAGGAGAGCTCCAGAGATTCTCACAAGGGCAACTGAATGCTTCCATCCAAAGTGACACATGGGCACTTGTAATCTTTTATGTGATGATCGGTCAGGAGCAGCCACAAGTGGGGACAGAGGAGAGACTCAGGAAACAACAAGAGGTCCTAGAGACAAGAGGCACAGCACACCACACAGAGCCTCAGAAGAAAGACATCAGAGTGGTCAGGAGGCAGAAGACAGGAGTGAGGGGAGCACTTAGGCCAGAGTCTTTATTGTGGTTTCCATGTCAAAGGTGAGGCAGGACAGGGTGAACAGTTTAGGACTGGCCAGTTTGAATAATCTCTGCAGACTATGGGCTTTAGAGGTTGCCCCTAGTTGGCAGGCACCTGACCCTGGGATGATTAAGGCAGAGGACTATTGCCTTCTGGGATGTGTGGGCCAGAGAGAGGAGGCAAGACTCTGGGTTGGTTAGTTTGCACACTGAAGACACACTCTAGGCTGGGCCCTTTGCCATCTCCAAGAACTGGCTAGCCTTAGGAGGGGTAGTCTCTCCATAACCAGAAAGGGTTTTTTAAGATGTCAAAATACAATATGCAGAAAACTAAAAATATTTACAGTACAGTGGGTCACTTCCACTCATATCTTATTAGCTAGAGCAAGTCATATGGCTATACCTATCCTCAAGAAGATGAAGAAGAGCCATCTCTCCATGTGCCTGGGAAGAGGAGAGCTGGAAATGACAGTGAACAGCGCTAATCTCTACCACAAACAGTATTGAGAAAGGTCTGAGAGGGAAGAAAGCATGATCACAGAATTGTAAATACTAACACTTCTTAAAAAAAAAGAAAAGCCTAATGATGAAACCAACCAACTAAAAGATTCAAAATCAAAATAATGAGGGTGCCTGGGTGGCACAGCGGTTAAGCGTCTGCCTTCTGCTCAGGGCGTGATCTCGGCGTTATGGGATCGAGCCCCACGTCAGGCTCCTCCGGTATGAGCCTGCTTCTTCCTCTCCCACTCCCCTTCCTTGTGTTTCCTCTCTTGCTGGCTGTCTCTATCTCTGTCGAATGAATAAATAAAATCTTAAAAAAAAAATCAAAATAACGACCTCCAGAATGGGCAAATGATGAGCTCCAATGCCATCTGCATAGAAGATGGAGACTAATAGCTGTGTGCCCCTCCTTGGCTGGCAAATATGAGTCTGGCTTTTCTGTGGCAGCAGTGGCAGAGGTCCCAGTGCCAAGTGGGTGCTGGAAGGCAGCTGCGTGGGATCTCCACATGTTGGCAGGGATTGCGCCTGACAAGTGTCATCTGGGAGCCAGAAGTAGGAAGGAGATCCCTGATTTCTGTGGCTTCCTGAACGTTTCCTGCTTTCTGCTCTTGGCCAAGGAAGCAATCCCTTTGCTAGGTCAGTTCTCCAGGTTGTTCTGGGAGTCCTTCCTAGAAACTTGGCCTGGTGCATGTTCCTCTAGTCCTGCCAAAAATACACATGTATCTAATTCTCTATATTAAAAATCTTTCTGCTCAAACTAGGCACATTGGCCTCCTTATTTGTAACTGAGCTGTTACTGATACATATTACCTCAATTCTTAGGCTCAAATCAGTTTTAGGTGGATTGAAGAATTACAGTAGTCCCTCCTCATCCAAGGGGGATACATTCCAAGACTCCCAGTGGATGCCTGAAACCACAGATAGTACTGCACTCTATATATGCTGTGTTTTTTTCCTATACATACACATCTATGGTAAAGTTTAATTTATAAATTAGGCACAGTAAGGGATTCATGACAGTAACTAATAATAAAATAGAACACATAGCAACGTACTGTAATGAAAGTTATGCGAATATGGTCTCTGTTTCTCAAAATATCTTACTGTGCTATATTCACCCTCCTTACTGTGATGAGGTGAGATGATAAAATGCCTATGTGAGGATACAAAATGAGGTGAATGACGCAGGCACTGTGTCAGAGCGTTAGGCTACTACTGACCTTCTGATAATTTGTCAGGAGGAACACCTGCTTCCAGACCGGGGCTGACTGCAAGTAATTGAAACCGTGGTAAGCGAAACCACGGGTAAGGGAGCGGGGGCTACTACTGTACATTGAAAGAAAAACCTTAAAACTTCTAGAAGAATATGTAGTAGAATATATTTATACCCTGAGAATTGGGAAGAATCTCTTTAAAAGACTCAAATTTCTTTCTCTCCCTCTCTCCCTCTCTCTTTTTTTTTTGAAAGAGAGAGAGTATGTACGTGTGTGTGGGGGGGGCAGCAGGACAGGGAGGGAGAGAATCATTTTTTTAAAAAGATTTCATTTATTTATTTGAAAGGGAGAGAGAGAGAGACTGAGACAGAGAGAGAGAGAGTGCATACATGAGCAGGGGAGGGAGAAGCAGACTACCCGCTGAGCAGGAAGCTTGATGTGGGGCTCGATCCCAAGACCCCGGGATCATGACCTGAGCTGAAGCCAGATGCTTAACCGACTGAGCCACCCAGGCATCCCAGAGAGAGAGAATCTTAAGCAGGCTGCATGCTCATCACAGAGCCCAACACGGGGCTTTATCTTACGACCCCGAGATCATGACCTGAACTGAAATCGAGTTGGATGCTTAATTGACTGAGCCACCCAGGTACCCCAAAAGAGTGATTTCTAACTATAAAGGAAAAGACTGAGAAATTTGACTACATTAAAATTTAATACTTATGCTTATCAAAAAAATGAAAGGAAAGGCCACAGTCTGAGAGAGGATACTGGCAGACAAACAAAAATTTGGGACTGGTATTCATAATATAAAAAGAACTTCTACTTGTTATTAAGGAAAAAGAAGAAACTAAATAGGAAAATCAATAAAAGTAACAAATAGGCAATTCATTGATGAAGAAATATAAATGACTGGGAAACATAATAAAGATATATAAGTTCACTAGCAAAATAAAATGCAATCAAACCTGAACTTACATTATGTAAGTTAAAAATATAATTAAAACACAATTAAAAACATTATTTTATATCTATCAGATTTGCAAGAACTAAAAATACATTTTGATACCACCTGTTATTGAGAATGTGACAGAAAGGGATTTTTTTTTAACTAATTGTGGGAATATAAACTGCTATAATTCTGATGGAAAACAGTTGGGATTTAACTAATAAAGTGGAATATGTGTATACCCTACAACTTAAAAATCAGTCCTAGCTGTATACTCTAGAAAAACTCTTGCAGGTGTATATAAATGTGTAAGAATGTCGTGGTAGAATTGTTTCATAACAGCTAAAAACGAGAAACAATGTAAACATCCATTAGCAGGAGAACAGGAATTGTGGTGCAGTCGCACAATGGAGTCCCATAGAGCAGTACAAGTGGCTGTCCTGTTCAGTACAGAATATAACCTCCAAATTCTAGTTGGCTTAAAACTACAAGGTTTTTTTTTTTTTTTCCTCCTATTCAATGTGGGTTGGCAGGAGGCTCTGTTCCACAAAATCACTTAGAGACCTAGGTAAAGACTTTGCCATCTTATAGTTGCACAATCAGACCACAAAGTGTTTAAGGTCACCATTGGAGGGGAAGAGAAAAGGCGCTCTAGTTAACTGCCTTGACTTGAGCATGATACGTGACACTTCTGCTCAGAGTCCATTGTCCAGAATCAATTGTATGGCTCTGGTCTAGATGCAAGGGAGGCTGGAACATACAGGGAGGATACAAAATATTTGGTGAACACTATCTGTGCCATGTAAATGAACCATACATGTAACATGAATAGATATAACAAAGTTGAATGATGGGGGTGCCTGGGTGACTCAGTCAGTTGTGTTCAACTCTTAATTTCGGCTCAGGTCAAGATCCTAGGGTTGAGAGATTGAGCCCCGAGTTGAGCTCTGCATTCAGCATGCAGTCTGCTTGAGATTCTCTCTCCCTCTCCCTCTGGCCCTCCCATTTGTGCTCTCTATCTCTCTCTCTCTCTCTCTCTCTCAAGTAAATAATCTTTAAAAAATGGTGCTTACCCTCAGAGGAAGGGAGGAAGATATAATTAAAGGGGGATACTCAGGGGTTTCCATCAGGATAGGTAATATTTTAGTTCAAAATCTGGGTGATGAATCCATAATTATTTGCCAAATCATTTTTAATTCCCTTTGTATAACTTTATTATTACATAGTAAATTAAGAGACATTGGCTAGGGGTGCCTGGGTGACTCAGTCGGTTAAGCGTCTGCCTTCAGCTCAGGTCATGATCCCGGGGTCCTGGGATTGAGCCCTGTATCGGGCTCCCTGCTCAGTGGGGAGCCTGCTTCTCCCTCTGCCCCTCCCCACTGCTTGTGCTCTCTCTCACTCTCTCTCATGCTCTTTCTTTTTCAAATAAATAAATAAAATCTTTTTTTAAAAAAAGACATTGGCTATTAAAGATGACATCCATATTAATGAGCTAAAAATCATCAGCTGTATAACTTAAACATTTTCTTTGAGCAGAAAAAAATGAAATGTATACTGTGATACGTACAAATAGTTTTAACTGATGTTTATATTAAAGCTGTGCACATTTTTTAGTTCCCCGGGACACTAAAATTTAAAGTAATGTACACTTACGGTTATTAAATGATTTGAGTCAATATCCTGGAACATGCACTGAGCGATTCTATGAAATTTTCCAGAAGGTGGACAAGCGTCCTTATTTGTTGAGTGGTGGTATCATCCTTAACTGCCTTGGTCAATGCTGGGAAAGAAACTATAAGAATTAATTATAAAGCTAAATTATTTTGCTGTGCTTTCGTGCTCATAAGCAATTATGCTGTGCTTAATATTTTATAAAGTAAAGGAAATAGCTATTTAACAACCTCAGAATGGAAACAACATAATAAGAGCTATCCGTTATTGTAACTAAAATGTTGCTAAGTGATTTATACACCTTTTCTCTCGTTCTTTTTACAGTAATTCTTGAGGAAAGTCTCATAACTCCCAAATTCAAAAGGGCTGAATAACTTGTCCAGGGTCACATGGCAAAAACATGGCAGATCCAAAATTCAAAGCCAGATCTGTCTGAAGCAGACCACATGAATGAATGTAGGGTGGAAAAGAACTTCAAGAGATCACCAAATCAATCCCTTCCTCTGGGAGGGGCTGCCAACAGAGGAACATTCTGGGCTTCCCATTAATGTAAATTTCCAGGATAGAGGATCATCATTATTTTTTGGGTATATTTTAGGTTCCATCACTCCGTGTGTGCACCACTGTGTTAGAGAAGGAATGAATGGGACAGTGAGAGTTAGAGAGTGGCCATTAGGGTCCCTGAGCAGGACACACTGAGGATCACTAAGGCACTTGCACCCACATGGGTCAGCATCCTCTTCCTCTCTAATTAGCCAACGACACACATAATCTGCCTAGACTAACACGCGTAGCTGCTCATGGCTGCTCCATTCCACTCAAGAGCTCTGCTGCGTTAGAAAAGAAGCGTTTTCAATTATACTTCTGTGAACCTCAGCCACTTTGAAAGATCAGCTGCCTTAACCCAAAAATACAATCCCAGTAACAAGCCTGTGTGGATGAGTCAGGCTAAGGGAAAATGCGAAGAACACACTGGCTCAAGAGAGCCTTTGCCATAGGTCTTTGTTGTCTTTGTTTAGGCTTCTTGGAAATCTTAATCGAGGCTCTTCCTGTGCATCCAGAGCTCACCCGCCAGAATCTAGTAGATAAGGAGACTGATGTATGGGGTGGGGGAGGAGAGAAAAAGAGGGGCAGGGAGAGGGAGGTTGGGGAGGTCAATAATAGTGTCAATAACAGGGGGATGCTCCTTAGGGTCCCTAGAGAAGCCAGTCAGGCTATGATCAAGCCAGTCATAATAATAGTAACGGACATTCACTAAACACCCAAATGTCAGGCACTGAAGCAGTTTCCCTCACAATTAAATTCTCACAACTCCAAAAGGAGGGTGTTATTATCCCTTGCCCTTGGCAGTGAGTGGTGGATTTGAACTCAGATATGTAACTCCAGCATCTGTGCTATTTCCAACATGGCACAGACTGACTCATTATCAGTAAGGTACCCAACCTGCTTAATTTATGACGTGCTATGGTTTTTCAGCCAATCCAATCCCAGCTATTGAACCAAAGCTGTTTAATAAAATTGAATCTATTTAACCTAAGTTATTTAACTTCTACATGCCTAAGTTTCCCTGTATGTAAAGTGCGGCAAATAATAGTACCTACTTCATATACCATTATGCATATTAAGAGAGTTAATATTTATAATACTTCCTAGAGCATGCCTAGCACACAGTGTTATGTAAGTGGTTGTTATATAAAATTCTCTCTAAATAAAGCTTGCCCCTACGGCAGCTGGGAGAATGGCCATATTCTTCCAGCAGAGAAAACATGACTCAGAGAACCTGGGGTGGAGGAAGACTCAGAAGACAGACAACAAAGAAGGTTCTTGTATTTGAGGGTGTCAGAAAGTCAGGAAGGAGGATGCAGGCCTCCAGCTTGAAGCCAACAGTCTAATGTCCATAGGTGCTGAGCTGGAAACTGATCCCGTGAGTTCTATCTTCTCTACCAGGAAAAATGAGAGTGAAATTGTTAATTGTAGCATAAACAGAGTCAAGAGGGAGCTGAATCACAAGATGTGTATGGGGGTCGCAAGGGAAGTGCCCACTACCCCAACTATATTCATGGTGAGTTATATCCCAGGGACAGAAAGAGTGCCTGGGCATGGTTCCAGAAGCACAGTTGCTGATTTCCAAAAAACCACAGATTTTCTCCAAAGAGTCAGAGGCCACCTGTGACCTGGCTTCCTGCCCCCTCCCTGGACATCTCAGCAGCACCCTGCATGCTGGTTATGCTCAACCACCTGTGGTTTCCTCAACTTCCCAAGGAGTTTCAAGCTCTGGTCTCAGCCTACCAGGAGCACCGAAGAACGACTACAGTCTTACAGGCTTTAGGGAAGGTCCAAGACCTAGTTTAAGACCAGAAAGCACAAAACTCTTACTGCTCTGACCAATCCAATCACACTTGGCCACACAGGCACCTACCCTGAGCAAGCCCTTCCCAAGGAGNCCTTCCCACTCCCTCACAGATCGAGGCCACGGCTGGCCCACTGCCCACTCCTGCTCTGCACAAGGACGAGGACGAGGCTGCAGAGCATGTGGGGCACAGTGGGGGCCGAGTGTGAAAAGATGAAAGGGTCCTACCCTGCCCCTGATGCCCATTTCTGAAAAAAACAGTGCCCAAGAAAATACGTTTCTAGCCTTCTTACGGTCAGTAGGTCTGGTGATAGAGCCGGTGGGTATTTGCTTGCAGAGTTATTTAGCATCTTAACCTTGCTATCCATCGTCCCTCATCCCCCAGCCCCCAGCACATTGCCATGTTCTTCATGACCTGTCCAGATACTCTCCACCCAAGCCACAGCTTTCTGTCTGCTTCTCTGGCCTGTAGCAGACCTCTGGTGCCCACAAGCCTTGCTCAAAATGCATGCAGTGCCAAAGCATCACAGCCAGATAGTGACTGTCATGCCTGTGATGGGGTTAACCTCAACCCCAGTCCTCTCCCTCCAAAATATAAGGAAAGGAAAAGAAAAACCTTTACTTAGGGGATACTAACAAAAGAATGCTCAATACAGTTGCAGATAATGCTTTTTTTTTTTTTAAAGATTTTATTTATTTATTTGACAGAGAGAGAGATAGCCAGGGAGAGAGGGAACACAAGCAGGGGGAGTGAGAGAGGAAGAAGCAGGCTCCCAGCATAGGAGCCTGATTTGGGGCTCAATACCATAACGCCAGGATCACGCCAAGAGACACAGGCCTGCTCTATCTCCAGAAAGTCATCAAACATCTGAAGCACGGGTACTTTTTATATTTTTGTTTTTTTTTTTTTTTCCTCAAATGACAACAATCTGTTCAACCACTGGCTCAGTTTTAAAGACTATCTTTTAATGATTTTCTCTCTTAGCGTATCATAATTAGGGGCTTGGTGGTTGGTGGCTATGAATTTGGTTAATTATAGGCTAAGAAAAGGTGGGGCTGGGGAAATGCCTACTGGCCTCAAAATTGAGTGCAAAAATGTAAATACCATTTTGGTTACAAATTTGGCATTTTTTCCCTTCCATGTCAATGGGCAAAGTTCATGATGATGAAACCTGCTAGACTGGACACCGTTAGAAGAAAACACTGCCAAAGAACCAATGATTTGTTAAGCTCACTCACTGTTCCAAGGCCACACAGTGTGGCTCTCTCCATGGGGTTCTGTGGTCCACAGGTCTGCAGTCAATGACCAGGAATGGTGCTACCAGCCTGGGTGACATTTCATCAGCTGTTAAAAATCCCCAGATATTTCAAACTGTGCAACGTGGCAGACCCTGATGGTTGGCTGTAACTATTCACATCTGCTGTTGTATCTGAAGGCAGCCATGGACAACATGTTCATGAATAAACATGGCTGTGTTCCAGCAACGCTTTTTTATAAAAACAGGTAACAGGCCAGATTTGGCCTGTGGGCCATCATTTGCTGACTCCTTTAACAGTTGGAATATTAACATTTTCCACTTTCCTCCTTGAACAGATATTTCTATCCTATTCTACTTCCCTTTCAGAATTTTATTTTAATGTCCTACATTTTTATGTTTAAGTCTTATTTCTCACCCTGTTATCATGCTTTGTCACAGAAATGTGTGTAATAAACTGAATTTAATAACTTTTTGAGCTTGCAGGCTCAAAGTGCCAAAATATTTATCTTGGGTTGAGTTATCAATTCTGATTATTAAGACAATTGATCAAGAACATAAATATACAATATCTCACAGCACATGAAAACAGTATGAAATTCAACTTTCAGTGCTCATAAATAAAGTTCCATTGGAATACAAAAAACTCATAAATATATTCAAATTCTGATAAATAGTAAAGAAACATAAACATATATTTATTGGAAATACACCTTGCAGCAAGATGGCTTTTTTATTGGTTCCTGTATGCACAGATGGATACCACTGATTATTTGAATGACAGAGTAGTGTTCAGCATTAGTTTTATGTGTCCTTTTTAAAAAACTTCAAGCTCTGAGGAAACTTTTTGCTATAGATGGGAAAAGAAGCAGTTTGGTTGTTGGTTTTTTATTTTTATAGCAGTGTCCTTCAGTTGAACTCCATCTGAGTTATATGCCCAAAATCACATGGCAATCTAGGTTCCAATATTATTTTTAGTGGTCATTTAGGTCCTCCTGCAATTTTGTTGAAACTAAAGAAGCAGAAATCACCCGACCTGCAAAAGGGGACACTGCTCAGGTGTTAGGTACAACAAGATGTTTGTGGCACTCCTGGCCTTTACAGAAACATCGCTTATACCCTCACGTCCTCCTCCATTCCCATAGATCACTCTGCTCTTCCTAACAGATTCTGAACTAATGCTGTAGCTGAAACCCTTTCTGTTTGCTATGCAATGGGGATTTTAGAAAATTAGAAACCATGAACTCTTTTTCTTGCAGGTCGCACTTACTTATTGGCTAGGCCTGCCAATTTTGAGACACCACATTTAAGTGTGGAAGATGAGAAAACATGCAAGAAACAAAAATATCCCCTTCTCAGTCCCATGTCAGGATGGTCACTTGCCTCTTCTCTTTCTTGGCCTAGAATTTCTATCTTGCAGCTCTGATTGCATTAGGTCTACTGTACCAGTTACCGTTCTGCAGGTTCTGTTTTAAGCAGCAGGAATGAACTCTGGATGACTTCTGTGAAAAGGTAACTTAATGGAAAGATCTGGTGGCTTAAAGAATTGAGGGAAAAGTTGAATATCCAAGACTTGTAGTGGCAGCACAAGGGATAGCAGTAATGGGAACATCACCCCTGGTTATCATTTTGTTCCCTATCTGGGTGGCTCAGCTCTAATTGTCCTCAGTTGATGTATCGCTCTACCCAAGATTCAAATTCCCAGAGATGATCAGATTGGCGGTGTTAGGGTCATGGGCCCATATACTGACTGGGGTGGTTCATCCTCCAATTTTTCTTTTTTTCTTTTTTTTTTTTTAAAGATTTTATTTATTTATTTGACAGAGACAGCCAGAGAGAGGGGGAACACAAGCAGGGGGAGTAGGAGAGGATGAAGCAGGCTCCCAGCGGGGGAGCCTGATGTGGGGCTCGATCCCATAACGCTGGGATCACGCCCTGAGCCGAAGGCAGACGCCTAACAACTGAGCCACCCAGGCGCCCTCATCCTCCATTTTTTCAATATCCTAAGTTTTCTTTTCTCCCCGCTTTGCCTAAATCAATGCCTGCATTACTACTGCAACCCAAATATACCCAAGTGCCACCAGCCTAAGAGAAAATACACATATAAGGTAATCTTAGAATTCTGATGTTATGGGTTCTGTGCCTCCTCTTGAAGAAAGCAGGACATCAGTCTCCACCCACAGTGTGTCTCCTGGGTCTTTATTGGAGTCCTAGGGAAGTCTCGCAGAAGTCACTGGTGGTTCTTCCCCTTTCCAGCCCCTGCTAATTTCAGTTCTAGAGAAATCGCTGGATTGAGGATTTCTCTGCTGCCAAGCCCTGCTCTCCTAGGCAAATGCCAAATCACTGCCAAGCTTCCCTCAGTGCTACCAGGGCCAATAATCCTCCCTATGCTTGAGCTTCTGTCCTCAAACGAGAATGCCTCTCTTTCCAGGTCTATATCATACACTGTCCCCTAGGCTGCAGAGTAACTCTATTGGGTCCCATGTTCCATGTTGAAAACAGCTTCGTTGTTTCTGCCTGTGGCCCCCTCTCTCTGGGACCAAGCAGGAGAATATACCAAGGGGTCTCGCCCTCCTTCTCTCTACCTCCCATAACACTTTGTCCTACATTCCTTGAAGGTCCCTGTATTAGTCATCACCCCCTCCCCTGCAAAAGAACCAATAGGACATTCTATCTATCTATAATCTATCATCATCATCTATTGAGAAAGACATTTATTTTAAGAAACTGGCTCACAGGACTATGGAAGCTGGCAAATAAAAATCTTTAGGGTAGACCAGCAGGCTGGAAACCAAGAGCAGAGTGGCTGCTGCAGATAGAGTCTAAAGGCTGTCTGCTGGCAGAATTCTTTCTTCCTTGGGGAAATTAATCTTTTTCTAGAAAGGCCTTCAACTGATTGGATGGAGCTCACATATTATGGAGGGTAATCTGCTTTACTCAAAGTCTACTGATTTAAATGTTAATATGATCTAAAAAATATCTTCACAGCAACATCAAGACTACTGTTTGACCAAATACCTGGGGAGCATGGCCTAGCCAAGCTGACACATAAAATTAGTCATCACAGCTCCTTACGTAAACAGACACATTAGTAAAAACCCATGGTTGTCAACCTAAAAATGTATCTTAAATGCTCATTGTGAATACCACAGATTTAATCAAAAGCCTACTAAGCTTTGTATGTCAAAGTAAATCTTCCTTTTATTTTTTTAAACCTATTAAAATATGTGTTGAGAGGTCTGTGGTTTACCAAAATATCTCAAAGATTTAGTTCGTGCTCTTAATATTCAATGTCACATGATGTCATAGTCTGTATTTTTCCTAAAAAGGCAGGCTTTTAGAAATTCAGTCATTCAGGGGATACAGCAACCAATCAACTCCGGCGGTCCAGACAGAATACAAGTTTGAGTGAAAGGCCTCAGCTAAGCGGGACTGCGAGAAGCCCAGAGTGCCAAAGGAGGGGAGTGTCACGTGGTACTTTGTCCTCCTTCCCTGATATTCACTCCCGTGTCTTAGTCTGTCCTCATTGCTATGGCTGTACAGGAAGTGTGTGTGTGCAGTTAACTGCCTGTGGACACACAATGCCTTCAGGAGGAACAGAAATCTACACTTCCCCTTTAGCACTGGAGTACAGGCTGAAAGCACAGACTGTACACTGCTTCCACAGACTTAAAAGTAGGGTCCAAGTGGCTGGCTGAGCAAGGAGGCCTGCTAGGAAGCTGAAGGAGAGGAGCCCAAAGGCTCAGGCTGGGGGAGACTGTAAGGATAGTCTTGAACTTGGGACTGACAAAGTGACCTTGGCTAACCACTTGGTCATTCCAAGTTTCAGACCTCCCTGCCTCTAAATTGGGGCTAATCTCTTGCCCCCTCACAGAGTTCTTGTAAGGGTGACATGAAATAACTCAACTGAAAAGGCCAATCCAATCCCATGCCCATAGTAGGCACTCTTGATATATTTGTTATTTAATCTACGGATAGTAAAAAATCAGTGACCAGAAAATAGATGCTTAGCTTTCACTGGGGGCAATTTACATTTTTCAAAATTCTCAACTGCCTCATGATTCAGGTCACTCTGACAACGATTAGACTGAGTGCCACAGTCATGGTCTCTATGGAGATCTATTATAGACAGGCTGGTATCTATAACCTAAAGTGCCCATTATTTGGGACTTCAAAATACAAGTCCCCTTTGATGATTCCATTTTCCCTGGGAAGCTGGGTGATTTTAGCTCTGTGGCATAAAGCAGAGGGGATGTTGGGGGAAGAGCAACACTAAGGTAATGGGGGAGAAGATCTGGAATGAGGAGAGAAAGGGGCACATCCTAGATTTCTTTATGTCTGTTTTATGTACACCTGGTTGTAGAAGCACACATGTAAAATGTGGGAAATTTGGAACCTAAAAGGACAATAGAGGTAAGAGAACAATTATTGATCCATATGTTATCTCCCAATGCCAATGTTAACAGCATTAATGCATGTATTCTTTCAGTCTTTTTTGTTTCTTTTATTATAGAGCAATTATCTTGTATATACATTTTAACATTGTAGTTTTTTTAAAAAAGATTTTATTTATTTATTTGAGAGACAGAGAGAAGAGAGAGCGCAATGGGGGCCATGGAGAGGGAGAAGCAGACTCCCCACTGAGCAGGGAGCCCAACGTGGGGCTCAATCCCAGGACCTCAGGATAACGACCTAAGCCAAAGGCAAATGCTTAACTGACTGAGCCACCCAGGCACCCCAGCATTGTAGTTTTTAATCTAGTGTTTTAATGTAAGAATTTACCCATGCTACTATAATATATACACTTTTTTAAAGGCCTCATCATATTTTATCAAGTTGAATATGCCTAATTTGCTTCCACTGTCCTACTGTGGGACATTTAGATTACTTCTGTTTTTGTATTACAAATAATTCAGTACGCCTCATTTTTGCACAGTATTAAAAAGTCTTCCATCTTCTCTTTAGGTATAGTTTTCAAAAATGAAATTACTGGGCTCTGGGGCTTCGACATGATAAAGGTTCTTGATACATGTTGGTAGAAAGTTATGCCCATTTTGATCCCACCAGCAATGGATGAGTGCACCTGTTTCAATCTACCCTCATCAACACTAAGCAGACTGATTTTTAAAAAATCACTAATTTAATGAGGTAAACAATACTACTTGAAGCATACGTCTCTATTGCCTTGCTTTCTAGTAAGGTTCACCATCTTCCCATATATTTGCTCACCTGTGAACGTCCTTACCCTATCGTGATAATTTTTAATACTGTATCTTCTTTAGGGATATTGCAAATCCACTGGGGTATCTCTAAAACACACTGTGGAGTTCATACCAAAAGGGAAGTATGCTAGTTTATGATCATGTGGACTGTGAATAGGTGATCAGATACAAGTAAACGATACTCAACTCCAAATGAAAAGAAATGAAGGCTTGAGTTGTCTCAGAAAAACCAAAGCAAATGACACAGGCATAACGAGGAGATGTGTTTTGATTTCAATTTCAAGGATATTTTTTTTTTCTCATTCCCTGACAACAATCTCCCAAATTGGTCTGTGTTAAAGATAATAGCACATGGTGACAAATATCAGAGAGAACAATTTTTATAATGAAGCAGAGAACTAGGAAGCCAATTTGTTCCCAAGGAAAGTAAGGGCATTGTTCTTGAATCAACTCAACCCCAAATGACAATGGCTGATAAGTAAGGTCTGGACTTGCTCTGAAAGTTTTGTTTCCTGCGGAAGATCTTAAAATGCAAGTACTATATCTCCTTCTTTATAATGTTTGAATGAATCTAAACAATAAATTGTCTAGAAGATAAATAAATAAATAAATATACATGACAAAGGGAATGATTCAGTAGTATCCCATTGGCTATATAACCTCCAAAATAAGTAATCCATCATTCATTCTCTAATAAATTCATCTAATGTTTGTTAATTTCCCGAAGTTAAAAATTCTAAACCAACAACAAAAATAGTTTTTTTTTAAAAGATTTTATTTATTTATTTGAAAGACAGTGCGTGTGTGTGCGTGTGTGGGCACGCATGCACACGGCGGGGGTAGGGGGCAGGGAACAGAGGAGGAGGGCAGAGAAGGAGGGAGAGGGACAAGCAGACCATGCTGAGTGTGGAGCCCCACATGGGGCTTGATCTCAAGATCCTGAGATCGTGACCTGAGCCGAAACCAAGAGTCAGATGCTTAACCAACTGAGCCAGCCAGGTGCCTCACAAAAATAGCTTTTAATGGAAAACATATGAAGCCAAAGAACAGATGATGAACTAACCCGCTGATCATAATTACACCAATGACCATTAAAAGGGAATTTTCATTTAAAATTAAAATACTTTTACTGTAATAAATAACCAAACAGAAGACTAGGACATGAAATAGAAGAGAAGAAAGCTGAATTGACAGATTCTCCCATTTGTACAGAGACTAGACACTATCTGGGTCCTCCCTGATGAACCCTGCATTTCCAACCCAAGTCACTCATTTAGAACTCCACCACAGACAGGCCAGGTACCTGATAGTCATTTATTTCTGATTTGTTAATATTTTACGTGAATATCTACCCTAACTCAACTCCTAACTCCTTAATTTTTTGTGAATAAGAATTCTTATTATTATAATTATTCTTGGCTCCACATGCATATGGTTGCCACTGGACAAACAGCTTAAAACTAAATCAATGCGGTACAAATGGGACTAATTTACATGGGAAAGAGAAAGTACCTCGTGGCCAGTGGGCAGTGAAATATGGGTCTGAATGTGGCCTCACAAATTGGTCACCTCTGCAACTTCATAAAGCTGCTATCAAGCACTTCACTGAGTTTCACAAGCACACACACACACACACAAACACACACAAACATACAAACAATGTGTTCTTCATAGATTCTGACATACACAATGGTTTTAAATCCAACTGTTTGAATATGAATCTACTGGATGAATATCCACAATAAAGGAAATCCCCTCTAAACCAAGAAGTGAATCTCAGATCCCACCAGGAGCAGAGAAACTGATGAACAATGTGAACGATGGCATAGTGCCCACAATGCCACCCCCCTGCATGACACTGGCTTTTGCCTGGTAAAATCGGTATCTGAAGTCTGAACAATCTGTTGTAAACTATTTTTTTCTGTTTCAAGAAACTCGACAGGCTTTACAAGCTGTTATCAATCAGAAATCTCTCCTATATGATTCAAGTCAAAGTAGTAATTAAATGCTTCCCATGATGAGTCTGGCTGTGTCTGCTGTACAGCACTGAGGAGTTACACAGCTTGACTAGGTAAGTAAAACAAACTCTTCTGAGGCATCCTTCAAAATATACAAGACTGTCAGCCCACAGGTCATACACCTGAAGTGTTTTGGCCCGGACATACTTCTCTATCAAATTGGGCCTTAGAGAAATTTCTAGAAGCAAAAACCTGCCACATGTATTATGGATTTTTTTTCCCCTAGATAGGTTCTTTTCTTTCTTTCTTTCTTTCTTTCTTTCTTTCTTTCTTTCTTTCTTTCTTTCTTTCTTTCTTTTAAAAAGAAGATTTTATTTATTTATTTGACAGAAAGAGAGAACACAAGGAGGGGGAGCAGTAGGCAGAGGGAGAGAGAGAAGCAGGCTCCCTGCTGAGCAAAGAGCTGGATGTGGGGCTCAATCCCAGGATCCTGGGATCATCATCTGAGCCAAAGGCAGACGCTTAACCAACTAAGCCACCCAGGTGCCCCTCCCTAGATAGGTTCCTACGATGAACTTGAATAAAACGGAATAAGCTCCACTTTTCCATCAATATTATTACAAGCCCAAGACTCCCAGAAATGTCCCCACATGACATCATACAAGATGAAAACAGCAAAATTCCCAACTTCTCCTCAGGATTGTACTTCTGCCAACTTTGATTAAACAAGTGTGGGTGTGTTCTATCTGTGCTAGACATACTGAATGTGGATAACTTCTCAGTAATACTCCCCTTTCTTTAAAAAACTAATAGAGCAAATGTACATGAGTTTTTCGGATATCTTTCAAGGTAGCCTTCTCTGGATGGTTCTTTGTTTTCTGATGCCTTTCCGAGACTCAGAGAGTTGTCATGCAATGTTGACATGGAAATGACGCAAGATTTAGTTCAATGGGATTACCAAAGCCTCCTGCCTCCTCATTAGGTGGCTAGAAATGTGAAATAGAAATTTAAAATATAGCCTTACAAACCATTTGATGCCCTTTTACAGCTTATTTTTCAATATCTGACTATCGCTTGTGACAATCTAGTATAAATGAAAGAGCACAGCATCCCATCAGAAGACTGGCTTTTGAGCAAGGTTCTTCCATTTAGAAGTGATATGATCCCAAGGTAGTGTAGTGCTCACTTAACACGACTGCTGCTTTATGAAAGCAATATATCATTTAATTGCAACTCACAACAGACCCATACACACAACTCAGGGTATGTGGGGTCGAAAGGCTATGACTACATGTCTTATTGCTATTAATTGTGTAATATATTTGGAGATTTTTTTCTGATCCTCTGAGAAGAGGAACAGAGAAAAATGGAAAGAAACAAGATCGTGCAGGTACTACTATTTCCTTCGGTGTGGGGGTGAATATATTGAAGAGCAGCAAATAACAGCATATTTTAATACCTGCTAGGGTTTGTAATTTTGATGATACCACAACCCTTGAGGATCAAACCTGAACACTTCACCTCAACTGACCTAATTCTACATGCCACTGCAAAGAGTGGTCTGTTCCAGGCCCTCTGCACACCTTGGGGGATCTTTTCTGCTCTTGGCATACCTTGTCCAAGAATGCCCTGTAATTCCTCTTCCCAATCGGAGTTCCATCTGGGGTCCCCCTGTCTTCCAAAAAACCGAATTGCCAAGGAATTGTTGAAAAGGAAAAACAAAGCTGGGGGCATCACAATGCCGGATTTCGAGCTGTACTACAAAGCTGTGGATCACAAAGACAGCATGGTACTGGCACAAAAACAGACACATCGACCAATGGAACAGAATAGAGAACCCAGAAATGGACCCTCGGCTCTTTGGGCAACTAATCTTTGATAAAGCAGGAAAAAACATCCGGTGGAAAAAAGACAGTCTCTTCAATAAATGGTGCTGGGAAAATTGGACAGCTACATGCAAAAGAATGAAACTTGACCACTCTCTCACACCATACACAAAGATAAACTCCAAATGGTTGAAAGACCTTAGAGGAGAACAGGAATCCATCAAAACCCTAGAGGAGAACATTGGCTGCAACCTCTTTGAAATCGGCCACAGCAACTTTTTTCAACTTTTTGCAACTTTTTTCATGACACATCTCCAAAGGCAAGAGAAACAAAAGATAAAATGAACTTATGGGACTTTATCAGGATAAAGAGCTTCTGCACAGCCAAGGAAACAGTCAAAAAAACTAAGAGACAGCCCACGGAATGGGAGAATATATTTGCAAAGGACACCACAGATAAAGGACTGGTATCCAAGATCTACAAAGAACTTCTCAAACTCAATACACGAGAAACAAATAAACAAATCATAAAATGGGCAGAAGATATGAACAGACACTTTTCCAATGAAGACATACAAATGGCTAACAGACACATGAAAAAATGTTCAAAATCATTAGCCATCAGGGAAATTCATATCAAAACCACACTGAGATACCACCTTACGTCAGCTAGAATGGCAAAAATGGACAAGGCAGGAAACAACAAATGTTGGAGAGGATGTGGAGAAAGGGGATCCCTCTTACACTGTTGGTGGAAATGCAAGTTGGTACAGCCAATTTGGAAAACAGTGTGGAGGTCCCTTAAAAAGTGAAAAATTGAGCTACCCTATGATCCAGCAATTGCACTACTGGGTATTTACCCCAAAGATACAGACGTAGTGAAGGGAAGGCCATATGCACCCCAATGTTCATAGCAGCATTGTCCACAATAGCTAAATCATGGAAGAAGCCAAGATGCCCTTCAACCGATGACTGGATGAAGGATGTGGTCCATATATACAATGGAATATTATTCAGCTATCAGAAAGAACGATTACACAACATTTGCAGCAACATGGACGGGACTGGAGGAGATTATGCTAAGTGAAATAATTCAAGCAGAGTAAGACAATTATCATATGGTTTCACTCATTTATGGAACATAAGAACTAGGAAGATCAGTAGGAGAAGGAAGGGAAGAAAGAACTGGGGGGTAAACAGAAGGGGGAATGAACCATGAGAGACTGTGGACTCTGGGAAACAATTGGGGAGGGGAGGAGGGTGGGAGATGTGGATAGGCTGGTGATGGGTAGTAAGAAGGGCATGTATTGCATGGTGCACTGGATGTTATACACAAGTAATAAATCATGGATCACTACATCAAAAACTTGGGATGTACTGTATGGTGACTAACATAACATAATAAAAAATGATTATAAAAAAAAAAGAAAACCTCATTAGGATACCCTATACTCTCTGGATCCTTTTCTCTTTAAAATTCCTGAAGCCCCATTTGTACCATGCATTTGGCTGCTTTGGAACATCATCCTGTTCTGTCACTCGACACACAAAGATTTGTGCGTCTTCCACCTGCCAAGCTCTCGTGCTGCAGATGGAGTTCAAGAAGACAGGGAAGGTCCCTATCTTTGAGGCATTCACCACGGATTAGGTTGGTCACTAACATGGGTGCAGCAGCCCGGTGGTGTCATGGCAGATGTTTGAGTCAAATGCTGTACAAGACCCACCCAGCTTGCTGGGTGCACAATTGTGACATTCAGCCGCACCATGCTCTTCCACTCCTTATTTCTGTCACTTCCTGGCCTGCTCGTCCTTCCTCCTCACTCAAGAAAATTGTGTCACCTGAATTAGTCTCTCCCTCAAAACTACTGCCATCAACCTAGTCACTTCGGAATCCATGTGCACTTGCCTTTTAGTCCCATGCCTTCCTCAGCTTGACCTCAGCCTCCTATGCCCATGTTCATGCCCAATAGATCCACCTCAGAAACTGTTACTTAAAACATCTTTTCCCCTTACATGAAACTTTCTCTGCTGTAATGACATAATGACAGTTCTCCAACTTTACCAGGTACTTCTAGCTGACTGACCTCTCTGTTTTCTTCCCACCATCTACAGCTCCTTTCTTTCTTTCCTTTACTATCCACATTAATCTATCATTTAATTTCTACATTTTAAATATCTTACACTCCATTACCCTTGTATCTGTCCCAAACCCCTGAAAGACTCCCCACCCCAGGAAGAACCCGACCATCTGCATTCCTCATGCCTGCAAAGGTGAGGTGGAGTGCGGCTGGAGCAAAATGCACAATGAGCTGGTCGGAAGTATACAAATCAATGATAAGAACCCAGCTCAAAAGCCTGGGTCTCCAACTTCTCTAATGTCTAATCCACATAATTTCTTCCAACATCCAACTCTTGTTATCAGCACTTTACTGAGAAATGGAAGACACAGGATGAACCTGTTTGCATCATCTCCTCCCAAGCATAGGCTCACCCACAATGAAAGTCTCCTCCTACCTTTTGGTGCCACAGGATTTCTCCTCCTCCTACCCAGCTGGTATGTGGGGACTCGGATGGGTTCCTTGCTCTGAAAGTCATAGGCAGAACCTGGCCAGCATCCCATCCTGGACGAAGGGTGCTCAGCAAACCATGTTTGCTTCCGTTGGTTTCTCTTTATAGCTCGGAGACTGAGTCCCTGGAGACCCCAAGGGAGCTTAGCAGTCATCTCCTTTAACTAGCTTTATGGGAAAATGTTGGCACTTGGTAAGTTAAAGGATATAAGAAAACAAACAAGGCAGGAGGAAAGAAGGAAAAGATGAGGGAGGCAGGAGCTCCTGTGTGGGTTCTTGGGACCAGCCAGTCTCTGTCTTGCTCACAGTGAGGGGCATTATGGAAGGATACAATGAATACGAATGTGTTTTGCAGATGCTAGGATCGGCAACGATTTAAGAATGCCAAGCAACAAACACCAGACACTGGCTTATCAAACTTATCAGTTTCCAAATCCTCAAGTGTATCAAAGAAATGCTCTGGCAGTCACTGAGGGAGAATAAAAACATGTATCTCCGTGAGACTCCATGCTAGCCATTTCCTTCACGTAGAGACCACCATCCCCACCCCCTTTCACGTTAGTAATTCTTTTTCATCTTTTACCATCCTGCCTTTATTTCTTGTTTTCGGTGAAGCTTTTTCCAAACCCTAGAGCTAGTGGCTCCTTGCTGCGTGTCCCCACAGCCAACAGGCGAACCGGTCAGGTCTCTATAATGGGATATACCATATATATACCGTATATACGGTCATCAACACTCATGCATCCATCATCCCCATAAGCAATCTGCCAGATCCACCATCATGTTCCCGCACCCAGCATAATTCCCAAGAATCCAGCACATGCTCGTGGAATGAATGAATGAAAGGATGAGACCAGACAAGAAGCATAACCCTCCCCCGTTCTCTTTGTAAAGGTCACGTGGTGCTCCGCACACCTCAGCAATCTCTTCACTGCAGTCAGGACTCCGTGCTGACCAGTCACCCTCTGCTGCTCCTACCTGGCTAAGTGGAGACCGTGCCACCAGTGGACACCTTAAGTCCACTTGGCCACTCACCTGGCTTGCTGGCAGACGTAGCAGATCCACACCTTCTCGTGCTTCTGGTAGGAGCAGCAGCTCTTGCAGACATTGAACTTGCAGTCGGCGCACCTGCGCTTGGTGTTGACCAGGAAGGTGAAGGGCGAGCAGCAGCGCATGCAGCAGTGCTCCACAAACTTCTGGTGCTTCGAGAGGATGCTGCACTTGCTGCCTTCCTCTGCCAGCCTCTGCTTCATCTCACTGCACAACCGGGAGGAGAAGAGAAACAGCACATCCAGTCAGGACTCTCTCTCCACAAAGCACCTGTCCGGGGCCTCCCACAGGCCAAGCCACCACGCAGCATCTTCCCACAAAATGATAGACTCTGAAAGCCCAATTGCTTGGCCTGATATCCAGAGGGCAGCCCTCCTGGTGAATTACTTTTTGTGCACTTCTGCATGTCGTGTTTTCTATGAGAAAGCACATGAGCCTTATTACTTATATTTCAGACAATAGATTGAAATACAAATTATCATAAAAACTAAGCACATCCTTGAAAAATAAAACTCTTAACTTAATTAATGCCTTTTTAAAGAAGCAAGAGATCATCTATGCTCAAGCATTAATCCTCGCAACAGCCCTGCTGGGAATAGGATAAAGGCGGCCCGGGTCCTATTTAACATCCCCTGAAATGAAAGCACCCAGGAATTTTAAAAGCTTTCAAATCAATGTAAGTCAATAAAGATTCTCTGGGTGATGGGCAAATCCCAAGCACTAGCGATTCAGAACTGGATCAAAGACAATCCTTTCTTCCAAAGAGCTCATGGTCATACTGGGCACATGGCCAGTCATGTTAATGAAGACCACCACCCTGCACGCACGTCTCTCTCCACTCAGGGAGAAGGAACGAGAACCCCGAGAGACAAGGATACCCCGAAGAGGCTGAGTTTCCTAGGGAAAACTGACTGGAAGTAACCAAATTACTCTGACCTGCCAAGTTTGAGATGTTCTTCCTGCTACAAAAATGGACACCCACAAATAGTAACAAGACAAATAATTGATTTTTTCCACGCCCACTTTGTGATTGTGCAATTCATCCCAGATCAATCTATGATGTATATGGCAAATACTTCCTCCCAGTTTGCATTTGTCTTTTCAACTAGGCTGGTGGTGTCTTTCATTATTTAGAAGTGCTTCCTTTTTCTGTAATTAAATTTGTCAGGGAGTCCCTGCAGTGGGATGAATGCTGGCCCCCAAAAGGTATGTCCATGCCCTCAGCACTACAGCCTGAAATGCTTCCTTATTTGGGAAAAAGGGTATTTAGAGATGCCATAAGTTAAGGATCTTGAGGGGTGATCATCCTGGATGACCCTGGCGTGCCCTGATTCCAATGACAAGTGTCATTATAAGAGACACACAGTGGAGAAGACAATGGGAAGATAGGCTTCAAGTCCTCAACCATCTCTGCGCCTGGGCTTCCTCCCGGGCCCTGCCACAGGCCATGACGCTGTCCCATTTCTGCACATCCAGGCTCTCTTGGGACCGCTCTCTTTCTTTCCAGGGGCCTCCATGGCCCGCCTGACCAGAGGCCAATTCTCAAAATCCATGGCCTAAATGCTGAACAATGGCTGTGTAGATAGGAGCTGCCGTTGCCTGACACATTAGGCATGGGAGTAAATTAACCAGGACATAGGTAAGCAGAAAGGAAAAATGTTAGAATTACTTATATTCCACTACTCAATTATATTTATGTACCCATTGTCTCTCCCTTTCCCCCCTTATCCCCCAACTTCCTCTCTCTTTTTCTGTTTCCTCTCTCTCCCTCCCTTGCTCTCTTATTTTAAAATGCTGATATTATATATACGGTCTTGATTTTGAAGCTTAGGGAATCATCTATTTTTTGTTCAGATTTTCAAGTATGTTGACATAAAGTGGTTTACAGATTCCTCTCACGACTCTAAGACCTCTACTATATTTACAATTATGTCTCCTTTTCTTTCTGAATATTGCCTATTTGACCCTAAGCATTTTTGCCCTTTGATCAGTAGGTTCTGAGGTTTATTTATTTTGTCAATTTAAACGAAGGACTAGCATTTGGTTAATTGTCTATGTTGCTTATTTATTTTCCATTCCAATAAAGTCCAGTTTTACCTTTATTACTTTTCCCTTCTACTGGTTTTGAGTTTGCTCTATTCTTTTTTTTTTATTGAAGTGTAATTAAAATACAGTATTATATTAGTTTCAGGTGTACAACACAGTGATTCAACAACTCTATACATTATCCAGTGCTCATCATGGTACGTGCACTTTTAATCCCCATCACCTATTTCACCCATCCCCCCACCCACCAGCCCTCTGGTAACCATCAGTGTGTCTCCTTTAGTTAAGAGTCTGTTCTTTGTTTATCTCTTTACTCTTTGTCACTTAAAAGCTACATATAAGTTAAATCATATGGTATTTGTTTTTCTCTGACTGACTTATTTCACTCACCATTTCACTTTCTAGGTCCATCTATGTTGTTACAGATGGCAAGACCTCATTCTTTTTTTATAGCTGAGTAATACTCCATTGTATGTATCTACCACATCTTCTTTATCCATTCATCTATCAGTGGACACTGGGCCCCTTCCATATCTTGCTTATCGTAAATAACGCTGCAACAAACATACAGGTGCGTATAGCTTTTCGAATTAGTGTGTTTGTTTTCTTTGGGCAAATATCCAGTAGTGGGATTATTGGATCATATGGTATTTCCATTTTCAAGTTTTTGAGGAAACTTTTATACTGTTTCCCACAGTGGCTGCTCCAGTTTGCATTCCCACCAAAAATGCATGAGGGTTCCTTCTTCTCCGCATCCTCACCAGCGCTTGCTGTTTCTTGTCTTTTTGATCCTAGCCATTCAGACAGGAGTGAGGTGATATCTCCTTGTGGTTTTGATTTGCATTTTCCTGATTAGTAATGTTGAGCACCTTTTCATGTGTCTGTTGGCCATCAGTATGCCTTCTTTGGAGAAATGTTTATTTAGGTTTCTGCCCATTTAAATCAGTTATTTAAATCAGTATTTGTTTTTTGGGGGTATTGAGCTGTTAAGTTCTGTATATATTTTGCATATTAACCCCTTATCAGATATATCACTTGCAAATATCTTCTCCCACTCAGTAGGTTGCCGTTTTGTGTTATTGATGATTTCCTTCACTTGCAGAGGTTATTTTGGTGTAGTTCCAATAGTTTAGTTTTGATTTGGGTTCCCTTGCCTGAGGAGACGTATCTAGAAAAATGTTTCTAAGGCCAGTGTCAAAGAAATTACTATCTATGCTCTCTTCTAGGTATTTTATAGTTTCAGGTCTCATATTTAGGTTTTTAATGCATTTTGAGTTTATTTTTGTGTCTGGTTGTCCAGTTTCATTCTTTTGCAGGTAGCTGTCCAGTTTTCCCAGCATCATTTATCGAAGAGATTGTCTCTTCCCCATTGCATATTCTTGCCTCTTTTTTTGTAGATTAATTGACCATATAAGCATGGGTTTATTTCTGGGCTTTCCACCTGTCCCATTGATTCAGGTGTCTGTTTTTGTGCCAGTACCATACGGTTTTGATGACAGTTTTGTAGTGTATCTTGGAGTCTCCGATTATGATATCTCTAGCTTTGCAAGATTGCTTTGGTTATTTGGGGTCTTTAGTGGTTCTATACAAATTATAGGATTATTTGTTCCAGTTCTGAACTGGAAAATGTCGTTGCTATTTTGATAGGAATTGCATTAGATCTGTAGATTTCTTTGGGTAGTATGGACATTTTGACAGTATTGTTTCTTCCAATCCATGAGCATGGAATATTTTTGCATTTGTGTCATTTTTGGAATATTTTTGCATTTGTGTCATTTTCAGTTTCTTTCATCTTATAGTTTTCAGAGTGTAGGAATTTCACCTACTTGGTCAAGTTCACTCTTAGATATATTTTATTTTTTTGGTGCCATTATAAATGGGACTATTTCTTAATTTCTCATTTGCTAATTCATTACTAGTAATATAGAAATGCAACAGATTCTGTATATAATTCTGTATCCTGCGACTTAACTGAATTCATTTATCAGTTCTAGTAGCTTTTTTTTTTTTTTTGCAGAGTCTTTAGGGTTTTCTATATATAGTTTTTAACAACTTTCAACAAATAAATTTTAAAAAGTAAAGCTCATTTACTTTTAATAGCATGGAGAACATTAGGAGAAGGAAGGGAAAAATGAAGGGGGGGATATCAGAGTGGGAGATGAACCGCGAGAGACTATGGACTCCAGGAAACAAACTGAGGGTTTCAGAGGGGAGGGGGTGGGGGGATGTGTTAGCCTCGTGGTGGTTATTAAGGAGGGCACCTGTTGCAATGAGCACTATGCAAACAATGAGCCATGGAGTACTGTATGGTGAGTAACATAACATAATAAAAAAATTAATGTTTATTCTTTTCTAACATATGCATTTGAGACTATAAAACTCTCCACATATCCCTTTCGCTGCATGCCACAGGTTTTCAATCAGAACATTTTTATTGTTATCCTGTTTTACATATTTGATAATTCTCAGGTTTGAAATTTCCAAATAGGGGACCTTTGCCACTGATTTTGATTTTAATTTTACATTTTGATCAGAGAAGAGGGTCTGGAAGAAACGAGTTCTCTGGTACTTGTGGAGACTTGCACGATAGCCTGCTACATGCTCAACTTTTGTAAAGTCCGTGTGTGTTTGAAAAGAATATTTATTTCTATTTATTGAGAACAAAACATTACATTCTCCCATTATCATTGTGGATCTATAATTTCTCTTTAATTCTAGTTAAGTTTGACTCTGTTTTTAAGACTATAATGTAAGGTGCATCAAAGTTCATAAAGGTTATGCTCTTATTGAAATATTCCTTTTGTGATCACATACAACCCTTTCTATCCCTAATAATGCTTTTTTGTCTCAAAGTTTGTCTTATATTTATAGTCTATATTTTTACATTAGTTATTTTTTATATTGATGGTGTGACAGGGTATATCTTTTTATGGCTCTTCACTTTCAACATTTATATTGTTTCAGATAGGGATGTTATAAGCAGAACATAGCTGAGTTTTCTATTTTCATGCTGTATGAGAATTTCTTTTACCATGAAAGCTTAAACCATTTATACTGAGATTGCTTATATATTTGTATATGTGCTGCAGAAGCAAGCACTAGGTTACTAATATATTTGGATTTATTTCTACTGTTATTTGGTGTTTTCTATTTACCATGTTGTTTGTTTCCTCTTTTTCTCTTTTTCTACTTTCTATTAGATTGATTTTCTTCATTCTCTTTGCTTTCCTAAGTATGATTTGGCATTTGTTCTTTTTCCTTTCTTTTAGTGGTCAATATGCACATTGAGATTAATATCTAATGTTAAGGACTTTCCTCTCATCAACAACATAAGCGTTAACTCCTTCTGATGTTCTATGTTATTATTTGTAACTGCAAAAATGGTTCTTAATATTGTTTAACTGTAGTTTTATTTATTTATTTATTTATTTATTTATTTATTTATTTATTAAATATTTTATTTATTTATTTGACAGAGAGAGCGACAGCCAGTGAAAGAGGGAACACAAGCAGGGGGAGTGGGAGAGGAAGAAGCAGGCTCATAGCGGAGGAGCCTGACGTGGGGCTCGATCCCATAACGCTGGGATCACGCCCTGAGCCGAAGGCAGACGCTTAACCGCTGTGCCACCCAGGTGCCCCATTAACTGTAGTTTTAGCCACCCCACGTGATGCAGTCTGGGACCTGCTCTCAGACAAAAAGCCTGAACACAGGACATTCTACTGCCATTTCCTTCCTCCAATTGTCAACATCGCTCCTCTATCTCCTGGATTTGGTTGCAAAGGGGGTGCTGTGCAGTAACTGGTTTTTGTATTGTGTCCAGAAGGTATCCTTTTTATCTGCAGGTGGGTTGGTCCAATAACCATGAGCAGAAGCAGAATTCATTTACTATTTTTAAATTGACATTTGCATAGATTTATCCACATTTTCTTTGTTCATCATGGCTCCTTGCCTCTGATGTTTCTTCTTAAATTTTTTTCTTTTTTCTTTTCTTTCTCTTTCTTTCTTTCTTCTTCTTTTTTTTTTTTTCCTGAACTTCTTCTGGCAATTCTTCCCACAAGGAAAACTCTAGCAGCCTTTATTTGCTGAAAATGTCTATCTCATCTTCATGTTGGAATGATGTTTTAAATGGGTATGGAATCCTAAGTTGACAGTTCTTTTCCAAAAGTACCAGATAATACTGAGGAATTAGTCCTTTTTCTTTTTTTTGACATCAAATAAAATGTGAAGTTTGTCAGTCTGATTATTCCTTTGTAGGGGATCTCAAATTTCTCACTGGTTACTTGTTAGAGTTTTTTGGGTTTTTTTTGTTTTTGTCTTTGGTGTTCTGTTTGGTGTTCACTATAAAGTGTGTAAGTGGCGATTTGTTTGTATTGTTCTGCTTGAAACTCTTGGTAATTTTTTAAGGCTTTCATTAATTCTAAACAATTTGCCAGTTATAACTTTGAATGTTGTCCCCTGCTCTATTTTCTCTAATCATTCCTTCTGGAATTCTATGTCAAGTCTTCCCTCTTCTTCCATGCCTCCTAATCTTTTTGTCATCTCTTTGTATTTCTGAGATACATTCAGGACAAGGGCTTCAGTTCTAGCTCCTAGTTTAGAAATTCTTTCTTCATTCATGTTTTCTCCACTGTTTAACTGTTTTGAAATTTTACTGACTTTAATTTTCATTTCCAGAAGTTGTACTGATTTGTTTCCACCAAAGTCTGCCTGTCTTCTCTCTTTGGGGCCATTCAATTCTGGTTCCTATTCATTCTCTTACCTTTCTTTTTTAACATTTTAAATATACTTCCTTTATACACTCTTCCTGATTCTTACATTAGCTTAAATTTTTAGAAGGGGTTCTAATTCTTCCACTGGGTGTGTTTATTAAGTCTTGCTCTAAGTGGACTCTTTGCTTTTATGGTTTATCATTTTAAATGAGGTCCCCTTCCACCAAGCCTGCTTTTCCTGTAAGTGTATTTTTTTGTGCATTTGTTTTCACAAGGCACCACAGAGGGGTTATCAATTCCAGAAAGGTTTCATGTTCCTTTCTTTTCTCTTTTTTTGCAAAATTCCTCTTTCTGCTTTTAATTCTGTATTTTTCTTCTATAATAATATTTTTTTTATTATATTATGTTAGTCACCATACAGTGCATCCCTGGTTTTCGATGTAAAGTTCCATGATTCATTAGTTGCATATAACACCCAGGGCACCATGCAATATGTTTCTTAGCTTGGAAAATCCTGCACCGCGTAGGTACTAAGATTTGGATTTCCAATCCCATGAGTACTGCAGGATTGGGACTCTGAGCTTGGATTCCTTATGGGATACTCCTTTTCTTGTACCCAGGCCTCTAGGCAAAGACCACCTGCTTTCTAGCTCCCCCAAGCCAGTAAGTAGAGATTTTCTAGGTGTCCCCTTTCAACTGAGAGTGAAACCCCCCAATGCTGAACATTACACAGGTGTTTCATTTTCAGTTGCTTGTCCTCCAAAGGCGCAAACCACATCTCCTGCCCCCATGCAGAAATCAGCACTGCAGCCACTAGCCATCAGAGCCTCTTCCTTCTCTATCCAACTAGACTGACCATTTGGCTTTACTTCCCTCTTTACTTCCACCCCCTGGGAGTGTCCCTTTCTTACATTCCCCCCGACTTAAAAAAATTGAGATATAATCCACATGCCACAACATTCACCCTCTTAAATTGTAAAATTCTGTGGTTTTTAGTACATTCACAAAGTTGTCTAGCCACCAGTGCTATCTAATTCCAGACCATTTTCATCATCCTCAAAAGAAACCCCATACCAATCAAACAGTCATTCCCAGTGTTGGCCTCCCCACCCAGCCCTGCCGACCACCCATGTAGTTTCTGTTTCTATGGTTTTGCCTATTTTGGACACTTCATATACATGATATCATAAATAATATGTGGTCTTTTCTGTCTGGCTTCTTTGCTGGCATATGTTCAGGGTACATCTATATTATAGCAAGTATCACCACTTCATTCCTTTTTACTGCCAGATAATATTCCATTTATGGATATACCATATTTTATTTATCCATTCACCAACTGATGGACATTTGGGCTGTTTCTACCTTTTGGCTATTATGAATAATGCTGCTATGAACACTCATGAGCAAGTTTTTGTGTGAATGCGTTTTCAATTCCAGGAGTGGAATTACTGGGACATATGGTAATGCTATCTTTAAGCTTTTAAAGAACTGCCAGACTGTCTTCCAAAAGACGGCACCATTTTACAACACCAACAACAAAACACGAGGGTTCCAATTTTTCCACATCCTCACCAACACTTGTTAGTGTCTGTCTAGCCATCCTAGGGAATATGAGGTGGTATCTCATTGTGGTTTTGATTGCATTTTCCTAATGATGAATAATGTTGGGCACTTTTTCATGTCCTTATTGGCCACTGGTATATCTTCTTTGGAGAAAAGTTTATTCAAACCTTTTCCCCTAAAATTAGATTACATATCTTTGTTATTGTTGTGTTGTGAGAGTTATTTATGTATTCTGGACACAAGTCCCTTGTCAGATACATGATTTACAAATATTTTCTTTCTTTTTTTAAATCTTGTATTTTATTAGTGTTTTTAGTGCAAAGAAGGATTGCACTAGCTCATCCTAGCCTGGTACTAGAATTAGAAATCTACGTATGGTTTTATAACTTCATTTTCCACTTAACAGCAACATATCATAAAACATCTTTCCATGACAGTTCAGGTGTGTTTGCAGCATTAACTTTCAGGGCGTCCTGAGCTGGCTTAAACATCTGCCAATATATGAGCAGGGCTAAGTGCTCTGCATAGTATTGCCCAATATTGTTGCTTGAGCATTGGGCAACAAAGGGAGGCTGAATCCAGAATCAGAGGGGGAGGCTACATCAGGCCCGCTGATAATTTATACTTGGCTGAACAAAATATTTCCAGGGAAACAGGACAGAGGTTTTTTTTTTCCTTAAGGCATGAAGATGTTGTTCTCTAGTCTCTCAGATTTAGAGCAGGAGATGAGCTAAGTCATTGACAGCTCTGACATCTGTAAACAATATAAGAACAGCCTCGGCAATTGACCGGCTTCTATTGATATTTCAGAGCCACTATATTAAATGGGATAAAGCATCCAGGAAGGAAAGTCTTTGGGGATCGAAGAGCTCTGTGAAGTCAATCCACAGGATCACTTGAGCTTTATGAGTTTTGTTTCCTGGCACACGGGGCTGCAAACTCCAATGGCATTTAAAACTGAGTATCTAATAATAAAACTGTACCAACCCTGAGTATCTAATAATAAAACTGTACCAACCCCTCCAGAATGTGTTCCAAGCAAATGGAGTGTTTTGAACCAGAGGTTCAGTGGAGGAAGAGCATGGCCTTCTTCTGAACCATCTCTTATTTATCACATTCTATGCCCTATAGCACCTCATGGAGAAAGACATTGAATAGAATTGTATAGGAAAACTTCAGAGCGGCTGGTTGCAGAATCAACTAAGAATCATGCAAGACCAGGAACCTGCTTCAAAAGATCCTGAGAAGGACCGGGCCCCAAACGGTCAGCCACATGGGAAAGAAGGATGGCTTTAGAGTCAGAGGCTAGGTAGCATAGCTGAGCTCAGTCACTTATCAAACAGCCCCAACCTTTCTGAGCCTCTCTCTTCTGAGTGGCAATAATAATTCCTACTTTCTGGAGCTGCTTAAGGATTTTAAATGAGCAAACCAACAATAAGCAAATACTAGTTATTCATTTGGATTAGCAAGAAATCCAGAGGTCTGAGTACCCATAACATTGAATCACACTTGTTTATATGTCAAGAATGTTTTCGTGCTTGTATCTGGACAAGAATGACCAGTACTTACTTGTCGCTTGACCACTGGGTACTAGTGGGTGTGAAGAAGTATCTCATCGTGGTTTTGAGTTGCATTCTCCAAATGACTAATGACTGCAATGGACATCTGAAAAGCCTATTGACATTTCATGGTTTCTCGGTCCACTTCCATGCCAACTCTGATTGGTTGGTAGTAGGTGAAACACCATGTGTTGAGAGGATGTACACACCCAGGCTCCATGGAGCTAGAGAGTCATGGTAAGTTATCAGTGTCTGCCCTGGGGGTAGCAGGGAGAAGTGTGGCACATGTCACTTGTTTACTATCAAAGAGACAGTAATTTTGATCCATACCTACGTAGCACCATTTTATGATCATAGACATTATTGCTTAGATTGCCAATTATTCACTCAATTCACACTTACTGAATAACTACTATCACAGGCATGAGAACAGAAAGAAAACAAGACATAGTACCTCACTTAATGGAACATGTCCTGTAAAAATTGGCACATTACACATCATCATTTTTTAATTTAAATTTTACTTAGTTCGGGGCACATGGGTGGCTCAGCTGGTTAAGCGACTGCCTTTAGCTTGGGTCATGATCCCAGGGCCCTGAGATTGAGCCCCGCACTGGGCTCCTTGCTCCTTGGGGAGTCTGCTTCTCCCTCTCTCTCTGCCTGCTGCTCCCCCTGCTTGTGCTTTCTCTATCAAATAAATAAAAAAAATCTTTAAAAAAATAAATAAATTTTACTTAGTTAACATACAGTGCAGTATCGGTTTCCGGAGTAGAACTCAGTGATTCATCACTTATAAACAACACTCAGTGCTCATCACAATAAGTGCCCTCCTTAGTACCCACTGCCCATCTAGCCCATCCCTCACCCACCTTCCTCCATCAACCCTCAGTTTGTTCTCTATCATTAGGAGTCTCTTATGGCTTGTTTCCTTCTCTCCTTTTTTTCTTTTCCCCCTTCCCATATGGTCATGTTTTCTTTCTTAAATTCCACATATGAGTGAGATCATATGTTATTTGTCTTTCTCTAAAGACTTATTTCACTTAGCATAATATTCTTTAGCTCCATCCATGTTGTTGCAAATGGCAAGTTTTCATTTTTTTTTTTTGATGGTTAATATTCCATTGTATATAAACACCACATCTTCTTTATCCATTCATCAGGCAATGGACATTTGAGCTTTCTCCATAGTTTGGCTATGATCGATAATGCTGCTATAAATATCAGGGTGCATGTACCCCTTTGAGTCTGTATTTTTGTATCCTTTGGGTAAATACCTAGTAGTGTAATTGCTAGATAGTCGGGTACCTCTACTTTTAACTTTTGGAGGAACCTCCAAACTGTTCTCCAGAGTGGCTGCACCAGTTTGCATTCCCAAAAACAGTGCAAGACGGTTCTCCTTTGTCTACATCCTTGCCAACACCTGGTGTTTCTTGTGTTATTAATTTTAGCTATTCTGACAGGTGTGAGGTGGTATCTCATCATGGTTTTGATTTGTATTTCCCTGATGATGAGTGATGTTAAGCATCTTTTACGTATCTGTAAACCATCTGGGTTTCTTCTTTGAAAAAGTGTCTATTCACTTTTTAAATTGCCCATTTTTAAATTGCATTATATACATCATCATTTTTATAATGGAGAAATAACAGCACCTAGTATACAAAAACAATTGTTTTAGTCCCCTCTGCCAGGTATTGGATGTTGAAACTAGGCCTCTTTCTTGTTTTTCCATGGTCTCTTCTACGTGGTAAAGGGGGCTGAAATCCTGGAGATGCTCTTGCCTACTGGTGTTGGTTTGGCTCTGCGAATGGAAGGTATTTGTGTGAGACTGGAAAGTGGGAGGGAGACACCATTTTTCTGTTTTCTGTTCCAGTAGGGGCAGGCAACCGTGGGTAAATGGGGCTCCTTGGTCTCCTCTTGGTGGTGGGGGCTCCCTTACCAGCAATAGGGCAACAGCCATGAAATGCAGGCCTGTTGAATTTGAGTTACATTTTTTCTCCTTTTCTCCTCCAGCCTGAAAGGCAGAAGGTGCTCCTGTGGTTACTGATCTCCGGAACATCATGTCCTCCCTGTTGCTTTACCAGCTCTTCCAATACTTTTTATAACCAATTCCTGAATTTAAAAACGTCTGCGTGAAATATTAAGAGGGTTTCTGTTTTGATGGGACCCCGACTGACACATCTTCAGAGAGGAGAATTCACATACTGTTATATCCGAAGATTTTTTGAAGTCTCCGTTTCATCTGACCTCCTTGACATTGGCTCTCTTGACCACTCTGCTCTCTGGCTACCAGAGACTCTCTCGACCTATGGTTTTCTCTCCAGATTAATTAATATTGCTTTATGTCTTCTCCAGAGTTTGTTCCTTATTCCTCATCTTGTTTTCATTCCCCCTTTGAGGAGTTAAGCCCCATGTGTGTCACAAATTATGGTGCACAAGCTAGTGGTTCTTACACCTTTGGTCCCACCTGCTCTCCTAAGCTTCAGATGAGGGTTTGGAGAGGTCAAGGTCTCCAGGTTGCCATCTTATGTGGGACAGACCTCCAACTGTCTAAGATTATAGTTATTATTTCCAACCCCAGCTCTTTCCCCAAAGAGCACTAACTTCTATCCCAAGGCCCCTCTGGAATCCTAAGAGGAATACCCAACTCTTCCCTTTTTCTTATTTTTGCTTGTGATTGCACACCAAATCCTATCCATTTAGCACTATGATACCCCTTAAACACATCTCCCCTTAGCTTGGGCCCTCAGCATCAGCAGCCTGCCCCACTGCAGCAGACTCTTCTCCAAGCCACCTGCAACAACTCATGCAGAGTGACCAGCCTTGAAAATACACGGCTGCCCTTCACCACTACTTAGAAAGGTGTGATGATGAGTCTGGCTGTATGGCACTCCCTGAGTTGCAAAGAATGGTCAATCCCTACACTGGCTTGTCCTCCTTCCCCCACGTGCCTTCCCCACTTCCTTACCAGCACATTTCTTCTCCTTTTCCTTCCAGACCTACTTCAAATGTCCCCTTCCCTACTGCATTTCCAGTACTGCCAGGCATAACCAGCATTTTGTGGCTAACTCTCTCACGGCACTCATTGCACTGAATTGTAATCATTTGTTCATGTGCCTTCTACAAGACAATGAATTTCTCTGAGAGGAGGACAGTGGTGGCTCCCTTCTCCCTGGCACAGAAGGCCTGGCCTGGATTGCATGTTTCAGTGTGTACTCTTTCTCCCCAAGCATGTTCAGCCAATGGGCTTGGGATTACAGTAAAAAAAGAGCACAGGCCAGATGAATATAAAAACCTCCTAACAGTCAATTGCTTAGTTTTCTACCATTTTGAAAAACCCATATGCAAAACAACCAAACACTTGACCAACTCTTACTTTGTGTCTGTAAATTCTGGTCATGCAGAGCAAGACATTTTGCCTCCTGCTAATTATAATTTACCAAAGATAAGGTGCCATAGGAAAGGAGAATTCAAACACATATAATGACAGAATAGGATTATTCTTTTTTATTTCTGAATAAGAGTTAAATATGGTCCAGATTCAGGAATGTTCTTATTCATCATTCAAATACTAATATATGCAAATAAAAATTTCTCTGTGGCTGAGCACAGGCACCACTTCCAGAGCCAGTCAAACCTGCAGGCCGTGGCATCCACAGAAACAGACACTTTTTCCCTGGAGAATTTTCTTCCTGCTGTTGGGCTTGTTGATATTGATCTGACCTTGAGCAAGAAAACCCTCCCATGAGAACTGGAGCTGTCATCACTCTCCAGGCTGTTGTGAATGAAACAGAAATGTTCCAGACTTCATTCTCTCATTTGCTGGGGATGGACACAGGCTCAGAAAATCTCTATACTGCAGACCACCATGCATATGTGGACTCTGGGAAACAAACTGAGGGCTTCAGAGGGGAGGCGGGTGGGGGAATGGGATAGGCCGGTGATGGGTATTAAAGAGGGCACATATTGCATGGTGCACTGGGTGTTATACGCAACTAATGAATCATGGAACATTGCATCAAAAACCGGGGATGTACTGTATGGTGACTAATATAACAAAATAAAAATTATTAAAAAAATAACATCATGCATTGTATGTGAACACCTACTTTAATTCTATTACTATTTGATTTCTCCATCTAGAAGAAGTCACTGTACAGGTCAGCCTGTGGACAGACGCCACATTTCCCTGGTGATGCGGCATAGCGGTTAAGGTGCTTACCCCTCTGACGCTCATGCACAGCTGAGGCTCCTGAGTGGGGACTCCCTTTCTTACTCTTACTGCATCCAAATCTGAGTACAGAAGGGAAACTACTGGAAAACTACAGAAACAATTTTAAAGCCTTTTATAATATATTTCTTTGACATCTCCCTTCCCAGAGAAAAAGGGGAGACTTCCCTTTTTAACTCATGCTTGCACAAAAAGGAACGTCAATCACCTTTATAAAATGCATACTATGTGTAAGACATTTGGCAGAATTGATCCCTACAAAAAATTTTTGAGGCACAGAAGAAGAGGCTACCACACTTTGCTCGGGTTACTTGCTGGAGGGCGTCAGCATATGTTGTGTTCTGTCTTTGAACGATGAGCAGCTGGTGGACAGGAGTCGAATATGCTTGTATAGCATCTAGAACTATAGCTTGTTCATGTGAGCAACTTGACAGCAATGTGCTGGTTATAATGGTATCACAGATTATGTGTGCAACCAGTTTTATTTTTTTAATTTTTTTGTGTCCTAGGACTTTATTTTAGATTCAATTAATTAACATATAATGTATTATTAGTTTCAGAGGTAGAGGTCAGTGGTTCATCAGTCTTATATAATACCCAGGGCTCATTACATCATGTGCCCCCCTTAATGTCCATTGCCCAGTTACCCCACACCCTACCTCCCTCCTCTCCAGCAACCCTTTGTTTGTTTCTTATGATTAAGAGTCTCTTACGGTTTGTCTCCCTCTCTGATTTCGTCTTGTTTTATTTTTCCCTTTCTTCCTCTATGATCCTCTGTTTTGTTTCTTAAATTCCACATAGGAGCGAAATCATATGATAATTGTCTTTCTCTGATTGACTTATTAAGCTTAGTATAATACGCTCTAGTTCCGACCATGTCATTGCAAATGGCAAGATGTCATTTTTTGATGGCTGAGTAGTATTCCATTGTATATAGAAACCACATCTTTTTTATCCATTCATCTGTCTATGGACATCCGGGCTCTTTCCATAGTTTGGCTATTGTGGACATTGCTGCTATAAACATTGGGGTGCAGGTGCCCCTTCAGATCACTACATTTGTATCTTTGGGGTAAATACCTACTGCAATTGCTAACTTATAGGGTAGCTCTATTTTCAACTTTTTGAGGAACCTCCATACTATTTTCCAGACTGGCTGCACCAACTTGCATTCCCACCAACAGTGTAAGAGGGTTTCCTTTTCTCCTCATCCAACCTCTGTCATTTCCTGACTTGTTAATTTTAGCCATTCTGACTGGTGTGAGATGGCATCTCATTGTGGTTTTAATGTGCATTTTCCTGATGATGAGCGATGTTGAGTACCTGTGGGAAATGCACAGGGAAATGTGTATTTCCCTGATGATGAGTACATGTGTCTGTTGGCTATTTGTATGTCTTCTCTGGAGAAATGTCTGTTCATGTCTTCTGCACACTTCTTGATTAGACTATTTGTTCTTTGGGTGTTGAGTTTGATAAGTTCTTTATAGATTTTGGATACTAGCCCTTCATCTAATGAGACATTTGCAAATATCGTCTCCCATTCTGTCAGTGTCTTTTGGTTTTGTTGACTGTTTCTTTTGCTGTGCAAAAGCTTTTTATCTTAATGAAGTCCCAATAGTTCATAGTTTTTGCCTTTTGTTTCCCTGCCTTCGGAAACGTGTCTAGCAAGCAGTTGCTGTGGCCGAGATGAGGTTGCTGCCTGTGTTCTCTAGGATTTTGATGGATTCCTGTCTCACCCTTAGGTCTTCCATCCATTTTGAGTCTATTTCTACGTATGGGGTAAGGAAATGCTCCAGTTTCATTCTTCTGCATGTGGCTGTCCAATTTTCCCAACACCACTTGCTGAAGAGACTGTCCTTTTTCCATTGGATATTCTTTCCTGCTTTGTTGAAGACTAGTTGACCATAGAGCTAAGGGTCCATTTCTGGGTTCTCTATTCTGTTCCACTGATCTCTGTATCTGTTTTTGTGCCAGTACCCTACTGTCTTGATGATCACAGCTTTGTAATAGAGCTTGAAGTCTGGAATTATGATGCCACCAGCTCTGGTTTTCTTCTTCAACATTACTCTGGCTATTCAGGGTCTTTTCTGGTTCCATACAAATTTTAGTATTATTTGTTCCAGCTCTGTGAAAAAAAGTTGATGATATTTTGATAGGGATTGCAGGGAATATATAGATTGCTCTAGGTAGCATAGACATTTTAACAATATTTGTTCTTCTAATCCTTGAGCATGGAATGTTTTTCCATCTCTTTGTGTCTTCCTCAATTTCTTTCATGAGTGTTCTATAGTTTCCTGAGTATAGATCCTTTGCCCTTTGGTTAGATTTATTCCTAGGTATCTTAGGGTTTTGGTGCAGTTGTAAATGGGATTGACTCCTTAATTTCTCTTTCTTCTGTCTCGCTGTTAGTGTATAGAAACGCAACTGATTTCCATGCATTGATTTTAGTTTATTATTATTTTTTAAAGATTTTATTTATTTATTTATTTGACAGAGAGAGACAGCCAGCAAGAGAGGGAACACAAGCAGGGGGAGTGGGAGAGGAAGAAGCAGACTCCTAGCAGAGGAACCTGATGTGGGGCTCGATCCCAGAATGCCGGGATCATGCCCTGAGCTGAAGGCAGACGCTTAACGACTGCGCCACCCAGGCGCCCCCCGTGCATTGATTTTATATCCTGCCACGTTGCTGAATCCCTGTGTGTGTTCTAGCAATTTGGGGGTGGACTCTTTTGGGTTTCCACATAAAGTATTAAGTCATCTGCAAAGAGTGAGTTTGACTGCATCTTTGCCGATTCTGATGCCTTTTATTTCTTTTTGTTGTCTGATTGCTGAGGCTAGGACTTTTAGTACCAAGTTGAACAACAGTGGTGAGAGTGGACATCCTTGTCGTGTTCCTGACCTTAGGGGAAAAGCTCTGTTTTCCCCCATTGAGAATGATAATCCACTGCAGCCTTTTCATATATGGCTCTTATGATATTGAGGTATTTTCTCTCTATCCCCCACACTGTTAAGAGTTTTAATCAAGAAAGGATGCTGTACTTTGTCAAATGCTTTTTCTGCATCTATTGAGAGGATCATATGGTCCTTGTCCTTTCTTTTTATTAATGTGGTGTAGCACATTGATTGGTTTGTGGATGTTGAATCAACCTTGCAGCCCAGGAATAAAACCTACTTGGGCGTGGTGAATAATCCTTTTAATGTACTGTTGGATCCTGTTGGCTAGTATTTTGGTGAGAATTTTTGCATTCGTGTTCATCACAGATTATATTGGTCTATAATTCTCCTTTTTGGTGGGGTCTTTATCTGGTTTTGGGATCAAGGTAATGCTGGACTCAGAAAGAGTTTGGAAGTTTTCCTTCCATTTCTATTTTTTTGAACCGGCTTCAGAACAATAGGTATTCTTTAAATGTTCGGCAGAATTCCCCTGGGAAGCCATCTGGCCCCAGCCTCTTATTTGTTGGAAGCTTTTTGATTACTGCTTCAATTCCTTGCTGGTTATGGGTCTGTTCAGGTTTTCTATTTTTTCCTTTTTCAGTTTTGGTAGTTTATAGTCTCTAGGAATGTATCCATTTCTTCCAGATTGCCTAATTTGTTGCCATATAGTTGCTCATAATATGATCTTCTAATTGTTTGTATTTCTTTGGTGTTGGTTGTGATCTCTCTTCTTTCATTCATGATTTTATTTATTTGAGTCCTTTCTCTTTTCTTTTTGATAAGTCTGGCCAGGGGTTTATCGATCTTATTAATTCTTTCAAAGAACCAGCTCCCAGTTTGTTGATCTGTTCTGCTGTTCTTTTAGTTTCAATTTCATTGATTTCTACTCTAATCTTTATTATTTTTTTAAAAGATTTTATTTATTTATTTGACACAGAGAGACAGCCAGAGAGAGAGGGAACACAAGCAGGGGGAGTGGGAGAGGAAGAAGCAGGCTCCTAGCGGAGGAGCCTGATGTGGGGCTCGATTCCAGAACGCTGGGATCACGCCCTGAGCCGAAGGCAGACGCTTAATGGCTGCGCTACCCAGCCGCCCCTACTCTAATCTTTATTCACAACCTAACCTTTATTTTCATAAAGAGAAGAAAACATAGATCTCTTAGGACATTCTGTAGATGCTGGTGTTGGGGAAGATATTTATAAGAAACTGTTTTTTGAGTTTGTTTTTCTGTGAAACCATGTGATGATAGAAGATTCTCAATTATATCTTTCACCCTTTTCACTCATATGAGCAAAATTACGTGTGATGTGTAAACATTCCCTTTTAGGACCACCTTTGCTGCATCCCAAAGGTTTTGAACCATTGCAAATGCAACCAGTTTTAGAACACCATGTGTTTTCAGTATCAAAACTGCAAATTAGGAAAACCAGAGAGGTCCAGGAAAGTAATTACTCTACATATAAAGTATAACATTTGATATATTCACAGATTTTCCTGGATTCCTTTGCCATACCTGCAATGGATACTCCGCATCCAGATTGTGCTCAAGGAAAAGCTTATATCCTAGTACAGCCCTCCTCATCCCACAGACAGGTAAACAGGTGCAAACTAACATGTGCAAGATCCCACAGCTGGTTACCCGTTTGCTCCTGCCTTTCATGTTCACCTTCACTTGAATTTTAAGTGCCATCTGGTAGGACCTGTCACACAATAGCTCAACTTGGACCAAAGGCAACACTGATTCAGAAAACTCAAATGGTATAGATAATGAAGTATAAATTCTATTTTTAGAAATAAACTCAATTGAGTAATTAAACAACTGTAGCTATTTGCTGAAACTAATGTTGGTCTATCATTATTATTTTTTTGAGCTTTCTTTGGTACAGGGCTAAAACCCTAATAAATTATACTAAAGAAGCATTCTAAGACAATATTTTGATCTTGGGAATTTTGGAAAGTTAAGTAATAATAGATAAGGATAATTGGTATTAAACACAATTAAAACATATGGATTCAAATATAAAAGCAACTTAAAAAAATCTCAAAATATGCCAGTTCATAACATATATCTCTATCACCTATTAGAGATTCTAACTGTTGTGTTCACTAATCCCATATGAATGCTCCAAAAGATTTTCTTGCCAAAATAGAGTATCTCTGATTAATGTGAATCACTTCTAGCACTTCTGCTAACTCACACTCTAAAAATATACTTTACATGTGTTCCCTAACAAAAAAAAAGAAACTATTTAGTTGGTTCCTTTATACGTGGAACATTCTTTCATTCATTGGTTTATTTATTCACATAACATGGTTAAGTTCCTCTTCTGTGTCTGGCTCCCTGCCAGGTTTGGGGGAGATAAAGCAAATCAGAGCTCGCAGCCTCAAGAAGAAGGCAAACACAGAGACAAGGCAGCTACAGAACAATGTCCAAGGTGCTACAGACAAGTGTATAAAATGCCAGGTAGCAGACCAGGAGAAGTGGAGTGTGGTTTATAGAAGCTATGGGGCTTGAGCTAGGTCTGGAAGGATGCATAGGAGTTTGCCAGCAGTAGAATGGAGGGAGATTTTCCCCCAGCTTTACTGAGGTGTAATGAACAAATACAATCACAATATATTTGTAGTGTACAAGATAGTATTTGTATGTATCCATTGTGAGGGGATTCTTAACCACTGAGTTAATTAACATGTCCACTGGCTCATATATTAACCTTTATTTTTATTTTATTTCATTTTATTTTTATTTTTGGTGAGAATGCTTAAATTCTACTCTCTCAGCAAATTTCATTTATGTACTACAATATTATTAACTATAGTCACCTGGTTATACATTAGATCCTCAGAAGTCATCCATTTTTCTTGTAACTGGAAGTTTGTATCTTTTGCCAACCTCTCCCTATTTTCCCCCCCCTCAACCCCTGACAACTACTTTTCTAGTCTAAGTTTCTATGAGTGCCTTTTTTTTTTTTTTAAAGATTCCACATATAAGTGATACCATGTGGTATTTGGAAGAGGATATTATAGATGGGGAGGTCACTTTGCACAAAAGTGTAGCTACAAAACTGAACACAGAGTCTGGGAAGGGAGGAGTGGTTGGTTTGGTGTCTGCAGTCAGAAGTGGAGGGAGGGGCGGGGCGCCTGGGTGGCACAGCGGTTAAGCGTCTGCCTTCGGCTCAGGGCGTGATCCCGGCGTTCTGGGATCGAGCCCCATGTCAGGCTCCTCCGCCATGAGCCTGCTTCTTCCTCTTCCACTCCCCCTGCTTGTGTTCCCTCTCTCGCTGGCTGTCTCTATCTCTGTCAAATAAATAAATACTCTTAAAAAAAAAAAAAAAAGAAGAAGTGGAGGGAGGGGAACAAGCCAGAGGTGGGGGCTATGGCTGGTCCTAAAGGGCTTTGGAGGCCATCTAAAGAGTGAGCATTTATAAAAGTAAATGATAAGAGGACAATAATGGTCTTCACTAAGGTGAGAGCTGCTTCAAAGAGGGAATGCCTGACACAGTAGGTTAGAAAGTGTTAATGGCTTAGGGGAGAGAAATTAGCTGAGACTTTTGTACAGTGATGGTTACTGAGGCTGAGACTGTAATTGTAGACCAAGGCAATGGGAATGAAGAGGAAAAAGCTAATTTGAGAGATTTTTAAGAAGTAGGCCTCATTGAATGTTGGGATTCATAGAAGTCAAAGATGGCAGTGAGGTTTCTGGCATGGACCACTGTTATTTGCAATCATTCCTTTCTTCCTTTTTCTCATGTTATTTATCTTTTATAACCACTTTATCAACTTGATTGCCCACAATGTTAAAGGCATTGCAGCTGAAAGTGAGCTCTTTTAGGAATCCCCAGATTGCTACAACTCCAGGGCTGCAGGAAGCATGAATGCTGGGAAGGGGGCAGACAAAGGACCCATGCCACCCAGGCCTGGACCAGGGAGGTAGCAGTGGGAACAGAGGGGCTGACATGGATGTGAGTCACAGTGTGATAAAAACATCTGAGAAGAGCTGGGGCCTAGACTATCAGGATACAGGAAATAGGGGATCCAAAGACCACCGCTGTCTTCAGCTTTCATGACTAACAAAATGCCTGTACTGTGGACATAGAGAAGGTAAGTCACGTTGAGGACAAAGTGAGCGTATGATGAATTTGGGTCTGACTCACTAACTTGAAGCGGTGAGGGACTACAAAGTGAGAGAGTTTAGCAGGTGACAATGAAGCAGATTGGAGCTCTGGAGAGAGATGAAGGATGTTCACCATGTCCACCATGATCTCATCCTTATGAAAGTGGGAGCTGTAAGCTCTGGGAGGACATTTTTGAGGGTGAAAGAACAAAGAGAGAGTATCGAGGACTAAATATTGGGACATATCAAAATTCAGGGAGAAAGGAAGAAGGCATTAAGCATGGAGGAAACTAAGAAATCAGTCAGTGTCAATCATGTAGTAACACAGTGGCTGAAGAAGGGGTGTCCTCAAGGAAGGGACAGAAAACAGTAATCCATAAACACCTTGCTGGGCTAGGGCTGACACATTTCATGAGGCAAAGAGAAACTTTCAGTTTAAAGTTCACATGGGTCTCAATTGTCTTAGAACTCGTTTGTATGAAAAATTCATGTCTGCCTGTTTGTACTTCACTCTGTTATCTAAAATGCCAATGAAAATGCACAGTAACACCCAATTCCAAATTCATGGTCACAAATTAGCTAAAGACAAATGAACAAAAAAGCTTCAACAAGGTGATTACTCATTAGGCTAAATGGTGAGAAAAAAAGGATTTTAATCTGCTAAACTGAAACTAAATAGACTCCTCCACCCACAAAACCCACAAAATTTATCTGGAATTCCCAGAATAAACAATTTCCTTGTCCCAACACTGCTCATGTTCAGAAAAAAATGGTATATCATTTGTCTAGATTCTTTACTGTTTTCCAGAAAATCTACCTGATTAAGTGGATTTGGAAATTATGCACATATCTTCATCAGCAAAATGTCTGGTGGTAAATATTCAAACGAAAGGACTAGAGATGCAAATATGTGTATAGGATATCCAAAAGGACACAGAATCATTAGTCTGTCAGGCTAGGTTTGAGAGCTGACTTGTCTCCCAACAGGCTGCTTCTCCCTGGGCAAGTCACTTATCGTAATGAGAACCCAGTTTGCTTGGATGTTCAATAAAGGGATTGAAACTGATAAAGGTTATGAATAAGTTCAATTCATATATTTGTTGCAATTTGTGCCTATATCTGTATCTCTCTATGTATTTCTCATGGACTGAAAGTGGTCATCTTGGAAGATTATAGTAAGACTATATTAAGACAGATTCTGAGGGCACATCTGGACACCCTGGGAATGTGCACCATGTTTGATTAGTGATGTCTGCTTTGCTCCTAGATGTGCAAGGGGGTTCAAGTCTGCATTTGGCTTTGCTTCTTAGGTAATCTCTAAGTCCACTCCAGCTTTAAAGTTGTATACTCTATGAGTATAGACTAACATCTTAAGTTGCTTTGGATAGTGAGTTCCAAAAGGGAGAAATCACAAATGACAGAAATCCAAAACACAGCATTGCATCTCTGTAATTACGTCAATGAAGGGAACTGTGTTTGTGGTCCCAGAAATCATCACACCATGTACGTTTTACATATCCTCTCAGAATCTCACTTTTCCCATCTGCAGAAGGTAACACTTGGCCCTGCCCATCACCCTGGGCCAGCTCTTTACAAGAAACTTGACCGTGAAATACAGCACAATCTGTAGCTTGACTGAGACACCGATTTTAACTAGGTACACTCAAGGTTTGTGTACATTAATAAGATACTCTGTGAGCGGGGGGGGGCGCAGAGGAGGACGGGACATTCAGATATAGTAATTTTGAGCTGTTGATATGATAGTTGTCTTAGCCCAATTTCCAGAAGCAGAGTTTGAGATGGGGATTCTGTTGAACGTAATTCCCTTAGGAGAAGGGAAGTGAGAAAGACTGGACAGGACAGGGGAACAGGGTGGGCAAGGTCTCAGTGGTCTGCTTCGGCCTGATCCCGTGGGAGCTTTGGAGCAGTTGCTGCTCCTTGTGGCATCCCACCTTCCGGCATTGACCCCATGTCAGCTGGGCACTGGCAATAGGGTGCGGTAGAGGCAGAAAGGAGGAAAAGGAGTTGCTAACAACTCTTCCCTGTTGCAGCAGCTAGGGGATGGGTAAGGCCTGGTGGTGACGGGGACCTAGGTGGGGCACCACCAGCAGCTATGAATATACCAGAGTAGAGACGTGTAACAAGTAAGAAGACACACAGGTCTGAGACTCAGAGGAGGAATCTGGGCAGGAAATGAGAATACAGAAGTCACCAGCATAGAGGTGAGAGTGGCTGAGATTATCTAGCAGGAAAGAACAGAGGTAAGATAAAGAGACCAGGACCAAGCCACATACCTACCTCTAAAGATGGCAGACAGAGTAGGAAGAAACAGGGCTGGGGGATGGGGGGAGGAAAAATTCTTCAAGGACAGCATGGTCAGCTTTGTCCAATGCCACCAAGAGGTCAGGCAATAGAAGACCAAAGGGTGTCCCACTAGAGTTAATCACATTAGTGACCTTCAGAGAGACAATTTCAGGAAGTGGTGAGGGGGAGAGCCAGACAACAGTCAAGAGTGGTTTGTGAGGTAACTTTCTTTAATGAAATTTTAAAATAGGTAATTTATGATGGTAGGTAATAAGTGTTCGGTCTTAAATGTTTCACTTATTAGCATCACAATAATGAATGTCTTTAAAAGGCACAAAGTACAAGACCAGATTCATTGCCAAGGGCGCACATGCACAGAACCCCTGGGGGATGTGCATGGGGGGCCCAGGGCTGGGTGAGGAGCAGCAGATGGCAGACATCCTGCTCTGGCGGTCTTGGCTCCAGAGCTCACCAGGCCATGCTACTACATCAGCTGTGTGGTGCCCACCCTCTGGCACCAGCTCCCTCGGAGAGGGGGATGCAGGGGCCCCTAGACCTGCCCTCCTCTGTCAGTGTCCTGCCATGTGACTGCTTGCCCCAGAAGCCATGTCCACTCAGCAGACGCTCTTGGAATGTTACTCCCAGGAGCCTCAAATGTCACTCAGGGTCATATCTCGACCCTGCTGGTGACTGGCCCTTGCTCCCTGGGGCTCTCAGGTAGACTCTAGTAGCCTATGAAAAGTGTGAACCAATTCATAACTGAACTCTTCCTTACCCACAGCCTGATTTTCTTAGACCAGCCTGCACAGTTTCATGAGGAATCAGCAAGGACAGTGTGCAACTTTGGAAGGCAGGGTTTTTCTTAAGTTGTGCTTAACAAGATGGACCTGTGAAAAGTTATGACCATCTCTTTTGTTCTTAAAGATATTTCCACTCACAATCAAATCTCTACTGGAGAGAAGGACAGAATGAATTCTGCTACTATAGTGTAAAGCCTTGACAGTTTTGGTTTTGTTTTTTTGTAAAGGAGTGCCTTAAGCTCTGATGGACAAGGGATCCATTTCAAAGAGGCATTCTTAAAGGCTGTTTAAAATAAACACTTGCCAGGCCACCTTCCCCCATTGAGTTTCCTTTGTCTTAGAGATCTTGGTTGATTTTGATAATTGACCATTTGGGCCACTTGTTTTTTCTCTTCCTGTGCTTTAAATTCCCACTTTTACATTTTAAATTTACTAATAAGGTGTGAGCCTAGGTCCTCACCCTTGACCCCAGTAAAGGCAGAAGCCTGGCCCCTGTGTGTGCTCTCTCTCCCTTGCTCTCTCTCTCTTCCATGACCTTGCTGTGTGGTCCCAGGTGTGCTATGTAATTTCCAAGTCTTGTAAGTAACAAACCTTTATTTTTTCAAAGTTTTCTGATGGTTGTTTTTGAAGGGCATCTTGCAATCAAATAAGAACCACAAGGGTCGATCCAGTGGTAACATTGGTGTGGAAAGGGGAGATGTCTGTGGGAAGCTCACTGGGGCCCAGGTGAGGGCTCCTAGGCATTATTAGCCAATAGCATGACTATGGATAGACAGAGATGGCAGAAAACAGCTACTCTATAAGGATTACCAAACTCTGATGGGCACAAGTCTTGGGCAGGTGGCCTGAATGAGCCAGACCAGGGTAGGCAGGGAGCAGGAGACCCCAGCTCTCTGACCCAACAAAGGGGTGGCTGGAACTCAAGCCTGGACAAAAGTTGTAATGGAGAGCCAGTGTTGCAAACTCTCTGATTTTTCAATAAAAGCTCCCAATTGGATTTTTATGTAAGCTTTCTTGTTTTAAAATGCTATATGGATCATTAACCAGAGACGTAAAGGATCTATATCTAGAAACTACAAATCACTCTTTAAAGACATTGAAGAAGACACAAAAAGATGGAAAAATATTCCATGCTCATGGCTCGGTAGAATTAACATAGTTAAAATGTCCATGCTATCCAGAACAATCTACACTTTCAATGCTATCCTGATCAAAATACCAATGACATTTTTCAAAGAACTGGAAGAAACAGCCCTTAAATTTGTGTGGAACCAGAAAAGGCCCCGAAACAATGACAGCATGGTACTGGCACAAAAACAGACACATAGACCAATGGAACAGAATAGAGAGCCCAGAAATGGACCCTCGGCTCTTTGGGCAACTAATCTTTGATAAAGCAGGAAAAAACTTCCGGTGGAAAAAAGACAGTGGTGCCCAGAAATGGACCCTCGGCTCTTTGGGCAACTAATCTTTGATAAAGCAGGAAAAAACTTCCGGTGGAAAAAAGACAGTGGTGCTGGGAAAATTGGACAGCTACGTGCAAAAGAATGAAACTTGACCACTTTCTCACACCATACACAAAGATAAACTCCAAATGGATGAAAGACCTTGATGTGACACAGGAATCCATCAAAATCATAGAGGAGAACATAGGCAACAACCTCTACGACATCGGCCACAGCAACCTTTTTCATGACACATCGCCAAAGGCAAGAGAAACAAAAGAAAAAATGAACTTGTGGGACTTCATCAAGATAAAAAGCTTCTGCACAGCCAAGGAAACAGTCAAAAAAATAATAGGCAGCCCACGGAATGGGAGAAGATAGTTGCAAATGACACTACCGATAAAAGACTGGTATCCAAGATCTATAAAGAGCTTCTCAAACTCAATACACGTGAAACAAATAATCAAATCAATAAATGGGCAGAAGATATGAACAGACACTATCCCAATGAAGACATAGAAATGGCTAACAGACACATGAAAAAATGTTCAAAATCATTAGCCGTCAGGGAAATTCATATCAAAACCACACTGAGATATCACCTTATGCCAGTTAGAATGGCAAAAATGGACAAGGCAGGAAACGACAAATGTTGGAGAGGATGTGGAGAAAGGGGATCCCTCCTACACTGTTGGTGGAAATGCAAGTTGGTACAGCCACTCTGGAAAACAGTGTGGAGGTCCCTTAAAAAGTGAAAAATTGAGCTACCCTATGATCCAGCAATTGCCACTACTGGGTATTTACCCCAAAGATAAAGATGTAGTGAGGAGAAGGGCCATATGCACCCCAATGTTCATACAGCATTGTCCACAATAGCTAAATCGTGGAAGGAGCCAAGATGCCCTTCAACAGATGACTGGATTAAGAAGATGTGGTCGATATACACAATGGAATATTACTCAGCTATCAAAAAGAACAATTTCTCAACATTTACTGCAACACGGACAGCACTGGAGGAGATAATGCTAAGTGAAATAAAAGCAGAGAAAGACAATTATCATATGGTTTCACTCATCTATGGAACATAAGAAGTAGGAAGATAGGTAGGAGAAGAAAGGGATAGAGAAGGGGGGGGTAATCAGAAGGGGGAATGAAGCATGAGAGACTATGGACTCTGAGAAACAAACTGAGGGCTTCAAGAGGGGAGGGGAGTGGGGGAATGAGATAGGCTGGTGATGGGTAGTAAGGAGGGCACGTATTGCATGGTGCACTGGGTGTTATACGCAACTAATGAATCATCGAACTTTACATCAAAAACCAGGGATGTACTGTATGGTAACTAACATAATATAATAAAAATATTATTATTAAAAAAATGAAAATATGTTTGAAATTTACAAGCCCAACATTAAATAGTATGTTCTGTATGATTCCATTTGAATAAAGTTCAAAAACAAGAAAAAAAATACTATATGGATCAAACAAAATGTATATAATCAGGTCAAGGTCTGCCAAGGTCAGCAGCATTTAAACCCCATTGTAACATGCCTTGACTTGTATGACCTGCCCAGAAAGACAGAAACTACCATAGGCCAGATGGTGGGAGGATGAGGCAATGGGGGGAGGTAAAGCCTGAGCATCCTCACTGTACACGTAAGGGAACTAAGGCCAGGAGAGGGGTGCCTGTCCAGGAAGCATTGGTCTCTGGGTGTCCCCTGCAGAGCACAGGTTCTTCCCACTGTTCCCTATTACCCTCAGAACCACACTAATGGTGGTAACTGTTCTGACTCCAAGACCCCATGGACTTTCTGCTGAATGCCTCTATATTTGCTGGAAAAAAAAATGTACAAGGTGAGGGTCAAAGAAACTTAAAAGCCTTATTTTGGTAAATTATGTATACTGTTTCACATTAAAAATGTTGGTCTATCATTATTATTTTTTTGAGCTTTCTTTGGTACAGGGCTAAAACCCTAATAAATTATACTAAAGAAGCATTCTAAGACAATATTTTGATCTTAGGAATTTTGGAAATGTTTACACATCACACATAATTTTGCTCATATGAGTGAAAAGGGTGAAAGATATAATTGAGAATCTTCTATCATCACATGGTTTCACAGAAAAACAAACTCAAAAAACAGTTTCTTATAAATATCTTCCCCAACACCAGCATCTACAGAATGTCCTAAGAGATCTATGTTTTCTTCTCTTTATGAAAATAAGGTTAGGTTGTGAATAAATTTGATGCTTATGTACATCAATAGATTCTAGTGCCTCTGGCAGTGGGGCTAAATACAATAGGAGCTGAATTTATTATATGAACCAGACAAGGCTGAAGAAAGAGGTAAGAATTTAAGCATCTTTTATTTTTTTAATTAAGACGCTGCTCACCAGCTCTCAAGTTTGCCCACCTGCCTAAAATGACCATGTGTAACCTCCACAGGTACACAAAACTCTCAAAGATGCTGATTCCATCCAATTGCCCATGTGTCAGAGGCAGGCAGCTATCACCTTCCTATTTTACATATCAGGAAACTGAGACACGGAGAGGTTAAGAAACTTGCTCAGTCCCACAAAGCTCACGAATAGTGGAACCTGGGCCTGAGTGCAGACATCCCAGCCAAAGCTCCAGGTTCCCTTTTCTGCAGTAGGCCACCACCCATGGTTGGTAAGGAAGCCGTGGTTGGTCATGGAAAACACTGAAAAGGTTCTTCTTTTCCAGTAAGAGGCTGCTGGGTGAGGGCCCATGTTCTAATCCTGGAGGAAGATTTCAGACAAGTCGGAATCCTCCAGGCTCGAACCTGTAAGGCACACACACAGCTCAGGTGCCTAAGATCCGGTTGTTGTGTTTTATAAACTACATCATGGCCTCTCTCCTTCCACAAGAATGAGAGGTTTCTGCCAGTCTTGCATTCAAACATGTTACATACTATATATTTTTTCTGAAATTTTTTTAGTTGAAGTCCAGTTGACACACAATGGTACACGAGCTTCTGGTGTACAACATGGTGATCCAACAACTCTGTATGTCATGCTGTGCTCACAAGTGTAGCCACCATCCGTCACCATATAGTGCAATTACAGTACCATCGACTATGTTCTCCACACTGTACCTTTCACCCCCATGATGTATTCATCCCATAACTGGAAGCCTGTACCTCGCACTCCCCTTTACCCATTTTGCCCATTCTCCCCATTCTCCCACCCCCCCGCTGTCCAGGAACCACCAGTTTGTTGTCTGTATTTACGGGTCTGTTCCTTCTTATGGACTATATTTTAATGTTTTGAAGCCACCGGTGGCTTTACCTGAACTGTCAAGAGTCATTTACCACCATGGGCTCGGCAGGTTCACAGAGAAGCTGTTCCTACTGTGTATACCGCCCAGCAGGGCGTAACTGTTGTTGTGGGATAAGCTGTAAACAGTGTCACCATTTATAACCACTTAGCTAAGTGTATCCAGACCTCTCTGATGTTATAAAATACACTGTGATATTATGTGTGAAAATACATGCAAAATAGACTGGATAGTAACATTGTTGTAGGACCACCCCTGTAAGTACTGATTTCAAATAGTCTCGCTCACGAACATGGCTCTGTTTCATTGTTTAACTGATGGGATTTACAAGTATTATACATTCTAATGTTTAAAGTAAATTAATGGAGAGAAAATACGGCTTTTATGTCTTTGCACACTGGGAATGGGCCTGAGGTTCTGTTTTTAAGACGGTTCCTTTACTTAGACTGAAAGTCACTGAATGTGGATACCTTGAGGCTGTAGCTTTTGGGCTTTTTCAGTTTGTGTATTTTTTCTTGTTTTTGCCTAAACGAGCTTCTACAGTTGGAGTGGGGATTGTTTATCTTTTATGTGCCCCAGGATTTCTATTTTTTTTTTTGTTTCTAATTCTATCTATAAAGGTTGGTTCATTAAATAAAAAAAGAAAAAATTCAGGGCAAACTGCATCTGTCTTCAGCTACTGTAGTGCTTTGCCTGCCCTGGGTGTAATCACAACACGGGGGGTCTGGGTCCACACAGGGGGCTTGAGTAAACACAGTGGGAAATAATGCTGTCCCTGCAAGAAGAGGGATAAGCTAAAAGCCCGGTTATGATCTTAGTGCTAAGTTCAGGTTAAACATGTGTTAATTTTCTTCCATACTCAGGCAGCTAAAGACCCTGAACCCCAAACCATGGTGAGCCTGGTCAATGCAGAAGAGGAGGCATGGGAGGCGAGGGAAGGAAGATATCCACTCTTCTCTTCTTCCTCCATGACAGAACCCGGGCCATCGCTTCCCAGAATAAAGACCATGCTTCTGCACACCTCCTATAGCCAGATGTGGCCATGTGATTGCATTCTGGCCCATGAGATAAAAGTGGAAGAGACTTCTGTGACACAGGGTGCTTAGAAGGAGCTCTCCCAGCCAGAAGGGGGCACCATTTTTGCCTTTCTGCTTCTCCTCCCTCATTTTCCTCAGTGCTCATGATGGCATGAGCTCTGGCTGCCATCGTGATTGATGATCCGAGCTTCGGAAGCTGTGTAGATCAGAAACATAGGAGCCTGGGTCCTCAGTGACATAGGGGTGCCACCACACTAGTCCCGAACCCGCCACTGAATTTCTTTTATGTGAAAGAGAAATCAACATCTATCCCAGGTAATCACTGTTTATCCTGTTTTTCCACTGTTAGTTTGGGTTTCTTTCTTATATTCAGATCAACCTCACTCTGAGAGAAGAAGGCAGAGCTAAGTTCAAAGAGAGCGAGAGCAAGGTAAGGATGGAAAGGGAAGGCTGGATGATGAAGCAGAGAGTGACAGGATTCAGAGCAAGACGGAATGGAAAAGAAGAGGGGAGGGCCCATGTAGCCCAAACCAAGGACCATGCACCCTAAAAGACTGCTGAGGTCTCCTTTTAAGGTGGTGGCAGGAGCAGGGAAGGTACATCAACTTAAAGCTACCATACTGGACTGGGGAGCCAATGCAAAGCACTGTATTGTAGGTAGAGACACACTAAACCCACCACAGAATGGGGTTGGTGTGAAGATGGTCTAAAAATGACCCCACTGTAGGGCAGCTTTCTTTGCAGGGGCTTCTGACATCTCTTGGCTCACTGAGGGCTGCTCTGTTCTTCTCTTAGAACCAAAGGGAAGCATGAAGGTCTGTCTATCAGGAGCCCTCATTTCACAGGCCTATAGGTTTTGCAACTGGCACTGCTACTTGTCACTTCTATGGGTCCCTCCTACTAGAATTTTGGGGTGGCCAGTGTTCCTCTGCCCTTTCTCTTCCTTTCCAGGCACTGAATGCCAAAGGAAGCTCTCCTGTCTCCTTGGCGGCCATTCTCAGAAGCCAATTTTCCATGTGTTTCTGGTGGCCGAAATTCGAAAAGTCTTCACACTGCTCTTTTCCCATAGCTTTGCTGTCCAGCAGAATTCCCAGAAATCTCCTGGCTCTGTGCTTCAGAATGGCCAGCACTGCCCCATTCCTTCTGCCTTTCCCTGCCTGGATATAGAGCCTTCCTGTTGGCACGTCGTCGAATGGCTAGCCATCTTCCTAGGACTCTGATTTGCTGTCTTTCCTTCCCAGTTTCCAGGACAGCATTCCTTTCGTTAGGCTCATCGTCTCTTGGAAGAGAAAAGGAAATAATCTTTATCAAGAAAGTGCTGCATGAAGAGCACAGGCCTTGGCATCAGAAAGACCTGGGTGAGAATCCTGACCTGGCAAGGTATCTCAGCTCTGACTCAGTTTCCCCATCTGTAATATGAGGTCAATAATGTTCACCTCATAAAGCTGCAGGAAGTACTAGAAATGAAGTGTGAAGTCATAGGACCTGTCCATCATTGGCCTGTAATAAAATCACAGTTTTTATCATTGTAATGACATTAGTAAGTCATATCAATATGACCATTTATGGAAACACTGAGAAATGCAGTCTTTTTCTAGGATATGGCATCTCCAGTTGAGAGATTTCTGGCCCCAGAGGACCACCATCCATCCAGAAGACCTGTGTCCCCTAGAAGCCCATCTCAGATTGCTCTTAAGAAGTACCAAGCCACCATGCTGGAAGCTAGCAGCCCTCTATCCTTCCACCTGCCCATGGTGACCCTGCTCAGGGTAGGGCTCAGCAGCAGGTTCTGGCTGGCTCCACATCTGGGCCACGCAACTCTGGGCTCTCTGTCTGCCTGTCACAGCTGATCCTGCTGGAAGACTCACTCCAGTGGTGAACCCGCATGTTGCAACTTCCTTCCCTTCCCTACACCTCTGTTTGCCTTGGCTTTCTGACGGTGAGTTCTGCCACCCCGACCCCAGTGTTGGGGCAAAAGCAGGCAGAAGCAGCTTTAATCAAGGACATAAAAAATACTCAGGGGGCAGACTGACTCAACAAGGTCTTCACCAAAAACTTTACCCCATGTCTCATCCCTGAGGTTGCCTGGCCTTGTCCAGACACAAGGAAATGGAAAGACAAGAGGTAAAAGTGACTACAGAGAACCTGAAATTCTGTGCACTTCTCATTCCTTTAGCAACACTGCTGAGGGGGTGGGGGATGTCAGGGGCTCGGGGGAGGTTGATTGGAGTAAGTGTGCATTCTGCTTTTGGAAGTGGCAGGCCTCTTGAGGGTGAGTGTCCGCGTGAAGAACTGTGATGTCAGGTGTCCTGCAGGTCCTGCAGTAACTACCAAAATTGCTGAAGAGCTCTCTCCCTTAGCTGTCTTCCAGCCCACGTTTTCTAGGTCTGAGCCGGCCTCTTGATTCTGGAATCACAGTGACAGTGCAAGCCCCTCCCCCTTTATACTATGCTCTCCTATTTCCCTGGAGAGAAAACCAGGGCCAAACAGGGACTTACAGCCTGGCTACACCCAAGAACATGGCCTGAAACTGAATACAGAAAAGACTGTTTGATAAAGAAGGACAACATTAATTTAATGGTCTTCATGGGCTTTGGTTGTATATTTTTATTTTAACAATATGTTAAGATGTGTGTCCTGAAGCCCACATCTAAATGTATCCACTGCTTTGAAATTTTTACTGAATAAATACACAGCTTGTTGAAATTTCTGTCATTTGCTTTTATAAATGAATCCTACATAATTTATGTGCTTCTTTATTAAATAAACATATATGGAGATGCTACCTTGTGCTGTATAATGTTCTAAATGCGGGGAGGTTCAGAGACAAAAAAAGGACAGAGTCACACACGGAGGCAAGTATCTGAAAGCATGGAAAGTCCACTTGAGGGCCCTTCTGAGGGTTAAACTGGGCAGGGAGAGCTAGGGAAGTCTGAAAGGCGTTTCAGAGCGCCTGCATGATGATTAATCTTAAAGGTCAACTTGGGTAGGCCATGGTACACAGACATTTGGTCAAACATGTCTAGGTGTTGGTATCATGGTATTTTTGAAGTGAAATTAACATTTTTTAAGGTTTTATTTATTTATTAGAGAGACAGTGAGCGCCCAAGCAGGGGGAGCAGCAGGCAGAGGGAGAAGCAGGCTCCCCGCTGAGCAAGGAGCCGGATGCGGAACTCGATCCCAGGACTCTGGGATCATGACCTGAGCTGAAGGCACACACATAAGGAGCCACCCAGGAGTCCCAGGTGAGATTAACATTTAAATCAGTAGTCTTTGGTAAAGCAGATCACCTTTCATATTACAGACGGGCCTCATCCAATCAGTTGGATGTTTAAGAAAAAGACTACCTTCCTCATAGGAGCAGGGATTTAGCCAGCAGACTGCCTTTGGACTGGAACTGCAACTCTTCCCTGGATCTCTAGCCTGCCTGCCTACCCTACAAAGTTTTGATTTACCAATTGCATGAGTCTATTCTGTAAAATCTTTTCCTCTCTCTCTTTCTCTCTACACACGCACACACACACACCCTACTGATTCTGTTTCTCTAGAGAACCCTGACTTCTTCAACCTGCCATGGGCCAGGAGCCACGTTAGGCACCCTACACACATTGCCAGCAGATGGAGGAGAAACTGAGGTTTGCGAAGGCTGGTTTCTCATGACTCATCTTGGACTCAGTGACGGTTTGAATCCAGGCTGTGTGCACTGACAGGACAGGACCCCCTGCTAAGGCAGGGAGCATTCGTGTACATGAGAGTTTCTATCCGCCTTCCTCCCACAACTTCCTCGTTGATTCTGCTGTTTCAAAAAGCGAGTACCCTTTCTTATATATTTAAACAAACACAAAATCAAAGAACAGCCTGCTTGGTAGCTCACAGGAGAACAATGACCGGCCCAGGCTTCAGTGCCACTGTCGCAACATGGACTGTCCCCTGACACCTGATCAGGTCTACTCTGAAACTGCTTCCCCCATGTCTGAGTGCATTAGCCTGAAACAGAATTCTGACAAAAATAGAGGTTGCCTCTGTCTCCCAGAGGCTCTGAAGACTAAACTGATATGAAGTACTTCTCCAAAGCAAAGAGATTTCCCCAAGCATGTGCTGAGGCCCTCACATCTAATATGCCCCCATTCATTCTGGCTACTTAAGGGAAACAGAACCAATTTCCCATTTAAGCCGGCAGCTATTCTCCTGTCCTGAGTCGTGCCCAAAGTGGGTGCAGATGGTAGCCAGTGAATGCGGCAAATATACAATGTTCCCAATGACACTAACAGTCTTTATCATTCCGGGGTAGCACAATGAACACTTACCATGGAAACTTCTAAGAAGGTGTGTGCTCAGTCACAGATTCCTGAGGTAAGTACATGAATGTCATTTCACAGGCATCTCAAATTGAACATTTTTAAATGTTGGATCTATCCCTGCTGAGCTGCTGGCTCCCCAGGACTCCTGGCCTCCATGAATGGCTCCTCCATCTGCCCAGCTGCTAAAGCCAGACACGGGATATTTTCTTGGTCTTGCCTCTCCTTACATATCATGGTCAGTCCAGGTTCTACACATTCTAGCTCCTAAATGTAAAGCAGCAGGCATCCAACTGCTTGTCTTTGCTGCACCCCACAGTCCCATCTGGCCGCATCTCCCCTGGGACCAGGGAAAATAACCTCTTTCTGAACTGGGGACATTTCTTCCTCTTCCCTAGTTTCTTCTCTAAACTACATCAGGAAGGACCTTTCAAAATGAATGCCTAACTGGGTTACACACCTGCTTAACATGACATCACAGATTCCAGTTTTTCTCAAGATATAATAGGAACCACATGGCCTGCCCGCCTCCCATTATCAGGCTCTACCCATACTGTCTGTTCAACTTCTTGCTGTTCTTTGAAAATGCTGGGCTCTTGCCTTCTTTGAGGCTTTCCCACATACTCTCTCTTCTTGAAAGCTCCTCTCCCCAAAGCTCCCTCTGCTTGAGTCCATTCACCCTCCTCCATTTCTCCATGAAAGGCCTCCCCTTGCCCTTCAGAGGAAGGTAAGTCCCCTGTGGTCCTCATAGCACTTTGTTTCTCCTTTATAGACTTTTCACAATTGCTGATTACATATGTGCTTTGTATTTTTGTTTTACCACTATAGACTCAGTTGCAAAGGAGATTTGCAAAATATTACAGGACATTACATATACTGTGCTGCAAACTATAGACAAGACACTCAAAAGATGGGCATGACACCTGTGCAATCTACCCAGCTACAAGCTGGGCCATGAACAGTGGGGAGCAACACCACCAATGCTGCCCTTACTGTTCCACTTTGATGCCCACGAAACCAAATCACATTGTTTCAGGTCACGTTCTCATGAAGTCTATTTCCACACTGTGATACTCTCTCATCTGTATCATTTTGAAAACCACATTAATGTTCTGGCTCATTAATTCTGTGCACCCACTTTTACCTTGGAGCCATGTACAAAGAGAGGGTGGAACGGCTAATAAAACCAAAGAATGAACTTAATTATTTGTAGAAATAGCAAGTGATGGTAAAATTAAAGCCTAAGGCATGGATGTGTTATTTCATGCATTTGTACTGACTTTGTCATAGCACAGGGTCAGGTGCTGTGGGCCACAGAGGGGCAACAGACGGGTGCCCGCAATGCACAGGAGCGGATGGACACAGAACACACTTACATGGGATTAAGGAGAAGCTGGATGTGGACTACCCACTGTGGGCCCAATGTGCGATGCGCCGCAATCAGTAGGCAGAGGACAACGCCATCCCCACAGCCCAGCCCACTGTCATGCTGTCCCAGCATCACAGCGGAGGGTGGAAACCCTCCCTGGGCACCACAGATTTCTTTCTGGCAAGGTTTCTGCTCTGTGGCTCTATGTTCTAACAATGCACACGCTCTAATTTCTCTGGCTCCTTAGATTAGTGTTAAGCCCCTCAGGTAAAGGTAAGAAATATAATACTAATAAAATACTTTAAGAATTGTTTGGAAAGAAGACATTAGGGTAGTAAAGCAGAAAGTTGACAAAGTCAGACATGCCTGCACCAAATTCCACTGGACTTCATCAAACACGTTCAGTCTCTCCCTTCATTATTGTGTCACCTCAAGCTGCTCACCTGGTCTTGGATCTGTCACCAAGCCCATTCCTGTGTCCCTGAGGCAGAAGGGAGGGCTGCTATTATGTTTATTTGTAGGTCTTTAGCATGACAAGGTAACGCAGGAGTGCAGTTTCAAAATCTATCTTCAAAATGAAATTTTAACTGGGGCAGAAGGGACTGCTCTACACTGAAAGTCAACCACCCATGAGATCTTACACCCCAAGTTCTCTATTAGTCCTTTAGTCAACAGAGATCAAATGCCTTTTACATGCTTGACCTCATGCCAGAAGAATAAGGCAGCACCTGTGCCCTTGGGGAGGGATGGCACGCAAACCACAAATGGCAGTACTTCCTAGAAAACAGGATACTGAGCCCCAGCAAAGTGCTCTGTGAGCTCCGGGGACCTGGCATCTCCAGCCACAGGGCTTCTGAGGCCAGAAATCTAGCGTTCTCCCCTGACTCCTATCTTTCTCTTATACAGTGTCCTATTGGATCTACCCTGAAATAGCTCTTGAGTCTGCTCATTTCTCTCCATTGCCACCGCCACCATCGTGTCTTCCTGCATCACTTCTTCTCTGGCTTATTCCAGCTCTGCTGCCTGTCCAGTCATGAGGCAGACAGAATGAGGTTTCAGAAACGCTGGTATGGGAAGTCACTCCCCAGCTTAACCCCCTGCGATAGGTGACTTTCTCTCTGCCCTCACCCCAGCACCTGGCCCAGCGCCCAACACACAAAAGTGTTCTCTAGTGTTTTTTGAATGAATGACTGAAGGAATTCAGTTGTAGTTATTACATGGTTATTCTCGGACTCTGAAAGCAAAGGAATCAGTGGTTCCTACCATCACTTTATGAGACAAAACCCCTTATATATGACACATCTTCTTTATCCACTCTTCTGTTGAAGGGAGGAAAGGGAAAGCTGAAGGGGGGAAATCAGAGAGAGAGATAAACCATGAGAGACTATGGACCCCAGGAAACAATTTGAGGGTTTCAGAGGGGAGGGGGGTGGGGGGTAGGTTAGCATGGCGATGGGTATTAAGGAGGGCACGTGTTGTAATGAGCACTAAGTTATACACAACTAACGAATCATGGAACACTACATCAAAAACTAATGAAGTACTGTATGGACTAACATAAGATGAAAGAAAGAAAGAAGGAAAGAAAGAAAGAAAGAAAGAAAGAAAGAAAGAAAGAAAGAAAGAAAGAAAGAAAGAAAGGAATAGAAAAGAAAAGAAATTGTGCCTGATGGCCTCACCATTGAGCACATCACTTTCTCGTTGTGAGTCTGCAGGTCACTTTCACAATTGTTGCCAAATGCATTTATCAACTTTATTACTATTTACTCAATACTCTTGTTTTAATCATTCTCACCTAAAAAATCTTACCTATCCTCCTCCTTTTGACTAATTCTAAGTATTTACATCCATGAAATACTGGGCTAGTCATGTTTGTTAATTTTTGTCTAATACACATTAAAACAAAAACATAACTATTAATATAAAAAATGTTTAGTCCTGCACCACCCACATTCATCTGGTCTACCAGCAGTGATCCACATGACACACTTTGGGAAGCACTGCTACAAGGAATTTATGAAAACTGCAACTGAAATGCAGAGACTTCTAATGTTTTCCAGGTATTCAGATCCTGGGGAGGAGAAAGGAGGAGGTAACCTGCCATGTTTCTAATATAAGAACATCATTAGGAAAAAGGAACAAGCATGTATAATTCCCATCTGTAAAACCTTCCGGATACCTGTCATCACGGCTGTGGGCTGCTCAGGGCTGTCTGTGGGGACAATCAGCCACACAGGAAGGGCTTTATGCCAGTCTCATCAGATTTCTTGGCTTATAGCCTGGCTTTCACCTCCGCCAATAAAAACTCACAAAAAATTAGGGAAGGAACAGAAAGCAATGTACAGACCATGAAACCTAAGTCCCTCAAGTACTGTCTCCTGGGTGTGAGTCTATGTAAAGACACAGTGTGCATCTTCCCATGATGTGGCCTGGGGACCAGCTGCACGCATGATCATGCATAAGGGGCAGTCTGTGTGGGTTTTTTTCTTGACTCTCTGCTTTGGAACTTAAGACACCAGTCAGCTGTGCCGTGGGAAGGAAGAAGACTTTCCCGGGAAGAGCAGATGCTGTTTCCAGAACAACTTCTTACACTTTCCCCAGCTGGGCTGCTCCAAGGAAAGTTTGAGAGCAATTTACTTGGAAACTCTCAGAATTGTCTCTGTGGATGATACTATTTCACACTGCAGCCATGGGGTGCTATACATTTATTTATAACATTTACAAGGTTATATTTATAAGTTCTTTTTACATTTATAAGTTCTGTGTCTTTGGGATTCCATTTTGCTTAAAGTGTTTATGTTTTAATTAGTAAGTGATTTAAGTTTATACTTTAAGTCATAAAAGAAGTGTTTATGCTTTAAACCATACTAAAGTAATCTTTTAAGTTATTAAGTTCAAGTAATGCTGATTTAGCAGGCAAATTAAAAGCAGACAGACACATGTGTCTTTGAAGAGTTAGCACAGAGTCAAGTCTTACAACCCAAAAAAATTCAGGCCTGTTGTGCCCATCCCTCTTGGGCTCTGAGATGCTGGGGATACTGCATCTACCCACAAATTGGTTTTTGTTTGTTTGTTTTGCTTTGGTTTTTTTTTTTTTTTAAGATTTTATTTATTTGTCAGAGAAAGAGAGAGAGAGTACAAGCAGGGGGAGCAGCAGAGGGAGAAGGAGAAGCAGGCTCCCTGCTGAGCAGGGAGCCCAATGTGGGACTTGATCCCAGGACCCTGGAATCATGACCTAAGCCCAAGGCAGACACTTAACCCACTGAGCCACCCAGGTGTCCCTACCCACAAGCTGTTTATTGCTACCCATGCTTAATGTCTAGTCACCTGCCTTGAGAGGGAAAACAGAACAGATCTGGTGGAAGAAAGGTGAGGTAGTTGCTTCCAATTGCTTTTGTTTTCCTGCTAAATTAAGAAAATACTTAATTAAAAAAACTTGCACCAATAAACATCAAAATGTTAACAGTATGCATCTTTGGATAGAAAGTAGTCCCAACTCTTTAAAATGGAAGTTGCCCATCTTCAAAGAGGGGCAAAGATTAGATTACATCACATAAGCCTTAATTTCTCTATAAAAAGCTTAGTGGAAGAGGGAAAAATTGAATGGGTGCTAGCTGACTTTTCTCTTAGGACCGATTTACTTCTAGTTAAAATTTCAATTACTGGTTCATTATTATTAATGAGCAACCATGCCTGGGAGGACAGGGCCTATTAATAAAACATGTAACTTTATTCTTAGTTCAAAATGAATAAATAAAATTAACCTTCAGGAAAAAAAATGTAATTAGCTGACAGTGAGAAGGGGACAGGGGTGAGGATGGTGGAGGACAGAGGACAAGGTGTGACTAACTGACATTTTGGAGAATGGAGATTGACTATGGGTATAATTTAGGAACACTAGACAGAGCTCAGAGTTCACTGACTCCTGTGGTCAGGAATTTAAAGTAGAAGCAGTCAGCACGGTGGTGCATTTCCCTCCATCCCTACTCAGCTGCTCAGGTGCTGGCAGAAGGTGCAGAGGGCAACTGGGGGTTCACCAGGGGCGGGGTTTGCAGGTGAGTATGGCTGAGGAAGCAAAGGCCAAAGGACTGAAAATGAATGCAAAAAAACAAATATATTAATAAAATCCCAGCTAAATAAAGATGAAGTCAGGACAAAAGGTGGCCCTGATAATGAAAACGTGAAACCCAGTAGATCCCAGGAAAGAGTTATTAGAGAGAGGACACTCAAAGATAGGAAGTGGTGGTCAGAGACCAGGATGCTTGAGGTCAAGAATGTGGGAGCTGGGCATTGTTGAAGAATGCCAAGGACTAGGGAATGGCCATGGACTGGAAGATTAATGGAAGGCAAAGAATTGAATAACTAGGATTCTGGGTCACTGCAGAGATGCTGAGGTTACGAAAGAGAAGTGGAAGGGTCACAGGAACAGAGAGTGAGAGCCAGAGATCTAGGTAATGAAATATTCTGTGAATAAGGGGTACTGGCTACAAGGCTGACAGATGCCCAGAACAAGGTCAAATGGTACGCAGTACATTCAGATGGCAAGTGCCTCAGAGGAGTAAGGTTCTGCTCTGGAGTAGGCCCAGAGTTACAATGGGGAAGAGAAGAAACAGCCACCATCTGAAAAGGCTTTGGGGTAGCCTTGGAGGAGAGGTAGCTTTGGGGTAGCCTTGGAGGAGAGGCATGCTTCAGAATGAGACAGCAATGGCAACTCTCAGAGAAGAGGCTGAGGACAGGGGGTCTCTGCTGCTGCTGATGGTGAGCTCTGGGGGCGGAATAAGGGTTTGGGGAAGATGAAGTGGCAGACGCAAAGCAGAGGCTGACCTGCACTATATGGGGAGAGAGCCCAGGGATGGAGAAGGTTTGGCCTTGTAGGGATGCGGGGGGTCAAGGGGGATGACAGGCTTGATGGGAGGCCCTGGAGGCTCTTAGGGGACAGTGGATAAGGGGTTGTAATTACAGCATGCCTCTTGATACTGATCTCTTGGTGAGCAGAGTTAAGACAGCAGTGGCCTGGTCTTTCATGTGGTATAGGACATTTCTTCAACTTCTCTCAGCCATTACAGAGAGCTGTATTTCCACAGTGGAGCACTGACCCTTCTGTTAGGTGACAAATTCATTTTGGAAGTTAATTAATTCAACACATACTTATTGAGTCTCTATTGTGTGCTATGCACTGTTCTAGGCACATGGACTATATCAGTGAACAAAAGAGACAAAGATCCCTGCTCTCAGGGCACTTACATTCATCATATTACATAATGAATAATTAAACTATACAGTGTAACAGAAGATGATAAGTGCTACAGAAAAAAGAAAAGGTAGAGCAGAGCAAGGGGAAATCTGGAGTGCTGGTGGTGGGGACCTGACATATTAAATAGGGGGGCCAGCGTGAGAAGGTGACATTTGAGCAAAGACTTGAACGTAGTACCCAGAAGAGCATGGCAGGGAAAGGGAATAGCCAGAGCAAAGGTCCTAGAGCAGGAAGCTTGCCCTTCGTGCTAGAAAAACAGTGTGATGAGAAGATGGCTAGAGATAAGTAAGAAAAGTGTAGAGAAGTAGGAAGGTAGTAAAAATAATTAGTACTAAATGTCATGAAACAGAAGGGAAACATTCATAGAGAAAGAATCCATGTCCATATAGACAAGCAGTACATCACACAAAAACAGTCTGAGTCGGAAGCCAGGGCTAAGGTAAGATTTGAATTCAGTTCTCCTCATTCACCATGGGACAGTGAACAAGCCTCTTCACCTCTCTGAATTTTGAATTTCTTCTCTGGAAATAAGAAGTTGGAGCAGAAATCTAAATTTCCACTAGGTTCTAAAACCCAAGCCTCAAGGGAATAGGGACATAAATTCTGAGGACAACTGGTTGCAAGGGTTTGTCTCTATAGATTGCTAGAAGCTTGCTAAAGCTTAGACAGAACAATCTTCATACAGTTTGCCATTGACTGCAAGAATTATACTTTATAACCTAATAGCCTCAAGTAACATTTATTCAGAGCCCCATAGAGGGCAGCCCTGCACTTAGAAATGGGGAAAAGTCTACACTTAGCAATAGGACTATTGCCGTCTATTGGGTCATGATGACTAGCACCACCAGAATGAATAACAAGACACTTGGGAAGTTTTCAATAACGTTTCAGTTTTTCAGAGTTTCTTTAGTCATGTGATGTCGCTTTACATCATGAACAGTTAATACTAGCTCCTGAATGCCTGCTTTTTAAGTCTTTCTGGACACTACACATAAATTATTTCACTTAATACTCAAAATAATCCTATCAGTGATGAGCTCTCTTCATTTTACAAATAAGAAAACAGAGGCCCAAAGAGGAGAGCCTGAGATAGAGATTCTTGTGCACATGATTTACTGCAGAGTATTCTCAAACAAAGGGGAGAAAGGAAACAGATTAGGAAAGGGAAAGGAGGCAAGCAGAGATGTAGTCTCAGTGGAGTCTGCTTCAATCTGACCCCAAGGGAGCTCCCTGGGGACTTGGATTATACTGCAGAGCTGGTCCCACTCTGAGAGGATAGCCTTTTGCACCCTTGTATTAGTCAGTCATGTCTGTGGGAAGCCATACCACCCCCAACCCAAGGGGGTTATAATCTCCAGGAAGAAAATTCTGATAGGGAAGCAATTATGAGCCATCAGCAGTCAACACTTGGAGCCACCGGGCTTTGGGAGCACTGGACTGGTAAAGAAGATCTGGGTGGGGCACTGTAGTAAACACCAACAAGCATCTTATCCAAGGATACTGCTGGTAGATGTCAGAGCAAAGATTTTTGTCCAGGTCTATCACACAGGGCACCAACTTAGCGCACCTATTACACATTAGGTTCTCAGGGAACTCAGGAGAGAGATTTATTTGTACTTGTCATCAATGTTCACATATATAAATGTATAAATACAATAAAATCAATAAACTAGGAAAAGAAGTAATAAGGAAAAGAGATAGAGGATCAGGAACAGAATGCAAACATAACAAGGCTGGCCTCTTTGGGATATCTGCTCTAACTCTACTGTCCATTTTAGGCCAGCCTCAACACTTAGATGCATCCCAAATCACAAATCCAATTTCTTCCAAACACTAGAGAATAATGTGGATTTTATTAGAATTTTGTTTAGAAATGGAGGTGTGAGTTATGCTGTGCATCATGGTGAGAAACTTGCTTTTTTTTTTAAGATTTTATTTATTTATGTGACAGAGACAGAGACAGCAGCGAGAGAGGGGACACAAGCAGGGGGAGTGGGAGAGGAAGAAGCAGGCTCATAGCGGAGGAGCCTGATATGGGGCTCGATCCCACAACGCCGGGATCGCGCCCTGAGCCGAAGGCAGATGCTTAACCACTGTGTCACCCAGGCGCCCCTGAGAAACTTGCTTTTAAAAACTACCCTTCAATGGGGCGCCTGGGTGGCGCAGTCGTTAAGCATCTTCCTTCGGCTCAGGGCGTGATCCCGGCGTTCTGGGATCGAGTCCCACATCAGGCTCCTCCTCTGAGAGCCTGCTTCTCCCACTCCCCTGCTTGTGTTCCCTCTCTCGCTGGCTGTCTCTCTGTCAAATAAATAAATAAAATCTTTTAAAAAAATAAATAAAATAAATAAAAACTACCCTTCAAGCATCTTTGCTCTGGTCCAAAGTATCTCTTTTCTGGTCTATGTAGGCTGGCCCTGGCCTGCCTCAGAGCCACCCATTATTGTATAAGCACATCCTTGGAATGGGGGTGCAGGGGCCATGGTGGTGTTTAGTTCATCCGCTGCATAAATACACTGACCAGAAGAGACATTTTAATGTTTTCATCAGGCATCAAAGCGTCCTCTAAGCTTCCTGGAAACCAGAGCCAAGAAAATTAAAAAAAAAAAAAAAAGGAAATAGGGTAAACTAGATAATTTTCTATTGTACAAAGAAGGAAGCTCACTAGTTCCTCACAGGAGGTAGCATTTTCTGGCACCTAACTCTAAATTAAATTTTTCCTGTGGTGTTTATATTGGGAAATCAAGTAATTCACAGGTTCATGTCTTCAAATATTTTATAGAGAATGTGTCCATTAATGTGTTTGTCAGTGCTCTATTTCTTTCTTTTCCAGCCCTTATAGCAACCTGTAATTAATGACTTTACATACCTATTCATTCGTTTACTTGTTAATTTCCTCCTCCCCTAGAACTCCATGAGGGCAGGGCCTGGTCTGGGTGGCTCCCCACTGCATGCCAGCCCTCCCACGAGGTCAAGTAAGCAAACTGCCAGCTATTTCTTGAATAAATAGAATAGGCCAAGCATCAGGGGAACGTGGTGTAGCAGAAAAGGCATTAGGAACTAAAAACAGCAGGGCCCAAACAGTCTAGCATAACAATCAAAACCAAATAATTTGTGATGGAGAATATGTCTAATTAGTAACTCATATTACTCAAACTTTAGGCTTAAATCTGTGTTATAAAACAAAGAGGTATACATATATACACATATACCTGGCATCCAAAGGAAACAGTTTTGAATAAGGAAAGCAATATTACCTTTTGTTTTGTTTTGTTTTAGATTTTCTTTTTTCTCCTTCCTATTTTCCTGACAATGTTTAAGTTGGTGCCCTGTACCCTGCACAGACTAGCGGGGATGAAGGAGCTGGGTCACAGAAGGGCTGAAATGTAATCTAGGCCCACCTTTTCAAATATCAGAGACCTGTATTTCAGGTTTATATTTAGCAACGGTATTTGGTTATGGATTAAGCCTCGACAAAAGCAAAATTTCAGAAAGATTTATGAAGAAATAAGTTTCCATGGTTGCTTTAGGTTTTAAATATTTCTAATCTTTAAACATTAATACCCATTCCTCATCACAATAAATGCTTTCCATATTACTCTAGACAACTCAAACTCATGGACAATGGAGTTGACATGTTTTCGTATCTATGAGTTTGACATTACTGGGTAAATAACCCTGGAGGATATTATGCCAAAGCACCATGATACAGTTTTGCCTCAAACACCAGGAAGGGTTTTTAAGATTTCATTGCCAGGGGAAACTAGGCCTAGTCGTCAGGATCATGATCCAGGCAACAACAAAAAAAATCGAATGTAGAACAGATAGTAAAAAGACACACACCCCTTTTACTTTATTATTATTATTTTTTAGATTTTTTATTTTTATTTTTATTATTTATTTGACAGAGAGAGAGAGACAGCCAGCGAGAGAGGGAACACAAGCAGGGGGAGTGGGAGAGGAAGAGGCAGGCTCCTAGCAGAGCAGGGAGCTCGATGTGGGGCTTGATCCCAGGACCCTGCGATCAGGCCATGAGCCAAAGGCAGACGCTTAACAACCGAGCCACCCAGGCACCCCCACGCCCCTCTTTTAAAATACTTTTTAAGGTTAATAATATGTACTTGGTTAGTTTTCCCTAGTAGATATTTTATGGTGTTGAAATTACTAAATTTGTTGTGAAAATATCTTGTGTCTTTCCCAAGAGACTTGGCAGGGCCTGATATTCTGAAACACAATGATTAGCAATTCTTGTTGTCTAATATGATCAAGGCCATTGGGTATTTGTAAATAATGTTTAACTGCAATTGTCAGTGGTTCCTTTGGTGATTAAACTGGTAATGCCGTTAACAAGAATGTAAGCCATATTAGGAGATCAAACCTACCCACTGAGGTCCAATTTCTCATCCTACATAAACATATAGATTGCCACCAATAGGCATGGGTGTTGTTGCCAACACAGATCATGAATGGATGGATAGAACCACAAAATATTGTTCAGCTCTCAGGCACTAAGTCTATTAAGTTTCTTTGGATACACTTCACCACTACTCTACCGAATCAACTACTTTCTCTCTGTTCTGTACGTGTCTCCACTAAATGGTGTCCTAACATTAAGTCATCACTCTGTTAAGCACTTTACATGCACCATTTCATTTATTAACTATCAAAAGAGAGGTTCTTGCCCCTAGTTTACAGATGAGGAAACTGAGGCTGTAACGGTTTATTACAATCATGTGTTTGCAGGTCCACTTTCCTTCTAATACTTTGGGTTCTTCAAAACTCAAAATGTTTTGTGTATTTTTGTATTCTCCAACTCAGCCAGTTCACTTTTATTCAACCTACATATATTTCCTGAGCTCCTCCAATGTGCCAGAATTCCGCCCCACCCCGCTCCACTGGCCCCCACTGGCAGACAGGAAACATTAGTTGATGTGTTCTAACCTCCAGCATTAAATCTAATCCTTAGATTAAAAATCTGGGTTGAGTGTTCCACAGAGCTCTAGTATATGATCCTTTAGCATAATAGTCCTTACGTCTTATGAGTAACATACGGTCCTGCAGTTGGAAGAAATTTGTCAGATAAAATTGTCTTTTCAGGAACTTGGCAGGGTTTCAGATCTAGCAGCCAGGTTGATAATGACAATGACTCAACATCTGCAGGGAATCACAATGTCATCAACAGAGGGCCTCTCTGCACTAAAGCCTCAACAACATGGATAGTAGGGGATGTCAGAGGCAGCATAGGATTTCGACAAATGACCAGATTTCAGGAACCTCCCTGGATTTGCTATAGGATGAACACCAAACACTAAAATAGAACTCAGAAACGTGAAGAATTCAAGGAGGAAAAAAATTAATTGACAGCAAATGATAAAGAGAGGCATTGAAAAAAGTTGTGAAAAGAGCCCAGACCGCAGAGATCTAAGAGACAAACCTGAACGTGGGAAGAAAGGCAGATGTTCTAAGTAAGGATACAGCCCAGATAAAGAAGTCCACTGTATCTAGCAAAACTTTTGTGTAATTTTAAAAATATATACATACATTTTGACCCCAAAAGAGTCTTTCTATCTTCAACCCTGAGCCAATGTCAAATGGAGACAGTAATTCTGATCACATTTGGTGAAGGAAAAAAGACTTCTCTGAAGCCAGAAAAGTCATACCATATGTCAAGTTTTACCTTAAAGCAAAATTCTAGGGCACTTACAGATCTTTGGAATAAAAATGTAAGACAACAAAACTGGGTGCCTCAACACATGCTGAAGAAATGTGAAATAATGTCCAAAATATACGTTGCTGTTGAAATAGAAAAGATAACTGAAAATCCAGCCCCACCAGGTCCCACAGGCTTTGGCAGTCCTTTTAAGAAATGTGGCTCTTTTTCTGGGTGATAGGGGAGGCCATCAGAGGATTGTGAATGAAGAACACTGTATTATACATCCTCTTAGCATCTCCAGCAGGTGCTGTTGGAGACACACCCAGGGTCCCTCACAACTTGGTGCACTTATTCTCTCTGTTGCTGTCCTCCTTCTCTGGAAAACTGCCCTTGGCCTTACAGAAGCCCCCTCTTGCCCAGGAGACATATCCATCCACTCCAGGTCAGACCCTGGTTAATGTCTGAGGAGCACAGGGCAGGGGAGACTGTGAAAGACAAACTTTGCCTTAAGGTGAGGCAACTCTGGGGTGCAGAGCTCAGAGCTCCCATGGGATCAGGCTAAATCTCAGTCCAGCTGAGACCTCACCTTCCCTGTGTTGGCCTGATTTGGACACTCTCTTTCTCCTATGAGCACTCCCCTATTAAACCATGGGCATCTAAACCCCTTTCTCAGGCTCTGCTTCTAGAGAATCCATCCTAAGCAGCATTATGATCCTTCGCCATCACCTGTGCTACAGCTGTAATTTCTTACTTTCTTCTGCCATCTGACTAACTTCTGCCTCCCCACTGGATGTGAGCTCCTGTGTTCACCTCTGTATCAGCACCAACTACAGAGATCTCATTCCCTAAACATTTAAACAGATCTTGTAGAAATCTTTCAGCCACCAACATTAATTTTCATTACAAAAGTGTCATGTTGATGCTAATCAAAAGTGACACTGTGTTTCCGTGGTGGCCATGTGTATTTGAAAATATAATCAACTGACAATTTACTGGCCATTTAAAAGTTACTTTTTTTCTTTTTTTCTTTCTTTTTTTTTT
>NC_048223.1:35554657-35704421 GCF_002007445.2 Ailuropoda melanoleuca
AGGTGGCTACCGCTTCCCGGCGCCCTGACACGGCGGCTCCCTCCCCCTTCTGTTTAGCTTCCGATATCTGTGCGCGGTTTCACGGCTCCCCGCTTCGTACCTCGATACTCAGCGCTGGAGATGTTCATTTGTAGAGATCCAGATGTATCTTCCTGCGTCTCAGGCTGATTCCGTGGATATTCCTGCTGGTCTGGTACCTATCCAGCTCAACTCAGGGGACCGGCTGAAAAAGGGGTCCCCTACTCCTCCGCCATCTTAACCTCCCTCTAAAAGTTACTTATTAATTGCCATGAAATCAAATGTCGCCTGCATTCTCCAGCAGAACGGGTGAGAAAAGGTTGTTCACCTAATTATACTTGGCAAATTAGCTGCTTACTTTTGGTTACTAAACACTGCAAATCCCAAGAGGGACAGACTCATTAAAAATCTGGGTTGAGTGTTCCACAAACTCTAGTATATGAAAACTTTAGGGCCTAAGCATCCCGTAGGCATTGAGCATGTTTCCACTCAGCACTCAACGCTAATATACGGTGAATCGATGGGCCATTTCTACTGGAGGCCTCCTGCTCTCTCTGTGTAATTTCTTTATTTTTTATACCATTTCTCAAAAGTGGGGGGGGGGATAAGCAACTCAGCAACAAATATCATGATGAAAGTGCATAAATGCTACCACTTTGAACATAAAAGAGACAGGGGGCCTACGTGATATGCACAAGGATTCTGATAATATTTTTACAAAACCAACACAGAGTTCAGGGAGATGGAATAGTAAGTTATGGAGCACTTTTTCCCCTAGCAACTGTCTTTGACAAGATGATGGAGCTATCCACTTGCAGATTAGAACATCAAACTCAAATTCAATAACCTGATCAAGGCTGGGGGTGGAACTGGTTTCTTTGTGATCTCTAGGAGATCTTGTCTCCAGTCAGCATGTGGCCAGGCTTGTGCCAAATTTTGGAGAAGAGTATTAATGTCAACACAAACATATGGCACTGAGGCATCATAATCCCAGGCAGAACACAGTGTCCACGGTTATTTTTACTATATAAAAGAGACAAGATGCATTAATCAGGGAGGGGCTGGACATTCACTTTGCACAGCCCCAAGGGGTCATCTAAAGACAGACAAAACAGATGGCCATGGGAGACAGTAGCCACACTCCACAGCACATACACTCCAACATCCACAGTTCTCATCACCCACTTTTAACCATAATGTCTCAGACTGAGATGCTATCTGTTCACTCAGCGACTTTATATCAATATCCTTATCCAGGCAAAATAATATCTCTGGTGTCAGTCACAGAGGTCTGATATATACCAATGCACAAAATACTACTAGTCTGAATGTCTCTTTTTAGACCTCAGGACTATGGTAGACATTGCTAAGTTCAGGGATGTGCTGTATTCCACCTCAGGTCTCAATTCAAGGGCATCAATTGGTACCAGCCCTTGTCAGTAGTAACATGGTACCCAGCCTGAGCCTAGGACTACATCCAGGAGATGAAGAATAATAGTTCTAACTACACGGTGAACTCATCTCTAAGAGGTACTGCTGAGATGAGGGCTAGAGACCCTTTTCGTTAACACATGGAGGTTACTTTTATGGGTCTGTGAGTCATCTACCTTGTCCAGGACCTAGGCCATAATAGGGGCAATAGGGGCTCCACAGACCTCGATGAATAAATGAGCTCCCGGGTAAACACAAAAGAAGGAAAAGCTGAACATTGTATTAAAAGGTGACAGCCTGACCATGTGGACAGAAGGTAAAGAGTTTGATACAAGATGTCCGGAAGTTTTGGTCTAAAAAAAGCACAAAGGAAGAGGTCAGAAGGTGTAAATGGTAAATAATAAAGAATGACCTAGAAATTAAATAGTCTCAAAGTTGACCGGTTTTATTCTTTTCATTTCAATATGATTTATGCAGATCTCCATTTTATTGTATTGTATTATATTGTATTGTATTTTTTAAAGATTTATTTATTTACTTGAAAGAGAGAGAGCGTGTGGGGAGGAGGGGCAGAGAAACCCAAGCAGACTCTGCACTAAGCATGGAGCCCGATGCGGGTTTCAATCCCTAGACCCCGAGATCACAACCTGAGCCAAGAGTAGGAGGCTCAACTGACCGCACCACCCAGGGGCCCCCAGATCTCCATTTTAAAAGGACAGCTTCATCCCAGTCATGTTTAACCAAAAGTCCTCATGCCTATCACTCTAATAGGCGTGTGGAGGTAGATGCCAAAGGTGGTCAGCCTGTGAGAGTGAGCCCAGTGCACAGTTCCATGTGCCCTGAACAACATCAGCTCTGGATCCAGTGAGGCAGAGAATGTACCAGTCATGTCAACAGGGGCATCCTTGTCCAAGAGGTGGCAACCATCCAACCAGCAACGGGGGCCTGTGTGCTCTGACATGCCTGTCAGACTCTGGGAGCCTGGTTCTGGGAGTTGTCCCTGACGGATCTGCTCAGGGTGCTGACCTGAAGGACCACCCCATTCCTGTACCCTCCCAGTCCTGGGCACCCAGTCCTGGGCACACCCCCTCAGTGCACACCTCCTCTTTCAAACTTCTATAATGTTTTCTTTGGATGAGCTCCTTCGTGAATAAGAGGAGGAGGAAAATGAGCACTTTTACTTATCACTACCTTTTGTTAAAATATTAATAAACTACTATATGATTAAAGGAAATTTAGAAATAAAGTACAAATTAAAACCAAAAATTATAATAAAAAACAAAAATTACCCAGAGGTAATCATTTTCAATTTTTAGCAAAATTCCCTCTTAAACTTTTAAAAATCAATACAAATACACATATACACACCCTGTATTTATTTACAAAGTTGTGGACTTATTATATATTCATTATCTTTATATTCATTATCTTTATTTTTCAATATACAATGACAGCTTAATAAAGAGGCACATTATACAGGTCAGTTGGAATGAGAGATAAAATCAAGACTCTCAGGGCATGAATTTTTTCTGGCCCAAAGGAGATGCTCACATCTTTGTGTCAAACAATATGAGAATGTTCAAAACAAAAATATCATGACAAAAATCTCACTAGGGTTTGGCACTTTTTAAAGTATATTTATTTCCTTATTTTTTCCACAGTGATCAGAATGTCAGAGAAGGCAATATTTATGATTTTTGAAAGTAACTCAGAATCATAACAGTTAAAGTTTAATTGCACATTTAAATTATTTTGTGGCAGTGACACCTCAAAATCATATCCTTCTGCTGATACGGTGCTACTTTTGCCCAACAAAAAAGAAATTCAATTAATATGTAAGCAATTACAAGCTGAGAAAGATAGTAGCACTATAATAATCACATCTTCAGCACATTTTGAATAAGAACGAAACTGCCAAAAAATCACTACCTCAGAGAAGAAACTAGTGTTGCTAATAATTATTGCCATTGAAAGAGAAAATTCCAGGGTGAATATCCATATTTATTCCAAACTGTCTTTGTGAGTCATTAAGTCTGGCTCATGCGAATATAAGATATTGTATCATAAGAAGTAATTGAGGTTTTAATACGTTGCCAACGTTTTGTAGCTCAGGGTTCTAGAAGTGAAGATACATGATACTGCCTTTGAGGTGATTAATGCTTAGAAATAGCGAAGACCCATAACTGTCAGTTATATTTTTACTGGCATTTTATTGCTCAGGAAGGTTGTAAATGCCAATGCTGCTTTACCCTAGGAAATGGAAATCATGCATTTATTAGAATTCCTTAACTGGCTTTATAGTCAACAGATGGCTCATGAATTATTCATAGGTGTAATATGATAAACTGTAGCAAAACCTCCGACCTGGGTTTATTCACAGCTGGGAGTCTCATCCATGCCGACAGCACCAAGTGTCTGCCCTGAGGAATGAGTAAGAATTTCTTTCAAAATCAGATGCTACTGCTAGTGTCCCAGAACCCAGAAGGTGCAGATTTCTTTTTTTGCAAAGACAACAGATTCCCTTTGTGTCATTTCCAAGACAAAATTTTAAAATGTTTCCATTTGGCTTTCTATTTGACTTACGATCTAACTTACAAATAAAGCATAGTAATCTATACTACTATGTACACTATCTACAAATCCTCTGTAATCATAGATACTCTAGAGAAGAGAAATGACAGAGGTGGGCACATTGATTATATCTCAATGCCTACACTCACTGTTTTCACCTGCCTGTACTCGCAGTTTTTACAGAATCACATCAAGTTGCAGTAACAGCGAAGTCGGGCAATGTGTGTGAATCTCAATTTCTCTCTGTTGATCCCAACTCTTTTGGCCTTCTTCCCTGTCCTTAAATTCTCCATCATGAGGTAGGTAGGGGAATGGAATTCAAAGAGGGAAGTTTACTAATTTTCTTTCTTAACCCTGGCAAGTAGGTAGGGAAAAGTGAAAATGCATGGTATTAAGGAGCTCTAGAGGAGATGGGAGTTTTGTTTTACTCATCCTCAGAATTTGGGTAAAAGTATATATAAATGTAAGATGCAATGGTTATTCTAAAACAGTCTAAAATGCTTCTTAAATGTCTTACCTCTTTCCCTACTGGCATGTGAACCTCAAGTCTATGTTAAGAGTTAGTTGAAACGGCAATAGTGGTAGCAAATATAATAACAAGGGCTGCTTTATATTAAATAGCACCTATTGCTAAAGGTAATCTACATATACTATCTGCCCCTAAACTAACTTAGCCAGATAACTATGATTACCCCCATTTTAAAATGAGGAAATGGAGGGCTCAGAGAAATTACCCAGCTTATTCAGCTCACATACCCAGAGCTGTCTAGAGCATTAATGGAGGGCTTTACGATCCTGCTGATCCACTCTCCACTGTGCCCCCTGGTGAAAGACTGGAAGGGACCACATCAGCAGACCCCGTGGCCCTGATTGTTGGTGGGTTCAACCAACGGGGAGCCCAGGCAGGTGTCCAGAGGGAGAGAGTGTGGTCTATTTTCAGGGTCCGGGTATTTCCTTCCCCAGCTCCCTCTCCAGAGGACTGGCTTCATCACTTACCCAGAGATCACAGCATGTCCGGCCCAGACTTTGTCTTCAGACTTCCCGTAGACTCTCCCTCCCCTAATTGCAGACTGGAGATGATAATGGCTGTCGAGCACCATATTACCATTTAGGATTTCCCTAGAGCTGTATAAATAGTCCTTTTTGTGATCCTCTCCTCAAGTTATCCTAATTTGAGTACACTGTTTCCTGCTGGGACCCAAACTGGTATATATGCTATTTCCATGACATGCTCTGAGGATATATGGTCTGTGCCTTCAAGAAGCTTTTATTGTTAGAGGTAGAGCAGAAGCAAACAAACGCAGTAGTCATTCAGTGTTTCAAATGCTCAGTATCTGTTACCCCCTTTTCTGGCAATTGTTGGGGAGCCACTCCTTCAACATCATAGGTATAGTTGTTAAAATCTGGGGTGCCCTTTCCTGGGTTCCAAGCTTCTGGGTTTAAGCCTGGCTGTTCTGAGTAGTCATTCAGCAACAGACACACTCTGAATGGCCCAGGAAAGCCCTCTTGACTCAGAGCCCTTCAGAAAAGTGAGTTCTGAGGAACTAGAGAGAGATAGAAAGTCCTGAGGTACACTTTCCTTGAAATCCTGGAGTCACCCAACCACCTGCCTGCCTTGGGGGCAGGGCAGAGAATCTCAGGGACAACCACCCATATCACCTCTCTAACGCCCTTCCCCGCTGCCTATACAGGAGGGACTTGAACATTTATTTTCACAGTGTGCATTTCATTGCAACACCAAGGCAACAACTGGTTTCAGCTAATACCAAACAAATACAATTATGCATAAATCTATATTAGTTTTGCTGAATTTGAAATATTTTGCATTTAAATATCATGATACTCCTTTTTATTTATCAACTTGGCTAAGCTATAGTCTACAGTGATTCAAACATTAATCTAGGTGGTACTGTGACTAGTATTTTGTAGATGTGATTAAAGTCCATAATCACTCAACTTTAAGTAAGGGAGATTATTTTATTTTTTTTAAAGATTTTATTTATTTATTTGACAGACAGTGAGCATAAGCAGGGGGAACGGCAGAGGGAGAAGCAGGTTTCCCACTGAGCAGGGAGCCTGACGTGGGGTTCGATCCCAGGACCCTGGGTTCATGACCTGAGCCTAAGGCAGATGTTTAACCAACTGAGCCACCCAGGCACCCCGGGAGATTATTTTAGATGATCTGAGTAGGCTTGATTCAATCACTTGAGAGGTCTTAAGGGCAGAACTGAGGCTTCCCTGAGAAAGAAGAAATTCCACCTGCAGACAGCAGCTCACCTCTTGCATGAGTCCTAGCCTGCCTTTCCTGAAGCCCTTCCTGAAGCCTGGCCCTATACTTTGGACTTGCCCAGCCAGCTCTCACAATCATATAAGCTAGTTCCTTGCAATAAATGTTCATACATATCCCCTACCAGATCTGGTCCTCTGGGTGACCCTGCCTGATACAAATATCTACTAGGAAAAGTAAAGAGCTGAGATTTTAAAAATATTCTTAATCGCTATAATTAAGTAAAAATAAAGCTGCACTGATTTGGGGTTGGGGGATGGAGGGACAATAGCAAATGATTAAGTAGCTCCAAATGGGGAGAATACAAATTTTAAATTGAGAAAAATCAAATTTAGTTCTACAAAATGCTTTCGCTTCTTTTCATACAATTCACAGCTATGTGGTGCTCAGAAAACGGTGTTAAGAAAGGTGATACCATCCAAATAATTTCACTGAAAGGCCTCTGGGATCCACAAATACGTACATAAAGAAGGCTGACTGCAATTGGGGCGAAATACTAATAAATTCAATAAAACAAAATTTAATATGTAACATGTCCACTTGGGGGTTTTATGGGAAGACATGAAGAAAATTCTAAATAATAATTTCTGCTAAATGTGTACTTACACATAAAATACTTTACCAGATTGTTACCTTGCATCTCAGACTCAGTTGCAAATATGAATTTTATTATGAATTTAAAGTATGTCAAGAGATATGCATTAAAACACTGTGAATTTGTAAACTGACCTTTTATTACCCATTTAGCAAATACACCTCTCCTTTTCCCTCTCAAAACTAGAAAAGGTATGTATCAAAGTGACCCAAGATTTATGGTTGGCATGATTCTCCAAGCAGTTTTAATGATCAGATGTGTGCATAGTAAATGAAGATTATGAGAAAAGTTTTAAGCTTCTTTAAAAATTGTCATCTTCTGGGACACCTGGGTGGCTCAGTCGGTTAAGTGTCTGCCTCAGGCTCAGGTCATGATCCCAGGGTCCTGGGATCGAGCCCCACATCAGGCTCCCTGCTCCGTGGCAGGTCTGCTTCTCCCTCTCCCTCTGCCTGCTGCTTCCCCTGCTCATGCTCTCTCTCTTTCTCTCTGTCTCTCTGTCAAATACATAAATGAAATCTAAAAAAAAACTAAAAATTAATCATGGAGAGGCGAGGGACAGGAGGATGAAAACAAATATTTTGCTATTTTGAACGCACCAGATGGCACTCTTGGGTGAAATGTCAGGTACTAACACATGGCAGGAGTTTAAATGCGCAGCTAAAGAAGAAATTTAAAAGGAGGAGACCTGCCCAGCACCATATACTGACAGAACACAGGAAACAGCAGAGAGTCCACTAGTTTAATACCGAGCTTTACAATTAAGAGTAGCTCCTAAACATAACCCTAAAATAACAGATCTCTGAAGACGTAGATTTCTGGTACACAGTGTAAATGTGCAGATTTTTTGGTAAAAAAAAAAAAGCAGTAAACTACAATGAGCAAACGAAATCCCATGGGGAAAACACTGCTTTTACTTTTAATACAGAGAAGTGATCAGTTGAAACATAAATATACACATGTTCCCATGTACGTATAAATGTTGATTTTGGACACACGCAGAACATCGAACTTCTCCTGGTGTCTGTGATTCTAGGAATAAGCTTTATGTGTTTACTGTGATCATGTTTTTATATTTAAACACCAATGTGTAAGCACAAAGGCACCCCCTCTGCCCTGCCTATTTGGTTCATCTCTGCATCAGTGGCACCCTGCACACTGCAGGATGCTCTATAAAAAGGGCTGGATGTGCAGGTGAATGGAGGAATGAGTGCACATCTGAAATAAATAAGGTGAAATATGGACAGAAGGATAGAAAGAAACCAGATATGCTTAACCGGAAACTCAGTGGAAGTTATCCCCGCTTTTAACGCTCTATCCCTTAGTCTTCACCAATTGTTCACAGCTCAGTCCTCACACCATCAAACGCCCCCCACCCACACCTGGCTGGGGAGGAGGATCAGAAACTGGCTCTGGCAGGCAGTTCAGCCACGGCATTTCATTTGGTGTGAGCAGCTGTTAAGTCTGCTTAACAGTGTCCATCATGAGACTGATGTTCTCAGCACTAGTCATGCTGAAAAGTGCTGAAGCTGGACTCAAATCCAGGCTTTTTCTTGACACAAAGTGTGTGTTTTCACTCTTTACATTTCTATGACATCCAGATCTCAGGCCCGCTCATGCATGAGCTTCTCTAATTATATGCACATACCTATATTAATTTACTTTTGCTTTGTCTTCTGCATATGTTCTCTCATGACACTGAAGCATGATAACTTCATAATACAAAACTAAGCTGAAAAAAATCAATCATCCATAATTCTACCACTCTGACACAGAAATAGTTTCCAAGCCAAGTGATTTTTGGCATCTGTCCGAGTGTCTTGGCCAGAAATGGGCTGGTGGAGACTGTTCCATCTTCCTACACAGTGATTCCAAGTCATGGCCACAATCAGCAACTTAGGGCCTGAAAATGTGAGGCATGACTTCCTAAGACTTCAGGGTGCCTTTGGCCCCTTGTCCCAACCCTGGGACGTCCTAGGTGGAAGAAGCAAAGTCTTCTGCAGAGGTAACTGCACCCGAGTCCTTAAATCCCTCCTTTTGCAGGGCAATTGAGGCCCTCCTAGATGGGCTGTGTATCTCTGGACAAGCAAACAGCTAGCTCCCTTTCACCCACAGAGAACCCCCACATTAGAGTGAATTTTACAGATGCTCAATTTCTGTCCCTTTGTTGAATAAGGGAGAAAGCTCTAATTCAGAGAACATACAGCCATCATTGTTTCTGGGTTCTCTCCCATCTCCAAATTGTTTTCCAGCAGACTGGCAGGCAATTTTATTCCTTCTAATTGTCAGCCAGTCCCCTAAACAATGAAAATGCAAAGTTACAAAGTCATAACAACAGGTTCAGGAGTTTAGACACAATAGCCACTGACATTTATGAGGCATTATCTCATGTCAGGTGATACCTAAATTTTTTAAAAATTTATTTATTTATTTTAGAGAGAGAGAGGGAGAGCATGCAAGTGGGGAGAGGGGCTGAGGGAGAGGATGAGAATCTCAAGCAGACTTCCCATTGAGTGGGGAGCCCAATGTGGGGCTTATCCCATGACCCTGAGATCATGACCTGAGGTGAAATCAAGAGTTAGATGCTTAATCGACTGAGCCACCCAGGTGACCCAATACCTAAGTTTTTTATATGCATAATCCTACCTGACCCTCATAAGACCCTGGGATAGGTGGTGTTATTACAGTCTTCTTACAGATGGGCCAACTGAGGCTCTCAAAAATTAAGTTACTTACTTAAGGTCATAGAGCTAAAAAATGGTGGATCTGCAGTTTGAATCAGGGGGTTAGACTTAAGTGTCTATATCAGTACACTACACTACTTGGCTTATAACTGGCTTCAGGAGATCTTTCATGAAAGTCCATTCACTCTCTGTGAAACAGAATCACATAGTGATTGTTTGTAACCCTGATGTTCCATCTACGTAACCAGCTACTTAACATCCTTATGCCATTGGTCCTACCTGAAATATATGCCTTTAATTCCTTTTAATTCCCCACATGCTGACCTAACGGTCCTACTGCAGGATGTGGCTGACTGCCATAATGAAGAGGGGTTACCTCTCAGCAGAATAGGAAAATATGCCTTGCAGAGGGAGCAAATTCCAAACCAGGCATGATGGAATAGGGGGAAAAGATGCAGTTGTGTGGCCCTCTGACATTAGGCATCTCAACTAGAAATAGAGGGGTTCATTCAAAATGCAAGTCGGGAACCTTCCAGGGGCTGGGGCCAGGAAATAAGGGTGTTGTGACTGATCTTGTCCTGCAAAGCCGGTGCCTACCCTGGGTCTCCGCCATGCAGACAACACTTTCCTTTCCTGTGGAGACTCCAGAGCATAGAGGAAAATGGGCCTCCAGTGGCAGAGATCCCTAGTGATTTGCTCTAGAGTATCCTCAATTCATCTCTTCTTGCTTCTCCACCCCTATTTCCCCCTTGCTAGTTCTTCCAGTTGAATGTGGTAAGCCACTTCAAGTCCTTTCTGAAGTAAAACAGAGGTGTCAACAAATAAGGTAAATATCACCAGGAAAATGCCTGTGGGTTCCTTTGCTCTCTTGGTCTCCCGCTACTGTTCTCCTCCACCTATAAACTCCAGTCTGCAGCAAAAACCAACCAACCAACCAACCAACCAACCAACCAACCAACCAACCAAAAACCTCAAGGAAAACTTCCTGGAAAACGTGTGTGGGAAACATGGTCCTTGATTTCAACCCTGGACACAATGTTCTAAGATGTTTTTTAAAGATAAATTTCCTTCCAGAATTCAGCTTGCACAGGTCTGCCAGATAAACATTTTGGATCCAAACTGTAGTTAGGGAAACATTTGCATGCTTAGATTTGAATGAGAAGAGGAAACTGCTGGGGTTGAGAGATTCCAAAGTGCCTTTCCATTTAGCAGGACATTAAAAGCAGAGTAACAATCAAAGTGACATTTCTCCTCACTGTGAGGTTCCTGCCTGCACTGTGTCCCCCTCATGAGGGGGAAGGCACTGATTTTCAGAAGGAAGATCCAGTGTACAACTAGCTTCCTAATAAATGCGATTGTTTAAAACCGGCCCTGACTAATGTGGCTTATGTAAGTTCACATTTAAGGCAACATCTGCTGCTGTCTTGATTCCCCAATTAGCAACCTGTTATGGCTAAACCATCACATGGTACCCCAGAATACATGATTCTTTTCAGTTGGAACTTTGCCAAAAGAAATACCCAACGAATGTATGTGGTGCCAATAGCATTACACGGATAAATAAGCTAGTCATACTAGTTTCATTCTGGGTCCAGTGCTGTCTTTATATAATATTGCTCCTCCACCAAGCTGTATGGATTTCTTAAAGTTCTGTTTGCTGGCTGAGGAAGGGAAAGCAAGCCGACCTGTTCATGGACTACAAATGCCATGATTAGGGAAAGAAAGGAACAGAAGAATTGCATAATCATCAGCAAAAACAGTTTACTGCATGTTATTACTAAACTTCACCTCCCTATGTAAAATCAAATCATCACTTCATTACCTGGGCTTGTGCTTTTTACAAGAGGGTCTCAGGAATAAACGCTCAATGAGAATTGATTCCCACTTTGATGTGATGGCCTTTTGGGAGGATGATAGGGAAAGTGTGGGAAAGGGTGGGGGCAGGAGGCGACACTATAAACAGACTGAACCATGGTCGTGAGGTGGGACTAGTAGGTTCCACTTCTCACTTGCTTCCGAGACCCACACCCACTAATTCTCTGATGTCCCTTGGGCCAGTGATGGAGATGAGAGCAGCAGGTCATGGTCACATCTACTGCTGGTCCTGCTCGTCCCCAGGGATAACGCGGAGACAGAGAAAAGCCTGCCTCAGGTCTGGGAATGGGAGATGTGTGGACGCACAGGCAGCTGACACCACTTCCTGCTCTGTCCAGTGTACCCAAGAGTCTTTGTTCTTACCCTTTCTGTACCTGATATCAAGAGTACTCAATTCAACCTGCCCACATTGGTGGACATGAGGATAAGGTTGAACTCCTTTTCACAGCTCTTCATTCCTCTGGCTCACTCAGGGCCCTCCCAAACAAGAACTCCATGTGCGACAGGGAACACCAACCACTGACGTGCTAGACACTGCCAGCTAGACAGCCACACAGAGAGAAAACTATTTTATGTGTGAATTGATTTAACTCCGTTATCACTTGCTCAATCTATTATATATATATATAGATACTTTATTGTTTCATATTAAAATTTCGTTCCTCCACACAAATCCTCCTGCTGTTTTAGTAGCACGTTTGAAGACCATAAATAAAACCCAGTAAGTTTTTTTGAGCCAATAAACCTGTTATAGATTTTATTGATAGTAACAAAAGAACAATAGATTTTCCATAAGCTGCCTAAGAAAGGAAGCATTGATCAGTAAGTTCAAAACACTGTAGTATAGGACATCTGGAATGGCAGTGTAAGTGGCTTGGCAAGTCCCCAAAGATAAAACTAAAAAAAACCAAACAAACAAACAAAAAACTGTTCTCCAAAAAGCAATGATAAAACTCCAAAGTAAAAAAGAAAATGTTAAAAACAACTGTTTCAGGACCTTGGCAGTGGTCCAAAGGCACACAGCAAATTGAGAGGCATTTATTCAAATAACACTATTGAGCCTCAGGTAAGAACAGTGGGAGTCTGCACGCCTTAGCTTAGGGCAGACCTCCCCCCCACCCACCACACACACACCTGTTCCCATTTGCCAGTTGTTAGTTCTATGAAGGTGAAGCAAGCCATGAAAACCTGTGGTTTTGCTGCCAAAGGAGCCAATCTGATTTGGAGCAGAGCACAGCAAACCCCCATGTCTTAAGGCATTATCAAAAACAGCAGCAATCCCAAAGACAGAAGAATGGGGAAAGACAAAAGTTGTGATCTTATTTGGGCCAAACAAGAGAGCAGCAGACAAGCTGGAAATTTACTAAGGAGACCTGACACAGGAGGAAGCCACAGTAGATAATGATCAACTTCCATATGTCCCTAGGGCTCTGGAAGGCTGTGCACAAGTGCAAGGCTGCACACACACTCAGCAGAGACTGGAAAGAACCCTAGCTATTCCCACATTCCTATCAACCAAGAAATCAATATCCAGCAAAACTATCCTTCAAAAAAATGAAGGCAAAATAAAGACATTGCCAGATAAACAGTGAGAAAATTCATTGCTACCAATCTTTCACAACTGCATTCAGAAAATAGAAGAGGAAAGAACACTTTCCAGCTCATTCTACAAGGTCAATACCAAATGCCAAATACCAAAGTTACACAAAGATATCATAATTAAAGAAAACTATTGAGCAATATCCCCAGGAATATAAACACAAAGATCCTTAACAAATATTACAAACCACATCCAGGACCACATAAAAAGGATTATACACCATCACTAAGTTTGTAACATTTGAAAAATCAACTAGTGTTATACACCATATTAGTGGGAAAAGGAAAAAAAAATGCATGATCATTTTAACGGATGTGGAAAAAGTATTCCATAAGATCCAACATTCTTTCGTTCTTTCGGAACAAAAAACTCTTAGCAAAGGAGGAATGAAGAGAAATCTCTCACAGCAACATTATCCATATTAGCTAAAGAATAGAAACAACCTATGTATTGAATGGACAAACAAAATGTTCCATATAATAGAATACTGTGTAGCAATGGAAGAGAATAAACTACTCATGCACACTACAACACAGAATAACTCAGAGTATGCTAATGAAAGAAGCCAAACTCGAGAGATGATCCACTGTATGATTCTATGTATATGAAGTGCCATAGGATATGCCCAGAAAAGGCAAATCTACAGAGATAAGCAGATAAGTGGTTGCCTGAGGCTTGGGTGGGAAAAGAGACTGAATGCAAATGGTCCCAGGGGATCTCTGAGAAGGTAATGAAAATATTCTTAAACTGGGTTGTGATAATGATTGCACACAAATCTATAAATTTACTAGAAATCATTGAATTTCACACTTAAAATGGGTTAACTTACGGCATGTAAATTATAAAACAAGAAAGCTGGTATAAAAAGCTTAAAAAGATAAACATCACAGTGACTGAAAAGTGATGATTTAAAAAAAATGATGAAACCCTCTTCCCGGACCACGAGAAGTGTTTCAATGGAGGGAGAGATCTTTGTGCAGAGGTGGCCTAGAGCTGGGGTCAGTGAACTGTGGCCCATGGGCCAAATCAGGTCCACCACCTGGTTTGCTCAGGTCCATCATAAGCTAAGAATGGTTTCCATATATTTTATTGGTTAAAAAATCCCGAAGTCAGAAGACATGAACAGACATTTCTCTAAAGAAGACATACAAATGGCCAAAAGACACATGAAAAAATATTCAACATCACTCGTCATCAGGGAAATACAAATCAAAACCACAATAAGATATCACCTCACACCAGTGAGAATCTCTAAAATTAACAAGAAAGGAAATCACAGGCGTTGGCAAGGATGAGGAGAAAGAGGAACCCTCTTACACTATTGGTGGGAATGCAAGCTAGTGGAGCCCCTCTGGAAAACAGTATGGAGGTTCCTCAAAAAGTTGAAAAGAGAGCTTCCCTATGATCCAGCAATTGCACTACTAAGTATTTATTCAAAGGATACAAGTATGATTTGAAGAGGCATATACACCCTAATGTTTATAGCAGCAATGTCCATAATAGCCTAACTATGAAAAGAGCCTAGGTGTCCATTGGCAGATGAATGGATAAAGAATATGTGGTATAGATAGATAGATAGATAGATAGATAGATAGATATAGATAGATATAGATATATACACACACACACAATGGAATATTACACAGCAATCAAAAAATTGAAATCTTGCTATTTGCAATGACATGGATGGAGCTAGAAGGTATTATGCTAAGCAAAATAAGTCAATCAGAGAGACAATTATCATATGATCTCACTCATCTGTGGAATATAAGAAACAAAACAAAAGATCATTGGGGAAGACAGGGAAAAATAAAACAAGATGAAACCAGAGAGGGAGCCAAACCATAGAGACTCATAATCATAGGAAACAAACTGAGATTTGCTGGAGGGGAGGAGGGTGGGAGGATGGGGTAAGTGAGTGATGGACATTAAGGAGAGTACATGATGTAATGAGCACTGGGTGTTATATAAGACTGATGAATCACCTCTGCCTCTGAAACTAATAATACATTATATGTTAATTAACTTAATTTAATAAATTTAATAATAAATTTAATAATTTAAATAAAAATTTAAAACAGAAAAAAAACCTAAAAGAAAGAATATTTCATGTGAAAATTACATGAAGTCATAATTTTAATGTCTATAAATAAAGTTTATAGAAACATACACATGCTCATTCTTTACAATATTGGCTGTGGCTGCTTTTGTGCTACAAAGACAGAGTTGAATGGTTGCAACGGAGACCTTATTGTCTGCAAAACCTAAAATATCTGCTCTCTGGCCCTTTACAGAGAAAGGTAACCCTTGCTCTAAAGCAGTGTTTCTCTATTCTGAATGTACATTGGAACCATCTGGAGTTTTAAAAATATATTCTCATCTGAATTCCATCAACCTCCTTCCCTTTGTCCAATCAATTACATGACAAACTTTGGGCACTATAGTTTTTAAAAGGCTCTTTAGGTGACTCCAGTCACCAGGACTAAGGATCACTGTTATACATCCTCTGTGGAGCTAAGACCAGAGGCCTTGAGTTTTATTTTCAAATCACATCCAATTTTGAAAATAAGTACACAAAGCAGCTTTAGATCAGTGACCTGAAATGAAGTCACTGGCAGATTAAATGTATGTTATTTGTGACAAAGCTACTTTGTTCTTGAGTCTCCTGGAAAGAAGGGACCAAGACGGCTGCTGCTCCTTGGTCAGTCATTCCAAGACGCATGAACTGAGTTGGTCACTATTAACCAGTGTCTCTGAGCCAAAGCACCTCCCGAAGGAGGATTTCTGCTCAAGAGCACTAAGTCTGAAAACAAAAGGTATAATCAGAAATAACACATGGTTCCAAGAGTTTGATGATTCTACTACTTTTACTTAGTTTTGGTTCATGTGTCATGCAAGCTGAGTACGATCAACAGCTATTGGGAAAATAAGTGAAACTGGGTAACAGATAGAATATGTGGTAGATTAAGTCTGACCACCAGGTCTTGGCAGCATTCAAGAGTTGGAGTCTGTTAGCCTAACCCTGATCCTTTACAACAAGAGTCCTTGTGGCTTCTACTAATCATGCTCTTCTTGAAATCCTGAGACTACCATGTAGCAAAGGAGCTCAGGATGAAAGACCAACGGAAAGAGACACTCAGTCACCCCAGCTATCCCAGCTGCAGCCAGATATCAAAAATGAGAACGTCACCATGATGCTAAAGAGACAAACCCCTCGAAGGAAAGGGATCATAGCATCTTGGAATTCATAACAGTGAAGAAGTGAAAAGCTGGGCATAATCAAATGCAGAAAAGAACCTCAGGAAACTATATTTTTCTAAAACATGTGAAAAAGATGTGTATCATCAAAAGGTCAAGCCCATGATGGAATACAACTCAAAAAGGAAGTGAATATTTATAAAAGAAAATCGATAATATAAATTGTGAATGACCTTGAAAAGGAAGAAAGAGGAAGAACTCTTAAGTAATTACCAGTGTGGCTATATGGAAAATTCTCTGATTCATTCATTCATTCATACAAACCAACAAACATGGAATATCGGCCACGTGCAAAGTGCCGTCGTGTTCTAATGAGGTCATATTTTTAAAAGCACAAACTAAACATGGAAAAGCTCATATTTCTGAAAAGAATATATTTAAAAATATATTTTAACAAGGGGCAGAGATGTACAAGAATATTTACAGAAACACTCAGAATAAGCTAAGACATTCAAAATAACTGGTACCTAAAATTATGTCACAGGGCAACAGGGATGAGAAACAAAAAGCAATATTGCTTGGGGCAGATGGTATAATGCTGTTTGACGGATGCTAGTGGGAAAATGAGAGTGCTTTAACATCTTTTTTTTCTTTCATCTTCTCCATTGAAGAAACTATTTTCCAGTTAAAATAAGAAACTGGAATCCAAGACAAGAGGTAAAATGAGTTAAAACAAAAAAGGACACAGGTGCCTTATACTGACTTCCAGGTGGCTGCCTGAGACAAGTCATACCTGGAGCCCCCAGAAAAGTTGCAGATGTGATCCGGAATCACTGTCAATGGTCTCTGAGGGCAGCTCTGAGTCAGATCAGTGGTATTCCACTTTTCAAATGAGAGAAGAGAGGAAGGTAGATTTTGTTTAAATATAAAGCCTAAAATCAATGCCTGATAAAAGTCTAGAAAGACAGTTAATGAAACAGGTGGCTGAGGGCTCTTGGAAAAAAGCTGGTTCTGAGGAGTTAGAAATCACTAACTAGGGGCACCTGGGTGGCTCAGTCGTTAAGCGTCTGCCTTGGGCTCAGGGTGCGATCCCAGGGTCCTGGAATCGAGCCCTACATCAGGCTCCCTGCTCCGCTGGGAGCCTGCTTCTTCCTCTCCCACCCCTGCTTGTGTTCCCTCTCTCTCTCTGTCTCTCTCTCTGTCAAATAAATAAATAAAATCTTAAAAAAAAAAAAGAAATCACTAACTAAATTGCATAGCATTATAGATAGCTAAGGTTGTTGTTTTTTTGTCAGATATTACATCTCTTTTAGTTCTCACGCCACCTGAGTGGGGTACATGATATTACTGCCATGACACAGAGGCAGACACAGGTTCCTAAACATCACGTATGTTATGTCCAAAGTCCCTGTAGGAAGCGACCGAGCTACAATGCCAAATCAATTCACACCAAACTAACCTTATTTAAAAACCTTAATTAAAAAGCCTACTTGGTCCCACTTAATACTTCTTGCTGTGAATTCTCACTGGTCTGACATTAACAGCAACATGCCAACTTTCTTATCTAGACTGTACCTGTGTGTGTGTGTCTACTGCCGTGTAACAAATCACCACAAACTCCGTGGCAATACCACTTTGCTGCTAAATGTAGTATCTCTCCATTTCCATGGGTTAGGGGCTTCTGCTCAGGGTCTCATGTGTTTTATCTGGGGCTTCTGCTCGGGGTCTCATAAGGCTGAAATCAGGGTGTTGTCAGCTGTATCTCATCTGGGAGGATGTGACTGACCAGGGAAAGATCCTTCCCCAAGCTTCCTCAGGTTGTTGGCAGGTTTATTTCCTTACAGTTGAAGGACTGAGGTCCCTGTTGTCTTCTAGCTGTGACTTCCCTCCTAGAGGCTGCTCTCAGGGCCTTGCCATGTGGCCTGTGCCATCCCAGTGGGGAACCTCCTTTGTGTCACAGCTGTAATCTCTCTGACTTTCCCTTCTGCTATTATCTGGAGAAAAAGCTCTGCTTTTGAAAGGCTCTGGGATTAGGTCAAGCCCATCTGGGTGACTCCCTTTCCTTACAGTCGGCTGTGCCAGATCACATGACACAATCACAGGGGAGGGGCAGGGTCAGATGGGGTGGACCTTGAGGACCATCTTAAAATTCCACCTACCACCGTGTTCATTGCTTTATTTTTATCTTTTCTACATTATTTTGTTTAAATGGGTCTCTGGCAATAGCACTGACTTTGCTTTTTTATTAAATTTGAGGGTCTTTAATTTTCAATAAATAACTAATTTGCATTGACTGGGAGACTATATTTGATTTTCCTGTGAATTTTATCTTGTGCTTTCTTGTCCCCTTGCCCTCCTACCAGCTCCTATATCTTTTCCCATAGGGATCAAAGCTTCCTTTGATCTTTCTTCTCTTTCTCTGGTCATCCAGAAGTCATAAGTAGGCTCTTAAGTTTTGTAAACAATTACCTGCATAGTTTTAAACTATTTAATCCCATTTTCTGTATCATCATTAAGAATAAAACAGTATCCAAAGATATGCCTATGTAATTTTCCCTCTTCTTCTTGTCCCCCCTCCACCACCACATAAAAGAATCATAGCCTTATTATTCAGATTAGATTAATGCTTTTTATAAATGTCTCTTAATAATTATCTTTGATGTCACGTAGTTATACAATCGTAAGAACAATTATTTAACACTAACTCAAATTTTTTAAGTTTAATTACTCATTTGTTTTATATTTCGTTTTCCCTTAATCTGAGTCTCTCTTTTAATTAACTCTTTAACTGACTGGACAGTTTCAGTAATTCTGAGTTCTTTAATGTCTGAGGAGTCCTTCGGGTTGAGTGCTAGAAGCTATTCCCTTTGTTTCTGGCTTGTTGATGAAACTCCTATTATTTTGACAGGTCTTTGGAATGAAGTTAAATGCATGGGAATAATTGTGATTTCTTAGGCCAAAAATATATTCTTGAGGGAATCAAAAAAACCGTGAAAACAGCCAGGCATCCCTGACTAGCTACAGACCTTATGCGACTCCTTTAATGGGGCCCAACCAAACCTTAGATACTCTTCCAGATGTACCAGTCAAGACTTAATAAAACTAATAAAAATATTAATATTTTATCAACATACTACCCTATAAAACCAGAAGAATTATGTTCCAGCAAAACATTAATTAAGTACACTTTTATATATATCTTAGATTCAGGATCACACAGTGATGGACAATGAGTATAAAAATGAATATCTCTCCACAAGGAATATAGTCCGTGATAATGTAACAGTGTTGTATGGTGACAGATGTGGCAAGCATAGCATAGCATATAAACTTATTAAATCACTATGCTGTACACCAGAACTAATGTAACATTGTGTGTCAACTATACTCATATACAAAAAAAATTTTTAAATGACAAAAAAATAAATATTTCTCCCGGTGCCCTGCTTAGAAGTAGAAATTCATAAACAATACTTCTTCCAAGTATACATGCAATCGTATTATTTTAAAACTTAGGGAAAAGGAAATAAACTTCTGATGAACCCTTAACGTTCATCCAACAATAGCACATGAACAATTAAGACACTTATGAATGTTTTTAGGCTCCATTTACAATTGTTTTACAGTGACGTGGTTCACTTTAGACAGTATAGAAAGGCTTACAATGAAAGGTCTCCCCCTTAATTCAGTCTTTTAGCTACCCAATTCCCCTCCTCATAGTCAAGTTGTGTGTTTCCCATGTATCCTTCCAGAGATATTTCACACAGAGACAGATTCTCTCGCCTCTCTCCCCCACTCTTTCCCCCCTTCCTGCTCCCCTTCTCTGTCTCTGTCTCTCCCTGTATCTTTTAAGAATTTGTTGTGCCTTTTTGATAAAATTGTATCATTCCATTGTCCTGAAACTAATTTTTTACTTAATATATCTTGGAGATCTGTGTATATCAGTACAGACGGAGTGCTTCCTCCTCATTTTTTTTTTTTAAATGTAACAGTCCACTGTCCAGGTATGCCATAGTTTATTTTCCCAATAACTTAGTGGTATATACTTAAAACAATTTTACAGTTATAACCTCAAATATGCCATTTCAAATGTGGGAAGTATATTTGCAGGATAGTTCTTAGAGATGATGAAATCACTAGGTTACAGGCCACACAAGTTGCAATTTTGATAGTTATAGCCACATTGCTCTCCATAAAGCAAATAACAACTTATACTTTCATCTAGTAATGTACGAGCCTACTGTAGCATGCTTTTTAATAGCTCTAATGCACACTACGTGGTATTTTCGAATTTCTGTCCACAATTCTTTTTTTGTTCGGTTTTTATGTGGCTGTTTAGGATGAGAGTGTGAATACTCGATGGGCCATGGTTTGTGCTCCAAACATCGTGGCTCCTTTCTTTCTCTTTTCCATACATCACATGGATATCACGAAATACATTACTGCTATAACGCTTCACAAATTTAGGACATATTGAGCTGATCAGGGTCCAGATTCCATTAAATTTGAGTATCTCTACAAAGACCATCTGAATGCTGAACTGCAACATAAAAGCAGCAGAGGGCTGGTGAATTCCTGGTCCTATGAATCAGTGTCTAATGAGAATTGATTTAAGAGGCTCCAAGGGACTTTATCTTATTGCTAATAAAAGAAATCCCATCCGGTACTATCCTACACTGCCTAGATATTAAATAAGGCTTATGACGATTAAGCACCAGAAAAGTTAATTAAGAGGCAATTCCAGGGGAATGTACTGATCTCATAGGGCAGTGGTCTTCTACTGGATAAGTGAAGGAGGGGATGGCAGTTATCAAACTTGAAGCACTAGGCAGAGGCACCACAATACACAATCTTACTGCCTCAAACCCATCCCAGTTCAGCCCTCGTCCACTGAGAGCTTTCTCCCAACATTGAGGGGACACTCATTTCCACTTCACTTTCAGGACCTGCTCCTTAAATGGGACCTCTGCCTGGCACAATGGCAAGGTGTTTGCCACTTATTTTTCCTCCCTGGATGGGACTGCCATAAAACATTAACAATATTAAACCAAAGGGTAGGGTTTATAAAAATGCAGAACAAATGAGAATGTTCTCATAAATTGTGGTCAGTCATCGAAGCAATTATGCCCCCAAATTTAATGAGTTATAGCTCATCCAAATCAGAGACAGAAAACCTCAGGAGCATTAAGATTTAAGAAACAAGGGAGAGAATCATAGGGGAAGAGAGGAAAAATGAAATAAGACAAAAGAAGAGAGGGAGACAAACCATAAGAGACTCTTAATCATAGGAAACAAACTGAGTGTTCCTAGAGGGGAGGGGGGCTGAGGGGATGAGGTGGCTGGGTGATGGACATTGGGGAGAGTATGTGTTGTGGTGAGTGCTGTGTGTTGTGTAAGACTGTTGAATCACAGACCTGTACTCCTGAAACAAACAATACATTATATGTTAATAATAAAATAAATAAATAAAAGAAAGTGAGGGAAAAAANAGGAGGGAAAAAAAAAAAAAAAAAAACAAAAAAAAAAAAAAAAAAGATTGCTTCACATCCCTAAACATGGTCTCCGTCATGGGCGTCTGATCAGATGGGTCTACAGAACTCAAGGGCCAAGGTCATCAGGTAAGAGTGCTCATATGGGTACTTCGTCATCATGTCCACAGCCAGAGTGCTGTTCCAGAGCAAACAAGTACCTCAACTAATTTTTTAAAAGGTATTTGTCTTTGTTGATTAAACTGATGTATCTAAAACACAAGGGAAGTTTGCTAATTGCTACTTGTATAAAATCCAAAAATCTGCCATGTGAGACCTAACTGCTCAATACTAATTTCTAGGAGAGGGTTTTAGCAGGGTTCATATAACAAAATTTTTATTCTCAAGAGCTTATTGTTTCTTAGGTTAGTGGTGGTCCTTTCTGCCTTCCATGCCTGACACATGAGATCAAAGGAAACTCCAGTGACATGGCTCTCTTGTTATTCTGACCTGCACTTAACACCTACTGCCTATTCTGAATGCACAGATAGGTACTAAGTCCACAGAGCTGCTAATATTGTTATGTTGTAGGTGCAACTGAGCTCTGTCTATTTGCTTAATTGACAATGAACAGAGATCCTTAACAAACAGCACTTGCCATAAAGATCTCAACACAGGACGTGTTCCCTGGGATGCTGTCCATGAGTTTTAGAAGAAGCAAACATGAAATGTTTCACCAGTGAGCAAAAAATTAGGTGGCTGGCACAACTCTGGAAACCGTAGCCTGGGAAAGTTTCATTTCACACATCTAAGCCAGTCATTCTGTTTTCAGGAATAAATTTTAAGGAAAAAAAGATCAGAGAAGATGACAAAATTTCATGATATACAAGGATGTTCACTGCAGCATTCTTTATATTATAAAAATCATAAATATCCCAAATATCCAATAATCAAAGAATGGTTAAATAGATTAAGAAGCATGCACACGATATATGATGTAATATGATACTATAATATCATAAGACACAGCCATATCTGATGACATAGGATACTGCTTAATAGGCTATTAATATGGGAAAACATTATATAGAATGCCAACTTGCTTTTTAAAAATCTTTCTACTCTATACACACATGCACACACTTGTGCATATGTGTAGGCATCTATGTGTATAAACTTGCACGCACTTTTTAAAAGACTTTATTTCGCCCATGACAGCATTTTTCACACTAAACTGACAGGGACTTTTCTTTCATAAAACTCTCTCCATTCCCTCCCCTGCCTTGGCATACCATCCTACACACACACACACACACACACACACAATGTCACCCAGGCAGACAGTAAGTTATGTGGGGGCAGGATCTTGTCTGCCTGCTCAAAAACTTTTCCCCAGAATACAGCAATGCATACCATGCAGCTCAATAAATACCCATTAATGGCAGTAACTGGTAATAAATGCTGACTATCTAGAAGGCAACTTACCACTGTTTTTAGAGTGATTATTTATAAAGTGTGAAATTATGCATAATTTTTAATTTTCTTTAAGTTTATATGTCCTTTCCTCAGTTTCCTAGTTTTGTATACATTTATAGTTTTGCCACATGTTTATAATCAGAAAACATTTTTAAACAAATAAATTTTAAAAGATGAAATATTTATTTGCTGTCTAATACATTTCTATTCCCTTGTTTCATGTACTACTAAACACGTAAGTGCACAAAATGAATGATGTGTCACTATCTATCCAAGTAGAATAGAACATATGAGCATTAAAAAGAAATCGTTAAAGAATAAAAGGATTCATTTTCTCTCTATTATGACAAGTAAAGAAATGGGGACCAATAATCCATAAATCTGATAGAAAATAAAACAGACATTGAAAAGAGAACAAAGCCAAGAACACATCCTCATTGTTGTCAAAAAATTTAATATAACATTCAAAATTCTTTTAGTGTATTATCTACTTAAAGAGAGCTGTGGTTTGAACAATACATTCAGTTTTCCTTTAAAAAATGGATAACAGCAATATCTTTCCACCACACTGCCTTTACCTTCATAATGTCCTGACCCACCTTAGAAAGGAGACTTAGAAGTTTCAAACGCTACCTAAGACCTTACGACTTTTTTCACTTAAACACATGTTCATCATAAAAAATTCTGTAAAACAACCAAGTATAAAGGGAAACTATTCCTAACACCATCACCAAAAAATCACCAGTGACATTAGTCTGTGTATTTCCATGCAGACCTGTATATGTATGACTCACCTGTATGAAAATACACACACATACAAAACGTGTACCTTAGCATATATATTTTATTGACTAATATCCATCTATTATACACATATTATACATATTTTACTTCCCAGTTCCTTAACATACCCATCTATCTTAAAAAGAGACTAACATGAATTAGCATAAATAGACTGATAAATAATACACACATATATAGTTTGTAGAGTGAATGTGAGTAATGTGTGTATGCACACACATAGATACATATGCATACCCACTGATACGTCTCTATTATTCACACACAGAGATTATAATATCCTTAATTCTACTTCTGGATTAGGTCCTGTTTTATTAATATTGATTCAGTTCCTCATTGGAACATTGGCTGCTGTTATTCATTTCATTGTATTACCCTACCATTCATCATTACATGATGGTTCTGCGATTTTTAAACATAATGATTCCAGAGCTTCAAATGGTTACAATTCTAAGTTGTTTTTCCCAAATGTAAGCAGCAAAAACATGGAAGGAAAAATGTCTTTCTAGATATTATAAACTTGAATTTTTTTTCTTTACAAAACGAATGTAAGCAATTTGGAAAAATTCCACAAAATACAAAAGATACTATAAACCCAGGCACTATCCTATTAACCTAAAACAATCATTATTAGCTGTTTGCCTTTTCCTTCTAGCTTAAAGACATGTTCAGGTACACATGTGTGTTTTGTTAGATGTAATTCCAATAGTCATAACATTTTAGATCTTGCTTTTTTTTTTTTTAAACTACTCCTGGCCTATTTGCCATGCCTGGTCCATTTTCCCACAGTCTCCATAAGCAGCTGCAGAAAGGACACTATCATGCAAGAATGTTGCCCATTCTGGCTGTTTTCCCGCTGTAAGGCTCCACTGGGAGCTGGCTGCTCCTTTCCTGCTGTCTGATGGAAGTGGCCTCTTCCCTCAGAGGCTGGCCAACAAAGACAAAGAGATGAACCAAAAGTGAGCCGATTTTGTGGCTCAATGGGATTTGGAATTTTAAATGTGAGATCAAAGTGAGATTTGGGGGCAGCATGCGGTTCTTCCAAGCCCAGAAATTATATTTTTAAATTGGTTTGACAACTGAATGGCTGATGGCTGAGATTTTGTTAAACTATTTGAGGTGGGGGCCCACAGAGGCTGACTGAGTTACCAGTGTGGTGGCTGGCCAGGGCTGACCGACATGAGTCATCACAGGATGCGAAGCCTCTCCTGGGAGGAAGGAGGATCAGGGGGCGGGCGGGGGGGGGAGCATGAACCCTGGAGGGTACCAGCTCCAGCTTTGCCACTTGTGAGATATGGAATATGAGGCCCACTTTGTGCCTCAGCTTTCTCTTGTTATATTAGCACCAACTAGCCACCAGAATGGCTGATATCAAAACAGAAAATACAAGTTCTGATGAGGATGCAGAACAATCAGAACCTCTATATGTGTGAACTGGGGCAAGTACTTAGAAAAACCATTTGACAATATCTGCCCTAGCCATATATGCATGCCTGTGACCCTAAATCCCACTCCTTGGTATGTACAGAACAGAAATATGCCCCCATAGTCACGTCAAGACAGAACGCTCTCAGTGGAAGCATCTGCAACAACCCCAGCAAGGAATTATCCAGATGCCCATATAGACAGCAGAATACATTGAACACTATGGAGCAGTGAGAAGACAAAATCCATAACTACATGTATCATGTGGATGAATCTCAAATCAAGATTGAGCAAAAGAAGCCAAACTCAAAAGAAAATATACTGTATGACTCAACTGTTCCAAAATGGGCCAAACTGATGGTGCCACTAGAAGTGGATGGGCCTTCTTTTCAAGCAGCAGTGATGAGAAGGGGCAAAAGTGGCTTCTGGAAGCTGGTCATGTCCTGCTTCTCAATCTGGATGCTTGTTACACAGGGCTGATGTTCAGTTTCAAGGCTGGCAGCCAAGCTCCCCTGTTTTCTCCTGGCACGGAGACCACGGTTTCACTAAAGCTGGTTGGCAGTTGCTTCTCTAGACTCCCATCCTTAATTTCTTCTCCTTCTTCTTCTCCTCCTCCTCCCCCTCCTCTCCCTCCTCCTCCTCCTTCTTCTTCTTTTTCTCATTTGAATCCTACTCTCTCCCCCTCTTTATAATTCTATGATTTCTTTCACTGCAGTTCTAAATTATTGCTCTTCCTCCCCCCAAAGCTCATACCTATCACAATACAAAAGGAAGTTAATTCTCCCCTGGTGATAATTCAGGGAAACGGAAAGCTCTGTTAGCACCATGAAACATAATTCACTATTGTTATGGAAGGGAAAGTCAGGAGTGGACATAATTTACCAGTTAACCTATCACTAGCTGTTCTCATTTTTCTTATTAAATCATCTTTCAGGCCTCCAATCATTTTGCAGCTCATATTTCGGTCCCTTTCATTAGCTCCCTTTTTATTTGGGCTCATACATGAAGGCCTAAAGAAAGGCCACATTGGATGTGATTGGACAAACTCCAGTTCCTCTGAATGGTAACGGGCCTTGAATATACAAGTACCAGGTGGCCCACATCACAGAGACTGGCTTGACCTGAGGATAAAGAGAAGGCATCTATTTGGAACCCCAATTCAGAGGCTTCACCCCAGCCTGAGATGCTGTTGGGGGTGGGATCTGGTACAGAGAAGACACACTGGGAATGTCTGCACCTTTTTCCCCACTCAAAAGTGGGGAGACAAAGGACATGAGCAAAATGCACCAGATCTCTGCCTCAGAAACCTTGGTGAAAATAAAGTGTCAAAGACTCTGACTGGTAAGAAAAGATTATTTTTCAATATCATTCCAGTCATAAGGAATACCCTTGCTGTTGTTCTGCAAACAAGTATCTTGCCCCAAGTATGCTAAAGGCAGCTTTGTCTGTCTTTGGAAGATGAACACACTAGAGACAGGCCATTGTTATCAGGAAAGCAGCCAGGTTCACGCACCTGATTTTAAATTTGGCCAGAAAAAGAATCCTCAGCCTGGGTGGACTGGAACACAACCATGGTCAGTTATGCCAAGCAGTGACCTGACAAACAAGGGCGGGAACAAAGGACAGGTCTGGTCTGCAATGACCTTTTCAAATTAGCTGTTGATCCCTTAAGCTAAACTGTCCATTCTTAATGATGCAAGCCAAGAAAAGAGCAGCATGATTTGACAGAAGGAACTGGAAGGCTCTAGCCTCTCTTTTACATTTTACTCCTTGGCTCTGTGCAAAGCACATGTAAAATGCTAATGCCTTGGACAGATCATCTCCAATAAGGGAATGAAAACATCTTGCCTGTAGGCAAGGGACAGGCTGCCTCTGATCTCCTGAAGGAACTTCCAAAACCTCAGATTCAATGGCTGGAAGCACCAGATGATTTCGCTTGGGCTGAAGCATGGTGGTGGCCAGCTGTCAATGTTTGGAGGGGCAGGCAGGTCTGGGCCTGACCACCAGTTCTGCCACTGAGGAACTGGGTGACTGTGGGTCAGTGACTTTAACTCACTGAATCCTTACTTCTTCAGCTGTAAATTGGAGACAATAATGCCTAACTTCACACAATTAAAGTGAGGACTAAATTAGACCAAGTCCATAAAGTGCTGAACTAAGCTAGATCATAAATACAGGTGGGCTTCAGGTTTAAGGGCCTGGAGAATGACAGTCTGGATGTGGTCCAGTTACTTCATTTCAGAGCAAAGGAGATATATACATATACATATCATACACATTTACACACACACACACACACACACGTATGGTTAAATATAAATCACAAGTGCTTAAGGGAGGACTTAGAGCCCTGGGAAGAATCTGCCAGAACCCTGAGCTCCCTGTCTTGAGCTCCCTATCTTGATTTTGGGTGGGTGCCATGATGTAAACACACTTCTGCATGCTGCTATTATAGGTTCTTCCTGTGCTTCCCACCTCCTGAGTTCCAGTGTGAAACACCTGGCTGTGCACTCACACACAGCCAATGTGAACATCCCAGAGAGGCTTCATTATTTGAGAACTGGTGGTCCACCCCACCCCATCATGCTGGCTTTCTGTAGACAGTGGGGCTCCCAGGTTATGCTTACACCTAAGCCATCTGGTTGACCTTTAGCAGCCACCTCTCATTCCCACCTGTCTCCGTCCAGTTCCACAAACTCCCAGTGCTCCTCTGTAGAGGCTGTGCTGGCCATATCATGGTTCTGGCTCCTCCTGGGAAAGGACTGTAGCCAATGCTAGTGTTCCCAAACTCCCCCAAAGATAGGAGATTCAGAATGAGAAAGTGGAATTCTTGGGAAATCTCAAAATTGTAAGTTTCTTTAAAAACTCCCAACATTCAGGGTGCCTGGGTGGCTCAGTAGGTTAAGTGTCTGCCTTCAGCTCAGGTCATGATCCTGGGTTCCTGGGGCTCCTGGTTCAGCGGGGAGACTGCGTTTCCCTTTCCCTTTGCCCCCACCCCTGCTCCTGCTCTCTCTCAAATAAACAAAATCTTTAAAAAAAAAATTTCCAACGTTCTTCATACTCTCTATTCATTATTATAGATATCTAAAAACTGCTTAACAAAAACAAATATTCAGTTTATTAGTATTTACAAAGAACTATAGTCTTTTTAATTTTTTTAATTATGTAATGTTAGTCACCATACAGTATTTCATTAGTTTTTGACGTAGAGTTGCATGAGCCCTGGCTGCTGTGAACCTAAGTCATTTTTGCAAATAAAATAAATATTAAAAGTGTATAGGCATTGGGGCGCTTGGGTGGCTCAGTCAGTTGAGCGACACCAAATATTTAAACACTGGAAAACAAGGGTGAACATTATGTGGTGGTATCTAACAATGTAATATTTGGATCTCCTAGCAAAGTTAACAGTATCACACGGACTTACAAGTTGAAACGGCCAATTTAAGAACTTAACTTTGTTTCAAAAACTTATATCTTGAAACACCACTCGTGGGATTTGAAAAAAGTACACTATTCCTATACACTTCTCTTAAAAGATTTATTTATTTGAGAAAGAGAGAGAGTGCACACACAGGGAGGGGAGGGGCAGAGGGAGAGAATCTCAAGCAGACTCCCTCCTGAGTGCAGAGTCCGACACAGGGCTGTCTCAAGACCCCGAGATCCTAACCTGAAATCAAGACTTGAGCAAAAGTCATTTGCAAAAATGACTTAGGTTCACAGCAGCCAGGGCCGGAGACACACAGTTATAACGTGGAAAGAGACATAATCAAGAATGACTACTTAGACCATGAATGCTTCTCTCCTGACTGCTCTGCCCTGTTCCTAGAAATTTTGACCTTCACTTTCACTATTGTGTGGCCATGTTCTTTGTTCTTGTTTTTGCTTGACATCAGTGGATTCCTTCAAACCAATAATATCTCCCCATTGATTGCTAAACTTCATTTCTCACAGAAAAATTATAACACTTTCCTCTATTTTCATGATGTCTCTACCTATTTTTCTTGGGATTTGGGAAAGTGTGCAAATTCCTCAAGCAATTCTGGAAAGGAATCCCCACATGGAGACATGTGCCAAGCTCCCAGAGGGGATGCCTGGCCTCCAGCTCTCCCCATTGCTTCCCATGCAGCTACTTCCTGGACTTCCTGGCTCACTTCCCCACCCTGAAACTATAGGAAGGTTCCTACCCTCCTCATAATTCCTGGGCTGTATTCTGACAATCCACTCAGTTCATGAATGTGCTTTATTCTTCAACTCCACTGTTCCCTGAGCACCAACTGTCTGTGATTGACAGAACCCCTCTTGCCTTGTGCCCCAGCAGCTCCAAGTTCTTGCCAACTGATAGTCACTCCAACTGCCCACACCCCTGAGACTTTCCAGTCCCTCAAGGCCCCCTTTGTTACCGCCTCACCCCATGATCCCTGTCCAGGCACGGTTAAAGAATTGTACACTTGGGGGGCAGAGTCTGCATGCTTCCACACAGATATAAAGAACACCACCTGAACTCAGGGCACACGATGCTCTAGAGAGGGAGTCCAGGCGAGGAGTGCAGCCCCAGGTCGTTTATTCCCATTAATGCCAGAGCAGGGAGCAATAGCGGTAAAGGCAGGGATGCTGTCATTGACACACAGTCAGGGGAGTGAAACAAAACATTACCTGGCCACAGGAGGAGGAAAAGGGATCAGCCTGGGAATGGGAGAAGGAAGCACAAGCTGGGTTTCTTTCTTTCTTTCTTTCTTTTTTTTAAGTTCATCTCATTTTTATTCGCTGCATATTTTTATTACCCACATTTGGGGTAACACAGAAATCTCACCCTGTCTCTGGCCCTTTAACCATATAAACCCATAATAACCAACTGAAAATGACCTTGTTCAGTCATTGCCCTGGACCCTCCCCACTTACATTTAACATGTTCTCACTCAGACCCTGTCTCTGGACAACTTTAAATTCAACCTTTTATCCAGAAGTTCCTGCCTCGTGATCTCTGAGTTCATGCTCCATCATGGAGTGTCCCTGCCACTTGGTTCCTGGTTTTTTCAAAATGATTTTTGTTGATTTTATTATTTTAGCTTTGAAGGGAGGCAGTTTCTATCTGTTCTGCCCACTTCTTTGGTGGGGCTACTTTCAGATTACATCTATCTATACTCTAAGTGATGGAGCCTTCAAAGACTATTCTAGGAGTTCCCGTTACCCTCAACTCCTGGCTGTTACCTCACTGGAGACTAAGGACATTTCTCATCTAGGAGGACAAATTTGACTTTTAAAAAGCATTAGAATAACTCAAGTACTACTGCTCTCTGCTTCTTTTCCAGCTGGACTCCAGAGTTAGGTGCCAGACCCTAGAGCATCTCATCAAATCCTGCAGCCCAGCACAGACAGGCATGCAAAGAAAAGAAGAAAAGCAATTCTTTTCTGTTCCTTTCAGACCAGTCTTGTCCTTCCCTAAGCTGTTTGCTGCTGCCTGTGCTGTGGTGATCCTGCCTGCTTGGCACACCCCTGTGCGCTCTCCTCTAGCTCCTAGACTGGGTTCCAGGCTTGCCACTGCAACCTGGGCATGGTGCTTGTTCACCCTGCTTCCTGAAGCCTGTGTCTCAAGTGTGACCTTATGCCCTCCCTCCAGAAAAAATGGACATGAAAAGTAAAATCTATCACTTCTGCTAAATCTGCCCTCCTTGTTCCAGGCTTGCAGAGCTCATACAACTCTAGAAGACTCCACATGCCATGCTATGGTTAGCAGTCGCAGACCTGCTTCCCTGGGAGGCCAGAGCCCATGTACTTTCAGGTACAGCAAGGAATCAGGTGCGTGGCCACAGTATCAAGCGATGTTGGCTGAACTGCATCCAAAACTCCTTATCTCAATATTAGCCAGGGGACATGGTAGGACAGTATAATCCAATGGTTCTCAAACTTTTCTAGAAGCCTTGTTTAAACACACATTGCTGAGTGTCACCCCCAGAGTTTCTGAGTCAATAGGTCTGAAGAATGAGAATTTTGTTTCTAACAAGTTCCCAGATGGTTCTGATGCTGCCCTCTAGGTTCCAATAAAACTTCACTTACAGTAACAGGTGGCACTTCAGATTTGGCCCACGGGTCCGTAGTTTGCCAACCTCCGCACTAAAAGGTTCCTAATGCTGAGCTATTAACTTTTCAGTGATGGTTGATTAAGCAAGAAATGAGAAAGCTAAGAGTCCATATTGCTGCTTCTAGATTCATCTAGTTTGTCAGAGGGTCACTTATTCTAAATGAGTCCTAAGAGATGCTGTGTATTCTGTCCTTGTTTAAAATCTGGTCTACATATTTTTAGAGGTACCATCATTCATGCAAATGTAACTTTAAATTTTATATGCAAATTATGCTTGCTTTAACATATCCAGTTCAGAAGCTTGGACCAATGCTCTGAAGAGAATGCAAGCACATTGCTGGGAAGTGAGGCCTGAGGGTCTGGCCATGATACTTGGCACTGTCAATGCCTGAGACACAGACCCCAGGGGTGGACAGCAGCCTCAGTGCCGTTGGCCACAAGAGTGGAGGGAAGACTGAATGAGGTCTCAGGATCCTTGACCGTGGGGCTCTCTGATCTCTTCTGGTCCCTCACACACTAGGTCTACAGACACTGATGGGGAGAGATAGGACTCATTCTGAGGGCACAGGCTGATTGACAGAGTGACTGATTTCCCATTTGGAGGCATTTACCAAACTTGTGTTCTTCTCCAAGGTAGCTCTTTATACCCTGGTGCTGGACTCCTTCCACAGTATCCGACTGCCTCTCCATGGTGGATTGTGGTGTTGATTTTTTCTATATCCTTAATGATTATCTGTCTAGTTGCTCTGTTAACTGTTGGGAGAGATTGTTAAAGTCTCCATCTCTAATCACTGACTTGTCTATTTTTGGTTTCAGTTCTACCAGTTTTTCCTCTACATATTTTCAAGCTCTATTATTTGGTACATACACATTTAAGGTTGTTGCATCTTCTTGGAATGCCTTCCTCTGTCTCTGGTGGTTTTCTTTGCTCTGTGATGTAGCTTACCTGTTATTAATATAGACGCTCCTTTTTTTTTTTTAATTAAGTTTGGCATGATATATCTTTTTTCACACTTTCACTTTCAACCTGCCTATACTGTTATGTTTAGGGTGGGTTTCTTATAGACAGCATATCTTTGGGACGTGTCTTATCCACTTTGATAATTTGTGTCTTTAATTGGTATATTTAGACCATTTACACTTACTATAATTATTGATATGTTAGGGTTTTAATTTGCTATTTTATTTTTTTTCTGTTTATTCTCTCATTTCTCTATTTTCCCTGTCCTGCCTTCCTATGGGTTATGTGGACAGTTTTCCAGAATTTCATTTGGATTTATCTAATGTTTTGGAATGTTATCTGTTCATATAACTTTTTTAGTGGTTAGTAGGTATGAAATTTTATATATACAAAATTTACTACACTCCACTGATGTAGTCATTTTACCAGTTCAGGTGAACTATATTAATCTTATCTCCCTTTAAGTTCTTTTACCCCATTTACAATATAGGTATCTTAAATATTTCCTCCACATACATTTAGTGCCACATCAGATAGTGGTATAATTTTTCTTCAACTGTCAAACACAATTTTTAAAACGTATTTATAAGAGGATTAAAAACCTTATTATATTTACTCCTATTTTTGTTTGTCAAATTCCTCTTTTCTGATGTTTTAAGTTTGCTTCTTTTATTTTCATTCTGCTTAAAGAACTTTCTTTAGCCAGTCTTTTAGCAAAGGTCTGCTTGCAACAAATTCTTAGTTTTTCTTCACCTGAGAATGTCTTGATTTTCCCTTCATTCCTGAAGACTGTTTTCACTGTGTATGAGATTCTGGATTGACAGCTCTTTCCTTTCAGCACTGGAAAAATAATGTGCTGCTTCTCTCTGGTCTACGTGGTTTCTGTTGAGAAATCTGCTGTCATTCTAATTGTTTTTCCCTTGCACGTAAGGTGTCATTTTCCTCTGGCTGTTATTAGAAGTTTGGTCATGATGTGTCTTGGTGTGGTTTCTTTGAGTTTATCCTGTTTAAAATTCTATCACAGCTTCTTAAATCTGTAGGTTTGTCTCTTGACAACTTTGGGAAGTTTTCAACCATTATTTCTTCAAGTACTTTTTCAGCCTTCTTCTTCCTATCAGAAACTCTGGTAACATGAATCTTAGATCCCATATATAGCTTTGTTCATTTTTTGGTTCCATTTCACTTTCTCTCTATTGTTCATATTTGGTAATTTCTATTGTTCTATCTTCTAGCTCATTAATTCTTTCCTCTATTCTTTCCTTCTGTTCTTGGGCTTCAGTTACTGTATTTTTCAGCTCAAAAATTTCCATTTTGTAGCAGATAATGCTAAGTGAGATAAGTCAAGCAGAGAAAGACAATTATCATATGATTTCTCTCATCTATGGAACACAAGAACTAGGATGATCGATAGGGGAAGAAAGGGATAAAGAAAGGGGGGGTAATCAGAAGGGGGAATGAAACATGAGAGACTATGGACTATGAGAAACAAACTGAGGACTTCAGAGGGGAGGGGGTGGGGGAATGGGATAGACTGGTGATGGGTGGTAAGGAGGGCACATATTGCATGGTACACTGGGTGTTATATCAACTAATGGAGCATCGAACTTTACATCGGAATCCGGGGATGTACTGTATGGTGACTAACATAATATAATAAAAAATCATTTAAAATAAATAAATAAATAAAAATAAAAAATTTCCATTTTGTTCTTCATCATATCTTCTATTTCTTTGTTGAAACCTTCAACTTCTTTGTTGAGCTTTTTGTTTTGTTTTGTCTGCTTGTTTGTTTTTAGCATGTTCAAAATTGCTCATTGGACCATTTTTATCATGGCTGCTTCAAAATAGTGCCTGATAATTCTATCATATCTGTCATCTCAGGATTGGCATCTAATGATTGTTTTTTTCCATTCAGTTTGAGATGTTCCTGTTTCGTGGTATGCATTTTTTTTTTTAACTGAAGCCTGTACATTTTTGTATTATGTTCTAAGACTCTGGATCTTATTTAAGCCTATTTTAGCTTGCTTTCTCTGATACCAATGTGGCATTATTACTGCCAGATAGAGGGAGAAATGCAGGTTCCCCCTCTATGCTTCTGTTGACACATGAGGAGGCGGCTCCTTGTTAGTGCTGGGTAGGAATTGCAGCTCCTGAAATGGTCTTCAGTGACTCTATTGTGGGGATGGCCTCATTATTTCTGGGCAATAGTGAAAGTTTTTACTCTTCACTAGTCCTTCACTGACACCACCCTGAAAGGAATGAAGAGGAGCACTTTGTTTCTGCCAGGTGCATGGAAAAGTCTAGCTCTCCAAAAGGGCCCACTTATACCACAAAAGAGGTGGGGGCTTGTTAGTGACCAGTGAGGATAAAAGTTCTAGTTCCCTACTTGGCCTTCTCCCGGTGGCCATGGATATTTTTCTGCGGTGTTTGGATCGAGGATAGCAATTATTGTCTAAGAGTTCCCTGTCTTGTTCAGCTACTTCTTTCCTGGTCCTTTGTTTTTTGTTGGGTGATTTTGTTTATCTGGTGGGGGGTAGTTTTGGGCTTTTTTTGGTCTCTGACCGTTGCATTTCCAAGCTGCCAGATTTTTTACCTCTAAATCTCAGATTTATATGAGGCACAAAGAAAACCCAGGGAACTCGCCACCATGTCATTCCTCAGTTCCAGGGGGTACTTAACCAGTCTTCCTCTTCTATCTACCTTTCATGGTCTTCCATTTGTCTAGATGTAGTGCCCAGCGTTTTTAGTTGTACTTAGCAGAAGGAACAGAGAGAAGTACCTCTGTTCCACTTTCCAGATGCAGAAGTCAGTCAGCTGTTGGCATTTGTACAACATAACTAGAGTTAAGCTATAATATAGTACATGAATATGCATGAATTTCACAACAAAGGATGCAAATTCATTTCTCAATTTTCAAAATCAAATCCCTTAAAAAACAAATTTATTTTAAATCATGGGTATTTGTATTTAAACACTAAACAGTAAGTTTAAATATTCCCTTGAAAATAGGTGGGTGTCGTGGAGCATAGCTCTCCTGACATTTAACTGAATGCCTTACTGCACTGCAAAACAAAGACTAAACAAGAGACACACTGTCATGATTGAGGAAACAGGATGAGACTGCCAGGGCTCACTTACTGTGCTGCTTTATGTAACATGCTTAACTCCCGGGGATTTAGATTCCTCATTTATAAATTGAGCAGGTTATACTTGAATTCAGGACTGATTTTTAAACTTTATTTTAGCTCTTAAACCCATCATTTATTCTACAATATTTTCTCTCTACTTCAGAGAGGAAACTAAGGTTTGATAATGTCAGTTCTATGGCCAGGCTTCTCAAAGTAAAGCTTTTCCAACCGAGGCATCCTGTGCCATTCTCAATAATGACAACAGTGGACCTGAATCACCTCTGTGTCAGGTGGTTTTTGAGCACATCAGCAATACTAAGGCCTTCAATGGCATATTAGAGCAGAGTGCCTTCAGAGTAAAGGGCCTGGAGGATGGGGACTGGCCCATGCAATGCATGAAGACACAGCCCAGGATGGAGGCTCTGCCAACTACGGGACTTTGATATGCAAGATTTTGGAAACCACCTTCAAGACAGAAATGTTTCTCCAGAAGAAAACACACACTTTCAGTGGCTGCATCCAAGGTCAATTAGCCCTGCTGGGTGCCTGCAAGCTCTAGAAGTATAGCTTCTACTTTGTATTTAAAAGCTTCCCTTTCATACTTAGGATGTCAAAGCAGAAAGTGTGATTTTCTCAGAAATCTACTCTTCATGGGCTCACTGAGCCATTTTCTACTTCATATAGAAACAATTTGTTTCTATAATCAGAAAGAAAAGAAGCCACCGAACAGTCCTACAGAAGGTATGTGGGGAAACAGAAACTATATGAAACAACTTCCCTAAATAAAAGCATCCGAGTGTCCAAATCTAAGGAAAAATCATCCTGGCAGCTAAAAAGAGTCTCCTTTGGCCATGGTGGGTTAGTACTCAAGTGAATATACAAAATGAAGAGAGACACCAAAAGTCCAAATGATTAGTATTTTCTGGGAAGACAAATACCATATGATTTTTCTCAGATGTGGAATTTAAGGAACAAAATTTTAACTAACTGGAATTTAAATTAAAACTTTTTAAAAAGGTCCAAATAATTAAGCATTGACTCTAAAACAAAACTGCAGTTCTTTCTACTTGTAGAGATTCGTCTAATAACAAAAAAAAAAAAGAAAGTACCTTGTTTTAAGAAAAGCCAAACCATAAAACCATTCAAATGTATTAAACATATGAAAATATAAATGTAACTATAATGATTTAATTCCTGCACTAGATGAACCATCCAGGAACAAGCCACTAACAGCTCTCCCGAGTCCTTTCTATGTCCCAAGCACTGTCCACAGGACTGTCCATGTATTAATTCATGGAACCCTCGCAGCACCCAGACAGGCACCCCTATCACTCTTACTACACAGTGGGAAAAGCAGAGGCACAAAAGATGAAGGAACATGCCCAACATCACATGTCAGGTGAGGATTCTTTGGTTATAAAGCAAACCAACATCGATGAACTCCTTAGTTCTTATATTTTCAACAAGACATGTATTACAATTGAGCATCTGGCATTACATTCCACCCCCATGCTTTTGCTCTGAGGTTCATGTAAAACGAATAAATACTGTGTGAAGGAAGGAGGATCAAAAATATAGTCGACAATGAATTTTAGAGTTTTCTCTCCCTCTTTTACCACATATACCCAAAGCATGGCAGACAGTGTAGGCCATTATGGTCTACTTTGGGACCACACACAGATGTTGTTTATGCTCCCACAGGAATAGAAGCTTCTAGAATTTGGTTCTGGCCCCACCCATTTGGATAAACCTGGTTGTGGGGGAGCCAACCCAGGAGGGGAAGGAGAAGGCAGGAAAGAAAGCGGGAGGGCAGAAGAGCAGGGAAGGGCAAGGCCACATGGCAAAAGCCCAGGGCCTGGGGAAGCGCAGATCCTCTTGGGGCTCAGAGATGCAGCTCGGGGAGGCACACATGCCACAGCCTCGGGCAGTCTGACCAGGACCTTGCCTGAGACATGGTTCAGGGCAGGGAAGGGATCTGGCAAGAGCACTCAGGTAGGCTCCAGCACTGATGAGTAGGGCAGTGGAATAGGGGTCCTGTAGATGGGATTCCAAGAGCAATATAAAACCACATCTGTCCAACCAGGGGCCCCAAGCAGCCTTGGGAAGTGAGGAAGCACAGACTCCAGGTATATTCCTGCCACGGTATGGGGCAAAGTCACAGACCAGTCCATCTTATGCTGAACAAGGAATGGGCTCTGGTGGCTGCGAGATGCTCAGCCCAGAAGATAGAAGGCAAGAGAAGCATTACATGGTGGGAGATGACCAGGGGTAATCAGCACAGCTACAAGGGCTGAAGACACACAAACATTTGGGAAAGGCTGGTAGAAGCCAAGGAGACTCCATTCCAGAACTAATTCCAACGGAGGTCAGAATCAAAGACCTTGCCAACATCCTGGACACGTCAACATAGAATCTGGTTAGACACGTAGGAGCTAGGCACTCTGGCTTTGGCCTGAAGCATGGGGAGAAGAATCAGCCACGGCAGGGCACTTGAGTCCTTGGCCTACACACATTACTATTTAATGCAGAATGGGAGCCTATGAGTTAGGCCAGCAGGGGCCAGGGTGAGCTGAGGAGGCCTGGTACCTGGGGTGCACCTGGAGCTCAGCTCTTCTTGGAACCGGAGGCCTTGCTCCAATTTCTGGCAAAGGAATCTCTACACTGGACCAGGAGTCTCCCATCTGGGAGAAGGAGCTCATTATTAGTCAGCTGTAAGTCAGACAGGTTGTTCATGAATTTCCTTATGAATGTATCAGCTTAGGAACTGTTGGCTTTAGGAACTCGTGAGGAGGGAAGGCAGCCTCTGGCCACTGAGGAACTGAAGAAGTTCATGGAACAAGGAAGCTGTTGTTCCAGCAGCACAGCATAGAGCAAAGAAGTATGAGAAACTCCTATCTCCATGCTGCCCACCTACGCTCACCAACTCTGTGTTCCTGGAGAAATGACTGTGTACGTGCCTGATTTACTTCCATTGAAGAAAGCTGCTTTTACAATGGCTGTAGAAACTTTCGTCCTTAATCTCTTTCAAATCCTGAATTCTGTGCCCAGCTAATACTGAAGAAATGCCTTCTGCAGCCAGAGATCTGAGGAATGAAGGTCAGGCCAAGAATTTGCGCCAGAAAGCTTTATCACAGCCCAGCAGAGCTGAGGCTCTGACATTTGCAGTGGAAAAGTAAATAAGATCAGGAACTTAAAACCACAACAGCAACCTCGTAAGAAATTGTTATTAAAGAATAGGGGATTATTGAGAGAATGTATCCAGAATCTACAAATTAGTAACTACACATCTTTGAAGGGCTACAAATCTAAAGGTGAATAAAAGCATTAGTTATTGTTCCCTTTTTTTTCTATTTGCAGCATCAACCTCTCCTGGTCGTTCCTAAAGGCAAGCCCTGCAGGCAAATATGGGATAACTTACATTTTTATGGTGCCAGAGACAGTAAACAAATTATGAAAATCAGGCCATTCTAAAGTCACTTATTATTTCAAAGGTCATGACATACTTGGTCAACCATTAACTTCAGAAAACATCAAAGGGTTTATTCCATCCTGAGATGTGCAAACTCTCTGTAGTGACTATGGCAGCATACAAGGTACTTTCCTTTTAAACTATACAGTGAGGCTAAAACCAGGGCAGTATTCTGAGATCACCTTCACATGACAGAGATGACAATACTTCATAGCAAAGGTCAATATATAATTAGGTAGCTAAGACATTAGCTGGATCCTTCAGATACCTAAAAACCTCATATAGAAAGGCACTAGCCCCAAACAAAATTGAGGAAGAAAGCTTATTTTTGGTCTTATAAATTCCAAACTGCTTCACCGAGCATTCCAAACCAGTGTAGTCCAATAAAAACATAATGTGAACCATGTATATATAGTATTCTGGTAGTCACATTTTTAAAAAGTAAAAAAAAAGGGGGGGGGTAAAAATTTTAATCGTACATTTTATTTAAAATGTAATTTTAAGATACATTTTAATTTGTTGTCAATATAAAAATTATTAATGATATATTTTATATCCTTTTTTCATACTAGATCTTTGAAATCCAGAGTGTATTTTACACCTGGACTACATCTCAATTTGGAAAGCCATATTGGAAATTCTCAATGCCACAGGGGGCTGATAATGCCTACTATAATGTCCTAACTGCCGTTCGCCATATCCTAACTGAAACCTTACTAGTTCCCCATTCCTGCAATGCCCCAAGTTTTAGTAAGCACGGGTACCAGATTTTCTAAGATGGCCCTAATTCCCCCTTCTCTGCCCCATGGCACCCGGGTGCCTTGTTTCAAAGCCAAGGCTGTGCGCTATCTGCTATCCTATTTACTGGACCCAGCTCTGGGGTGACGCTGCCCGGGTTTGAATTTATCTCACACTATGTGCAACCTGAGCAAGTTACTTAACATCTTTTTGGGCCCTCAGTTTCCCCATTTGGGCAATGGGTAAGAAAAACATTTTTCCGAGGGTTGCCAGGAATAAGAGGTGATGTTCTGGAACACCACACTCTATCCACATGATTAGGAACAGTGGAAGTAGAACTACTGCCTTCCTCCCCGGCCCCCCACAGGTCCTGATGTGAGGTTGAGAAAACACGTCCTCTTTTCTATCCTTATTACTTTGCCCAGAAGGCTCCCAGACCGTGGTTTCAATACTTAAAAAATCCTGCTCCTCTTCAAAAATCAGATCAAAAGGTACCCCTCTTCAGGAATTCTTTCTTTTTTCCTACCTCCCATTGAGATGCAAGCGTTCCCATGGGTCTGCCTTGATGTTTTTATTTCTTATTCTCTAGACCATCCTAGTTATACATGTAAGACTTATTAGCCTACCTTCCGGACTCTTCTGCAAGAGTTAAGGCACTTATTAAAATTGTAAACACCTCTCCCTCTCTCCCCCTGTCCTTTCATCCCTTTCACATTTGCCCAGGCTAGTCCTGACATTAACCCCATGAATTTGAAATAAATGAATCCAACAGCTTTGACTTAGTATATTTGACCTTTTCATTAATAAGAAAAATTCCAATAACAGATAAAAAGGAGATTATTTTTTAAATCTTGGGAGACCCCCTCTAGCTTTGAGATTGATACTCTATACCGTCCCCTTCCTATCCCCTTTTTGAGGTCCCCACACTAACCTCCGCAGGTCCCCAGGCTGTTTCCTGCCATCTCCCAGTTCTGACTCCTACTGGGCCTTCCCCCATTACAAAGAGACTCTCAAACACAGGTACATAAAATGTACCTGCTCTGGACTCTGTTCTTTCAGAGCTCGGCCAGGTGACTGGCAGGCTAATCTAATCTACCGACGCAGAGGAAGGAACTCCTGCTGTCCCCTCCCAGATGGCAGACCCATTAACTAGACAGGTTAATGCTGCAGTGTTGGTGTGGAATCTCAAGGGCTACAAAGGGCCAGTGCACAGATGACAGGGCAGAAGCACTCTGTGAATGCTCAGTTATTCCGTAAACCGTAGGGCACATCTATTCCAACTGAGTAAAGACAAGGCCATCAGACTTCCAGCTTCATAGAAGGATATAACCAGGAGTATTTGTTAATTCATTAGACCAATGAAAGTGTCCCAACAAAAGACACTGGGAACTAAGGCATTTTACTCTGCGAAAAAGAAATTTCTTGAAAACTTAAGTTCTTACAATAAAATTTTAATTTGCTTAAAATTAAAATGAATTTTGAATGAAGAAAGATCACTAACTCATTTTATTAAAAGCACTGTGTTCTTTCATCTTAAAAAAATGGCGATTAAGCCTCAAAGGAGCGTCTGTATAACAGACTAGAAACAAACCATTTCCAGTTTGGGGAGATGCTTTGCTTCCCTGCAGTGGTTCGTCCACATGCCTGGCAGCTCTTACTTATTTCCTCACGAGTCTTAGACCTGACTCCTGACTCTTGGGCGGGGGGGTGGTGGAATGCTGCCCTCCCCACTGGTGGGAAAGCGGGTGTAGGTCCTGTCAGCAAAGAAGCAATTGAGACCACCAAAGCAGCAGGAAGCAGGTCTCCAGGTGAATCTGGTTCCTTTTCCTTAACACGGAGAAAGGGGGAGCAGCTTGCCTACTATCATCACCAAGCCTCTCATCAGGAAAAGCAGGCAGGAAGTGCTCTGCCTATCTCACCCCCTCCCTCCTTTCCTTCCCCTGGCCTGGCCCAGCCTGGCCCCGGAATCCATGGTAGGCTTAAGTACACTGTCTGTTCAGCAAACCCTGACAATTAATGGCCAGTTGCAGTTACAGGAAACCATTTCATTACATCTAACCCCTGCTCCACCACAGACCAAGTCTACGAGAGCACCAGCAAATGTTTGGAAGTTATCCAGATGCTAACTAGCTTCTGGCAAACATGTATTAAATGAGAAATTTTAAAGGCTGTGGCTATTTCATAAATGCTTGCAGGACTCAATGTGAACGTCAGAGTACTGTGCAATTAACAGTCACTTTTTAAAACCACTTTGTAAACTGCCTGACAATATGAAATCATAGGGTATAAACTATGATTCTACTGTGCTTCTGGAGATCTTTCCATGGTATCTTCTACCACGTGAGGGGCCAGATGGCAGAAGAAGACCAGGAGCTCTGGCATCAGAAACCTCATGTCCTGGCCAGACTCTACCACTATCTGCCCATGCACCGTCTAAGCCTGCTTCTTCAGCTGCAGAGCCAAGGGTGGGGTATAATGAATCCTTGGGTCCCTTTGAGCTCCCAGAAACTATTAGTTAAAGCACTACTAGAGTATGTTGCTGTAACAAATAAACCCCAATAACTCAGTGACTTCACCCAAAGAAAGTTTCTTTCTTTGTCACATAAAGTCCCCTTCTGGACATCAGAATCTCTGTTCCCTCGATGTCTCAGAGAGCAGGCTCTGTCCATCTGGTGATGTCATGTCTCAACTTGAGGCCTCCATGGTCCCCATAGCAGGCAGGGGGTAGGAAGGAATATCAGCTTTTAAATGCCTTAGCCTGGCAGTGACACATACCTTTCTTCCCACAGACTACTGGCCAGACCTAGTTACATGGCCTTGACCTAACAGCAGGGGAGGCTGGGAAATGTGCAAGAACACATGAAATATGTGGTGAGCACACTCTCTTTCCACCATACAGATGGCATTTCATTTATTTATTTTACTAATTTAATCTGTTTATCTGAGCAGATATTAACAGAACATCACGATATGCTGCTACATAACAGAAGAAAAAGAAGTTCTTACAATTAAGTATGCCAGAAACACCGAAAGGCAGATGGAGAGAAGGGAACACCCAGCCAAATAGCCAAAACTCAGGCAAATGCAGTCCCTGAGTAGGGACAATGTGCGAGTCTGTGGCTGTGCCCTCCATGGGCTACCATGGGGAGACTGGCATGCTCAAATGGATGCCAGGCCTCCTGGATCTGAGTCACTCAGGAAGCGTGTGCAGTACAACAAAGACAAGACTTGGCCATCCCCACCCCCAGCCATACTGCACTGTGGCCGTCTGTCTGCTACTCTGCCGACAGCTGAGGAAGCTATATATACCATTTCTTCCCCTACTCATGGCCTCGCTCCTCCTCTAAGGCTTTACTGCTGCCATAAATAATGTCATCAAAATCCCGGCTGGCCCAAAACTTCCATGGGTGCCTGGTGCCAGGCTCAGAGCTGCTATACACACCACACTGATCCCAGCTGGTTTCCCACACTCCCACTGTCCCCAGAAACTCAAATTCTAAGAAATAAAGTGGTTGGGTAAGGCTTCTGGAACAGCATGGCCTTCAATGCAGCATGTATGTCTAGTTATTGTTTTCTACTCTATAAAGATTTTTTAAGAGCTGTATAACTAAGGAAAGAAGGGAACAGAGAAACTTCAAGCGCTGATGATGAATCTCATTAGCCGCTAGGGCACACCGTTGCAGACAATGTCCAATATACTAAGTCTTTATATGAATTCATTCATTCTTCTCATTGAATCCTGTGTAGACACAATATTTAGCCCTGTTTACTCTGTCAAAGAGACCAACACTAGAAGCAGAGAGGGCAATCAAGCCAGGAAAAATGTAGAAACCTGAAATCCATGAGAGGGTGTGTCTCTCAGTGGGCATCACTGATGCCTGGAATTAGGGAACCTGGGGATGAATCTAAGACAGCGAGAACAGGGTCCATGGCATGGGTTGCCTCCCCCCACCCCCAAGACTCTATCCACAGAGGTGAGGTGAAAGTCAGGGCAGACTTTCCAGAAATGTCAACTTTCCTGAATATAGTGTTCATGTACAGCAACAACCCAGCCTCTCCGGGACTCATTTTGACCTCCAAGGCTCAGAGGCTGGGTAACAAGCCTAAGGGAAGAAGGGGTAGAAGGATTCACATCCACAGCTGTCTGACCGAGCAGGTTCTCTGAGTTCATGTCGCATGCTGGAGTGCTCTTCATCTCTGTACCCTCCCCAGGGGCCTCACGGCCCTGACTAGCAAATCCAGATGACTGACTAAGCAAACACTTAACAGCCTCTCCTCCTTCCCAAGACTACTTCAAAATGACAGCAAAGAAATAAAAGTGCAATTAATTTATAAAAGTAAAGAGAAAAGGAGGAGAACAATCAGCCACCTACGGATTTCAGTGACGTTCTAAAAAAGGAGAGGGAGCACAGACAATATGTTCCATCATAATTACTTAAGGGCTGCTTATTGATTTTCAACATTAGCGTCAACTTCTGAACAAAACTGGAGAGGCTCAAATATGTTTGCAGAACAGCCTGTGAATGGTCTCAAGCTTGGACATGTAAGAGTAAAGGTACTCCAGGGACAGACGGGAGATAAAGAAAGTAGAAGGAGGGGTAGAAGGAAGGCAGGTACACCGATACGCACATTTGCATGGTAAGAATCAAGAAGGGATAGCAAAAGTTGATGGAATGAGACTCAAAGATTTCTGTATATTGTTTAAGGTTGAAATATGACCACCAATAGAAAACCAAGCGAAAATTAATACAAGAAATATCAAGGAACAAATACAAGAAACATCAAGAAACAAAAGGTAATAGTAGCATAAGTAAGCAAAACCCCAATCATTCAGAGCAGAGAATTGAAAGAATGTCGAAAATTAATTCATTAGTTATGAAATAGCAACATAAGCATGCTCTTTAGGTCTATGGAGGTAATGCCAGAAGACCAAGAACTAAGAACAAAACAATTCAACAGGGAGCAGAGGATATGCGTTTTTCATTATAAGGTCTTCTTTACCATTTTGATTTCTACTATTTGCATGAAATCATCTGATAAAAAAGAAAAAGAATAAAATTAACCAAGTATAATGTGTCTTTTCTACACACATTTACCTGATTAGATTAGGTCCCTGGAGGTAGGAGCAGGAATCAACATGTCTTTTGTTTTCCACCGTCTTCCTTCCGTAGCTCTAATGCTATTGTGTGTCTTGGAGAAATGCAAGCGGCACTCACTCTCCTGAACTTGTAAATAAGGGCCCCTCCACTGTCTGGTACTGCACATCTACCATCCTCAGGCCCATCCAGTCCTCGGTCTTCCCTCAAACAGTCCCACTCTACATATAGGTTTAATGGGATTAAATGTGCTGGGAAAGCACAGAATCTTCCTGATATGGAGTCCACAGAATCACTTTATAAAGTAAAACCTGTGAGTGTGCGTATACTAAGAAGGTGATGTAGACATCCCAGTTGTGATGGGACTGGGGCGGGGGGAGTGGGGAACAGGACTCTTCTTGCCACTCACTGGGAGTCCTAGAAAAAATGGTAGCTATAACACTTCCCACAGTGCCCTTCTCCACTCACCTGCCATAACAATTATGCTGTCCCTTCTGCATTTGTTAAAATATCCCAGCCAATCTAAATACATGGTTTTAGGAAAGAAAAAAGAACACTTAAGTTATGAATTAAAAAAATTTTTTTAATGAAGGGGGGAAATCAGAGGGGGAGATGAGCTCTGAGAGACCATGGACTCCGGGAAACAAACTGAGGGTTTCAGAGGGGAGAGGGGTGGGGGGATGGGTTAGCATGGTGATGGGTATTAAGGAGGGCACGTAATGCAATGAGCACCTGGTGTTATAACGCAAACAATGAAGCCTGGAACACTATATCAAAAACTAATGAAGTACTTTATGGTAACTAACACAACATAATAAGAAAAAATTTTTAATAGACTTTGAAGGGAGAACAATGGAACAAATTGTGAAAAAAGACCGTCTTAGAGGAAAATTACAACACAACTAACCTTCAGGGGTGCCTGGGTAGCTCAATTGTTTGAACGTCCGACTCTTGATTTCAGCTCAAATCATCATCTCAGGGTCATGATATCAAGACCCGTGTCAGGGTCTGCACTGAGTGTGGAGTCTGCTTGAGGTTCTCTCCCTCTGCCCACCCCCCCACTTGTACTCTCTCTCTCTCTAAAACAAAAACAAAAACTGAGCTCCATCTCTAATTCTGCCTTATAAGAACAAATCAGAACTATTCCCACAGACACCCAGTACCACTTGCCTTCTGATTTAAGTCAGAAGTCATGACAAAAGTAAGGGACTTTCAATTCAAAATGGTTAAATTAATGAGTGGACACTGTTTCCATTCTGATTTGAAGACATTCACTGTAAAAAGACTTTTTTTAAAAGACTATTGGATAACTTTGCTGGATATTAGAGGATAGTAAGGAATTATTTAATTTTGTTAGCTGTTAAAATGCATTATGCTATGTAAGAAAATGTCTTTTCTGAGATGCATGATGAAGTATTTTGAGGCAAAACAGCACGATGTCTGCAATTGGCTTTGGATGATGGTAGCTGCTATAACTGGTGTGGATACACAGTGTTGTTTTGTACTTTCTACTTGTGTATACCTCCCTAAGACCTAGCAATTCTAAGTATTTGCTCAAGAGAAATGAAAACACAGTCCACACAAAGACTTGGACAAGAATGTTTATAGCAGCTTTGTTTGTAACAGCTAAAAACTGGCCATGGTACAATTAACAACAGGAGAATGGGTCCACGAGCTGTGAGAGCAAGGAACATACACCATGGAGCATTACCCAGTGATATAAAGGAGCTAACTGTTGACGCACACAACAATATGGATGAATCTCAAAGGCATCGTGCTGAGTCAAAACAGCCAGATCCTAAAGAGTACCGCCCATGTGATAGAAATCCAGTCACTACCAGTGAGGCACGGGGGCTGACAGGAGGCAGGGAGCTTTTGGAGATGATGGAAGTGTTCTGTATCTTTTGGGGAGTGTTGGTTACATTTGTGTATATATTTGTCCCACTTCAACTATACATGTCAGTTCTGTGCATATGTGACCTTCATCTTAAGAAACAAAAATGTAATTATATGCAAAAATATAATGATGGTTGGTTTGAGTTCTCCACTGAAAATGAAAAGCCACACCTGACTCTATGTTTTGCACAACTCAAACTGGCCCAAGGCAGTTTAACCTAGGAATAAACTGAGGAGAGAGCCATAACTTTCACTTAATATGTGCCATTATATTTTTTTTATGTCTGTCCAGAGCACACTAAGTTATATGGGACCGCCCAGGTACGCCTGCAAGATCCCAAAGGCCCTGCAGAAGCCTGGGGCTCCTCCTGCTGAAGGCCTGTGAGCCAGCTGGTCTGCAAAGTCAGGCCAGAGTCTGTGACTCCCCAACCCTTCACGCCTTGGGAGAGGACACTGTTTGGGCACAGCAGACCGAGGTGCCTGTGGGATGTCCTGAGAGAGCTATCTGGAAGACTTGTGCTCCCACTCTCCAGGGCAAACTCTACAGGCCTGAACTTAGGAGAAAGATCCTGGCTGGAGGTGCACACTGTCCATCCCACCTGCCCATTGCTCCAGTTCATGAGGATGCCGTCCTACCTCTCCATCGTGGAAGGCTCCCCCAGATCATGGCACTTCCACTGCCTGCCAACATTTTCCTCCTATCTATGTCAGTTACTCCCATCTACCCTCATGTGTCTTTAACAAGTCAGAAAGCACTTTTACATGCATCACTTATTTCAGTATTTATGACAACATAATGGACTAGATAGGGCAGGTGCCCTTAGTCCCATTTTACAGAGGAGCAAGTTATATTGAAGGATTAAGTGTGTTTCCAAAGGTTGGGGCTCATGCTAAGACCCAAACTCACATTTCCAAACTCTAAAACCAGGCTCTCTTCACCATCTCTGGCTATCTCTTGGTTAAACAAAATCCTAACCACAAAAAAAGAAAGAAAAAAGAAAGGTAAGGAAAGGGAAAGCAAGGGAAGGGGGAGGGAGGGGATGGGGGAGTGGGTGGAGAGGAAGGAGAGAATAAAGGAGGGAAGGAAGGAGGGATGGGGGAGGGAGGAAGGAAGGGAGGGAGGCAGTTTTGAAAAGGTTTAATGTAATCTATAGAACTGAAAGAATTTGGGAAACAAAATCCTGGCTCTAGCCCCAAAGAACTGTGCTATTCTGAGCAAGCCTTGCAACCTCTCTCTGCTCAGGTACCTCCATGTAACATGGAGATCCACCTTATAGGGATTCCTGTGAGGAGACAATAAGATGAATTTGCAGAGTACCCAGGAAAGTGCCAGTCCACAGTGACTGCTTTACACCTTTTAGTTCTCCTTTCAATGACCTAATTATGCTGAGTTCTTCAGCCCTACTATTTCTCCTTATGTTCTGAGGACATTTAATTCACACTTCCACCACTTATGTACCTTATGTCCATACACTTTATGTCCACCCTGAAGATCATCAGAAACAATGTATAACCTCTACACCCAAGAGCTACCCTCACGAAAGCTCACCTGAGAAACTAGGTAAGTAAAAAACAGCTAGTCAGGAGAAAAGACATGTAATTCAATTTAAAACTTTAAAATTAAAAATCCTCCATTCTGAGTCTTATGTTCATTAAAGCAAACATTAAAGAATTCAAAAATGCCTACTATAACACAGCTTCCTAGACTCTCCCATGCACCCTAAACCCAAGCAATATGGAAAAGGTGAGGGAAATGTTTGATGAGTTCATTGGTTTTGAGGTGGTGTTGTCTCAACCTCTTCTTATCCAACAGTAAGGTCCTATGCCAAAATCATTCAGAGTTTGGTAAGCACCCATGGAGGCATGTTGACTGGGCCATGGGTACAGGGACAGTAGTGATAGCTGTCTTCAGAGGAAAACCATCCACTCCCAGGACCAGAAGAGGTGCTGTGTCACTCCTCTTTAGGCACTGATGGCTTCAAGTATCATTCTTTCCCCAAAACATGCAGGTTCCCATGACATGCATTTGTGTGGAATTGCAGCAAAGCCACTGACTACTGGCTACTAAGACCACACGACCTCAACAGAAAGATGGCGCCCACCTTATCAAGCTACTGCAGTGGCAACTTCACTGCATTTAAAACACTTCTCCCCAAACCAAGCACAAAGCAATTCTTCTACAGAGACCAGCATGTGACTCCAGTGGAGTTAAGACAAGTGTCCACAATCAGAAGACACTAAATAAGTTCATGGCTTGCCAATATTTGAGTCTCCAGGAGATGAAACATGGTACACAGATGGTCTTAATGATTCCTAGAAAATATTAAGACTGATTCTTAAGCCACACATAAAGTTGGCTATATAGATTGACAGACAATCTACATTTATCCATCATCTGTTCCACAGATATTTAGGGCATATCTACTTTGGGCCAGCCCCAGTGCCTAGAGCTTGGGACATAAAACTGAGGGAGACCTGGTTCTTGTTGTTGGTTCTGGTAAGGGGAGAAGCTGAATGATGCAGGACAAACACACACTACTGTGCTGAAATTGGTCTCAATGTAAATTAGCAGCCACAAATTCCAAATAGTCTTAGTGTTGACTGGTATTACATGTCCCAGCTCTGCCTACTCTCCTGACCTTCGGTGACCATTTCCATTACAAAATTTTTATCTCTGGCTTGGATTTCCCAGCTGAACTCTAGATGCAAATATACAAATGCCAACTTAGCATCTCTGTTTGGATGTCTAAAAAAGATCCCAAGTTGAAGGTGCTTAAGACAGGGCTCTCAGTTCCAGCTGCCTGCCAACTCTCTGCTTTTCTGTCTTCTCCACTCAGTGAAAGGCAATTTCATGTTCCCAGTCACTCAAGCCACAAACCTCACGTCCCCCTTGACTCTCCCTCTTATGTTGCCTATCCCAATAAGGAAATGCAAATCTTAAAGGCTCTACATTTGACATATATCCAGGATCTGACCACCACTCACCACCTCATTGCCCCTCCCCTGCTTTGAGAAAGCATGACCTTTCACCTGCACTGCTGCCTCCTGTCAGTTCCTTTGCTGCCTGTCCTGCGTTTCTATGATACCTTCCCCATGAAGCAGCCACAGTGACCCTATAAAGCAGATGTCAGGTCATGTCACTCCTGTGCTAAAAACTCTGTGATTCCTCAGCCTAGAGTAAGATTCAGGGCTTTCCCACAGAGTCAGTACACTACATGGTTTGGGCTCAGGCTATTGCTGAGACTTTGTTCTGTATGATGCTTCCCTGGCTCATTCCCTCCTAGCTCCTCAGAAAACATACAAGATATGTCCTTGAGTCAGAAACGTGACATTTGTGATTCCCTCTGCTGTGTCTGATGTCACCCTAGATAGCAGCATAACTCCCTCCCTCGCTTCTTTCAAATCTCTGCCCAAATGTCCTCAGAGAGGTCTTCCTTGAGCAGCCTATAGAAAAACAGCACCTGCCACCCCACACCAGGCTCTGCCCCCTCCCTGCTTTATTTTTCTTCATGGCTCTCACCACTATCAAATATATATAAATACATTTTTATTTGTTCATTTCCCCTCTAGAGCAACGCTATCCAATAGAAATATAAAGTGAGAAATATACATAATTCTGAATTTTCTAGTAGCCATACTAAAGAAAATAAAAAGAAACAGGGAAAATTACTTCTAATGTTTTTTATAGCCAAAACAGGAGCATTTCAAAGTGAAATCAATATAAAATTATTAATATGATATTATACCTTTTTTGGTACTAAATTTGAAATCTGGTGTGTATATTACACTTACACTGCATCCCAATTCAGGCTCACCATATTTCAAGTACTCGGTCGCCACCCATGAGTGTTGGCTATGGTATTCATCAACTCAGCTCTGGAATATAAACTCCACAGAGTAAAGAATGGTTTTGCTCACCATTTACCCAACAGCTTGAACAGTGTCTGTCTGCAAGTCAATTAATTATTTAATTAACAGGGCTTTTTTGTCTTACATATTGAATACAAACAATACAAGAGACAAAGAAAATGTGGTAAAAATAAAGATAATTATACCACAGTACTTATAATCTAGTAAGGGAGGAAATACTGTAAAGAAACAGCAAGTCTGAGGTATCCCCCCAAGAGAAAAGGAAAGCAATCCACACCAATTTTAGGCTGAGTGGGAAAGGACCTGGTTGGACCTCAGATGTGGCACAACCTTGGCTACTTGGAGGAGTGGAGGCAGAAGGTCATAAAGATTATGGCAACTCCCAGGATGACAGTGAAAAAAGCTAGACTCAGGGAAGGTCAGGGACAGATGGTGAGGAGGCAGAATCAACAGTGCCTGGCTCAGCCCTGTGTGGGGACCAAGTCAGGGGAGAAATTACGAAGACTGGGTTTTTGAGCTCAGTGGCTAAGGAAAAAGACGATACCATGAAAAACCCAGGCAATCCCAAGACAGATGAATGAGGACAGCTAATGATGACTTACCCTCTAGTTCCAACACACTAGACCCAACACATAACCTCGTTTCGGTCACTCTGACTTCTCCTACATTTAGACATTTCTACCTAACTGAGGAACAACAGTACTTCCTGGAACATTCCACAAGGAAATACCAACCGGAGAGTCAGAAGGGCTCCTCCCTGGGCTTGTTTCCTCCTCTATAAAATTAGGTGGATGGTGCTGGGCCAGGTGATCACACTCTGGTCCAGTGGGCCCTTTCCCTGTCCCAGGTCTTCCAAGCTCTTTTCCTGTACCACAGGAGCTGAGCTCTCTAGCAGAAGATTGTACAGGTTTGAGTCTAATTCTCTCAAGAATTGTTCACCTAACACTTTGGTTACTTTTCAGTAATATCTGCCAACAGGAAACTTAAAGCCAAGAGCAAGGTCAAAACAGCCACTGTTATCACAATCTTCCTACAGCTTAAAATGTAGAGGGTGAGCAGCCCAAAGAAAACCTTGATGGGGAATGTGAACAGTCACGTCTCTGAACTGACGTTACGGTGCCCAGTGCTGAAGCTGGTGAACCTTTCTACAAAGGACAGGGCATTCTTCCTGTAAACATAAGTATGTGTACATAACATAAAGGCTTCAAACTTAGGGCTAGCAGCAAGAACGCTCTCGGAAAAGCTGTCTCACGGTACCCAGGAGGGCAACAGAAGCATCTCACCTTAGCCGTTCTTCCTCTTTTTTTCGAAGATTGAAGTCTCGCTGAACCACCTGGAGAACATGCTCCGTTTCATCATCGGTCAGACCAGACAGGTCCAGCTTCCTTCCCATGATTTAATACCAAGCACGGACGATGACACAAGACCTGAGAAATCAAGGAGAGACCACAATTTGAGGGCAAGAGGAAAGCTCTACAGGGACAAAAATCAACCCGTTTTGTCATTAACACAGAATTAATACAGCTTGATCTAAGGGAGTATCTTGCTCTGCTCTCATTTTCAGCAAACATTTACAGACAATTTTGGAGAGAGAAAGACAGAAGGTCCCTGAGTACCTGCCAGTTTCATTCATCCCACCCAACTCTCAAGTTAGAAAAAAATACATAATCACTTTTTTCAACACAATGAAGCATACAAGAGGGCTAGTGTGGATTTCCACAAAATGCCAAAAAACAGGATCCAAAAATTCTAAATTTTTGTGACCTGAATTTAAATTCTAAGTATTGTATGTAATTGCAAAATAAAATATATTATAATACTTTTTAAAATATCTTATATATATTATATTCCTTTAACTTTTCATATATCTTATATATATTATATTCCTTTAACTTTTCATTCCTTCATGACTAGAAGTCAATAAGCTCTCTTCTGCAAAAGGAAAAAACATAGTAAAATAATCTTATTTAGCCATTTTCTCAGCAGTAGAAAAGATGGTATTTCATAGGAACACCTTCCAGCAGTGCTTACCTAGAAATTATGGGCAACTATATTTTTAAAAGTCATTTTTAATGAATGGCTGCACCCGGGTATGAAATCAAAAACATAATTCCCCCAAATTGTCTAGAACTGAAGACCGTCATAAACATGAATGCAACCATCCTCAATAAAGTATTAGTGGAACCAATCCAGCAAGATTTCAAAAAGATTATTATATATAATGACCAAGTGGGTTTTATCTAAGCAATTCCAGGTTAGTTCAACATTCAAAAATCAACCAGTGCATTCGCCACATGAACAGAATAAAACGGAAAAATCACATGATTATTTCAATGCCCATTCATGACAGAGGCCCTCTGAAAACTAAGACTATGAGGAAACTTCCTCCATTATATATAAAGGGCATTTTCAGAAAAGAGAAAGAAAATCTGAACTAAAATTAACATCATACTCAATGCTGAAAGAGGGCATTTGTTGTGATGAGCACTGGGTGTTATATGGAAGTGATGAATCACTGAATTCTACTCCAAAAACCAATATTGCCCTGTATGTTAACTAACAATATTTAAATTAAAAAATAAATAAATAAACTAGAGGTGCAGCAATAATAATAGTAAAAAAAAAAAAAAGACTGAATGCTCTCCCTTAAGATCAGGAACCAGGCTTGAACATTTGCTCTCCCTATCTCTACTCATTATGGAATATCTTTATCATAAAACTACATTAATCAAAACAGAGTGGTATTGCCATATAGATAGGTATATTACTTTGCCAAGGCTTCTATAACAGCGTACCATAGACCAGGTAGCTTGAACACCGGAATGTAATTTTCTCACGGGTCGGGAGGCTAGAAGTCTGAGATCAAGGTATTGGCAGAGTTGGGTTCTTCTGAGGTCTCTCTCCTTGCCTTGGAGATGGCTGTCTTCTCCCTGTGTCTTCACGTGGTCTCCCCTCTGTACATGTCAATGTCTAAATTTCTTCTTATAGGGGCACCAGTCATACTGAATTATGGTCCACCTTAATAACCGCATTTTAACCTAACTGCTTCTTTAAATATCCTATCTCCAAATAGTCACAATTAGAGGTACAGGAGTTAAGACCTCAACATGAATTTTGGAGTGACACAACTCAGCCCAAACCTTTCACCTTTTGGTTCCCCAAATTCATGTCCTTCTCACGTGTAACACATATTCAGCCCATCCTAGCAACCACAAAAATCTTAGCCCACTCCAGCATCAACTCTGAGTACAAAATCTCCTCTAAATATCATCTAACTTAGGTACAGGCAACACTTGAGCAATGATTCATCCTGAGGTAAAATTCTTTTCCAGCTGTGAACCTTAAAACCTGGCATGTTATCTGCTTCCAAAGTGCAATACATAGAAGAGGCACTGGACTAACACTCCCATTCTAGATGGGAGAAACTAGAAAGAAGAAAGGAGTCTTGGGTCTCAAGCGAGTCTGAACACAGAGCAGATTCCATTAGATTTTGAGGATCAAGAATAATTCTCTTCTTCTGTGCCCACCAGAGTGGCCCTAACTTCTGAGCCCACCAGGGTGGCTATCCCACCCCCTGGGCCCTGGGTGTAGCCACAGTAGCTTAGCCCTCTGTAACTGAGGAGGACAGAGTCCCACCCCGAAGGCCATGGTGCAGCCCTGGGGACCTCCAAATTGCCTTCAAGATCATTCTTCCCCCTTCTTGAAGGATAACACATATGTGTAGCCACATAGCTCGATTGGCCCGCCCTGTAGAATCTCAGAAGGCTACCAGCCTGCCTTCACTTCATCCTGTCTCTGTTTAGTCTAAACTGTCAGTGCTTCCACTGATAATAAATTCTCAAAAACTTTGTTGGCTTCCCATGCAATGCACAGAAGGCCAAGCCATCAAACAAGAGGGTCCTCTACAGCTCTTTCCTGGGTAACCAAAGCTCTATTCCTGGTTTCTGCTGAAATGGCTCACCAGGTCCCTGAGCTGCACTCAAAATCTGTGCAGCAAGTGGCTGTCTGGCCACACCCTTGATGTTCCCTCCAGACATACTTTCTCATGTTTTAGCGATATGGGTAGACTGAGAACTTTCCAGATCTTTATGTTCTAGTTCCTTTTGCTTAACAATCCTTCCTTAATTTCAGTCTCTGCTCTTGCATTTTACTATAAGCAGCAAGGACAGACCAGGCCATGCTTCAACACTTGGCTTGGACGTCTCCTCAGCTAAATACCCAAGTTCATCACTTACAAATTCTACCTTCCATAAAACACTAGAACACAATTTGGCCAAATTCTCTCCCACTTTATAACAAGGACCCAATTCCTCCACTTCTAATAACATGTTCCTCATTACTGTCTGAGACTTCACCAGAAGTACCTTTAACATTCATATTTCCGCCCCTGTTCTGTTCATGATGATACCTTATTCTCTCAGACCATGGAAGCTCTCTCTCCAGCCTCTTCTCTTCTTCCCGAGCCGTCAGCATAATCACCTTTACCATCCACACTGCCACCAATAGGCAACCTCGATTTTTTCTAGCATTAGCCTCAGGATGCTTCCTCCCATTAGCAGCTTCCAAAGCTGCTTGCACATGTTTACATAGAAATGGGAAATACACATATGAAAAGATGCTTAACTTCATCAGCAATTACAGAATTGCAAATCAAAACCACATTTCACACCCATCAAAATAAAAAGTCTTTATCAAGTATTGGCGGGAGGTGGGACGGCAGCTTTCCTATAGTGCGTACAAATTGGTGCGATTGCTTTGTGACACGATTAAGTATCAGTTTCAAAGTTGATGATGCACATACCCTATGAACTGGCATTTCTGCCACACCACGGTATATGCTTCCGATATAATCTTGCAAATATACACCAAAAAATAGGAATTTGGTTGGATCACATGAAATTTCTAAGTCTGTACCATTTTGATTTATACAAATGCCTATTTCATGTAGTTCAATCCAACAGAAGATATTACTAGCATTACATTCAAAAAAGCAAAAAGTAAAACAAATCAAATAAAACCTGGAAACCGGACATCCATAAATGGGAGGAAGATAAACAGTGTATGTGTGTGTCGCATAATGGAGTTCCCTACTGCAGTGAGAAAGAACACCCTGCAGGTATACCCATCCACATGGATGAATCTTCAAAACATAATGTTGAGACAGAAAAGCTCGCCATATGTACACACATGCAGCATGCACACACTATAATCCTTTTTATAAAAAGTTCAAAAATGTAGAAAGCCAAAGCACCTACTTTTTAGGAATAAATTTGGTAAAACTATAAAGAGCAAGATGGGACCTCTGAGGGGGAGAGAGAATTTGCCTGTAGATAATCAAAGAGGCTTCACATTTTCACTGGAAAGACAGTAACTACTGTCTGTATAAGAAGGTACTACTTATTACTACTATTATTATTAAATAATCATTATCATATGATCAATATTATATTATTATTACTTATTGTTATTACTATTATTATTGTGAAAAGGTTCAAGTTAGACACACTTTTGTCTGTAAGGTATCTTTCATAAGCATATAAAGTAAGCCTAACATTAAACAAAACTAATCTAATTTCATCATAATTAGAGAAAATATTTGAAATACTCTCCAAGGAATCTGCTGAGAATTATAATAAAGATGATGAAAATGATTTTGATAAATAAGTCATGAAGACGGAAACTACAGCATACAGAATATAGTCAATAATATTTTAATAACATTGTGTGGTGACAGATGGTGATGACACTTGTTGTGGTGAGCACTGGGTAATGTATAGAACTGTCAAATCACTACATTGTACACCTGAAACTGATAACATTTTAGGTCAATTATACTTCAAAAACAAAAATGTTTAAATTGTTAAAATAATGATTTTGATTGATCTACCATTATTAATTGAACATTACTATGTTCCGGATGCTTTAGCATTTTCATATATGTGTGTGTGTAATATATATATATATATATATATATATATATATTACACACACAGACATTGTGTGTGTCTGTGTGTGTGTGTATTACACTTGATATTCTTAACTTCCACAAAATTCTACAGGCAACCACTGCCACTACTCACAGATGAGAAAGTGTGAACTCATAGTTATATGTTCTGTTACACATCATTTAACAAATGACAGCTGAAGTCTGACGGTGTCTTGATCTGGCTCAGACTCCATATCTTTACTCCATACATAGGCCTTCCTGTGAGATGCAGAGGGAAACTCTGGACCTCAGGTTTTCACACTTGGGGTCCAGAGTTCCCTACCCTGTCCTTTTAGCATGTGACAGGTAAGAACAGGAACTCTCACTACTTGGTTGCTATTCAGACAAACATGACTTGCCCTTTTAATTTCCAAATAATGACAATAAACACAGAGAACAGACAAGTTTCCATTATTAAAAGTCTTCTGTTAAATTATTTAAAACCTCAGGCCTGTATGATGCAAACCAAACTCAAGATTTAACCAACAAATCACAAGAGGAATCCCAACTATATTTTTCAATATTTTTTCATGCCAGTTACGCTATTTGTCAAAAGTAAACCTGTGGTTTACTTTGCCCATGTGATGTTGGGGGTGGGGGTGGGGAGAAAGTCTAGTGCACCTGCTGGTCTGCAAAAGTAAATTAGAAGTAAGGCTCCACTCTTAGGCTGCAAGGCAAAGGGGAAACTCCATAAGCTGCCATCTTCAAGTCTCTCAATGAAGAGGAAGAAACAAATCAGAGGGCACAGGGAAAATGCAGACTGATTTTTTCCTTCAAAACACCCCATTAAAGGTGATAATGGCACTTTGGAGTTTCCCCAAGGTGACGTATCTGTCCCCTTCACTTCACTTCAGTGCACTGGCTTTTGGTTTCTGAGAGTTCTAAATGAGCTTCTAAGATGCCCAGTTAGTGAAAGACAGAAGTGGTGGCTTTGACCATCTCAAATCTAAAAAGAATGATCAGGGCTCAAAAGGGATAAATGGTTTCTGTAAAGATATAAATAAAGTAGCTCTAAATGGACAAAGCAGAAAACAATGAGAAAACCTTTTGGGGAAATGAGGAAAGCATCTTCCTTTTCTACAGTAAACACAATTAGATTTCCCGTGCAACAACAGAAATAGCATCTCAGAGCTGGAGAAGCCTCACGTCCATGAATCACAGGTCACTTAGGTATGACACCTTCATTTATAGATCAGAGAGGGTAAGCACAGGACAGGAAGAGGTTTCACCAAGATACAAAGCTGGTTGAGAAGCAGCTGGCTTCCAGAACAATGTTTTCCCTCCTGGATCTCTCTGGATTATACCCAACTACGATGGCAGCAGAGAGAATACAATATTGTATTTACACATACTTTTGGTGAACTACATGCTGTATTTTTCATCTGATTTCTTCCCTTATTAGGTCACAAAATTCTTTTCTTTTAATACACTTTATATTCCATTGTGGGGGTGTACCACAACTTAACCAACCATACTTCCATCCTTTCTGTTTATTTCCAATATTTTTCTATCATTAACAACACTAAGATGAACATCTTTGTACATATATACTTGTACATTCTTGAAGAAAATTCTTAGATTGAAACAGCTGGGTCAATGTTTAGGCACATGTGATAATTACTGCCACATTGCCATGTAAACATTTACTCTTGTCTTTCTTCTACTAGGATATATGAGTGCTTGTGTTCCTCAAATCTTACTAAATAAAAATGGGAGGTTGTTATAATTAGCAGGGTTTTGGTTACTAGTGATATGGAATATTTCATTACACCATGTTTTGAACATCGATACTTGCAGAACTGCCTTTTCTCATGAGAGTTGTAATTTTATCTTTCAGAGAATTTTATATATTTCTTAGGATCTTAAAATGGTGCTTAGTATATTAAAATAATCATCTGTCCTGTTTTTCCCCAGATTGTCACTTGCCTTTTAATTGTATTCATCCTGCGTTTTGCTATGTGAATTTGCTTGATTTATGCAGTAAAAGGTTGGGTGTTTTTGTTATCATTAAGTCTCTGTAAGCTTCCACCTAGTCTCAATTCTTTTTTGAGAATACCTAATACTGTAAAGATGGCAGATCTTCCCCAAATTTACTAATACATTAAAAATGGTCAATAAAAATTCATTGGAATTTTTACTCCTATCTTGGTAAAAAGGTTTCAAAGTTCATCTGGAGACATAAATGGATAATGTTAGCCAGACGATTATGAAAAAGAACAATAATGAGAGGTGATTTGCAATCCCAGGTTTTAAGGTGTGTTACTGGCATGAGATCAGCTGGTAGGTCAGCAGCTCAGGACAGGTCAGGACAGACAGTCCCAAGAAAGACCCATCTATCTATCTATCTATCTATCTATCTATCTATCTATCTATCTATCTACCTACCTACCTATTCATGGGTCATCTAAGTCAGATAGATAGATTGGTCAATAAATAGTTGGGACAGTTGCCCAATCACATCAAGTTTGTGAGCTTTCTAAGGACATTTGTTAGTAAGTTAAAGAAAGTGAAGTGACAAAAAGAAATGAAGAGCAAAATGGAAAATGTATTGCTGAGATGCAAAAGCATTTGGTGTACAGCGGCACTATTAATAATAGAAACAAACTAGGAGCTATGCAAATACTGTTCAATAGAAGACTAAATTGTGGCATATTCACCAGTGGACTACTACATAGTAAGAAGCATGAGTAAACTCCACTACATGTAACAGTATGACTGAATTTCATGAATAACCTGCGAACAGACAGTACGTAGTTATGATTCCAATTATACAAAGTTCAAAATCAGCGAAAACAGTCTGTAGTATTAGAAGCAGGAGAGTGGGCATCATTGGGGGGAAAATAGTGGCTTGAAAAGGCAAGGCTGGGGAACTGGCAATGCTGCTTCCTGATCCGAGTGCTAGTTACACAGATGTGTTCAAATTGTGAAAATCCACCAAAGTACACACTTTTGATTTGTGTATTCTTCTATGTATGACATAGCTCAATAAAAAGTTCTAAATACACTACGAATAGAAAATCCTTTGTAAACAGGTAAACTAGAAATACACGGAAAGATAATCACAAGAAATATTACCATTGGTTACCGCTGAGTGGTAAAATTTCATATAATGCAACTTTTTAAAAATTTGCTTTTGCACATTTTTCCCTTCTACAATAAACACTGTTCGAATCATCAAACAAACATCATCAAGGATATGTATGAGGATACTCTCCTCAATGCTATTTACAATAGCAAATTTGTTTAAGCAACGGAAATGTCTAATGATAGATTGTTGGTTAAATTTGCTATGATATATATCTGAGATAGGATACTAACGTGCTATAAAAATGGCATATTTTAAAGATATGATATATTACTGACATGAAAATATAATATACTTTTATTTATCATATTGTATAAATACAATATAAAAATGACATAATACTGACATGGAAAAATATTCACAACTTATTTATGAATGAAAACTACAGACTGAAAAACAATGTTAAATGATCTCAATTGTTTTTTCTTAAAAAAATGTGTGTGAATTTCACTGAAAAGAATAAAATGATAAATAATATGACAAAAGTTCACAGTTGTTATTTCTGGGTGACTGGATTTCTTATAAATTTTAGGTATTTTTTATGATTTTCCTTATTTATGCCTTCCAACTTTCTCACAGTGAACATGGATTACTTTCTTAATGAAAAATAAATGTTATTTTGAACAATAATAAAAGCCAGTAATAACTTTCCAGAGTAACTCAAGATTATAATATAATAAGTGTTCTTGACATTACAAGAGGATCACAATTACTAAAATGTCAAAGCAGAAGCCTGATGTTATCATATTCTAGGAAAGAGCCTGAAAACTGATCACTACTCAATTATATTTGATTTCACATCAGTTTATAGCTGCAGAGGCTCTAAAACAAGAAGAGTTACAATACCAATTGCTAAATAATTCCATTTTATGTCAAGGTTGTGAAATAATGCCTAGTGGATACTATATTAACGGCAGCTGATAAACAACTAATATCAATTCAGGTTCTTATTATGCTACAAGAATCAAAGAATATTTATATTTTGGGACTTGGAAAACCTTCAAAAACTTGAGGATGACTAAAGGATAATTGGAAAATGTAGTATAATTAATGCAAAAATGGGTAAATCCTTCTAATCTCAGTAGGCCAAAACAAAAATGAAAACAGTTTATTTAGCCTGAGGCCATGTGTAAACAGTACAATTCACAAAATTTAGAGAACAGAAAACCCACCTATAATAGAGTTGGGGTCTTAGTTATGAAACCATGCAACCCATTCAAGACTGAACTGTGTTTTAATTCTGTGCTTGGTCAAATTTTATTATAGTAGCTTAGATAGGAACCAAAACAAACTCTCACCATACTCAGCTTCCATTGGAAGGTTTACCATGTGACACAAAATAGCAGTGTGCTCACATGTATTTTATCCGACTTTCACAAGATGTTATGGGAGAGGTATTTTAATGCAAGCATTAGAGAAAAAGTGACCTATGTCAGTCACCCTGGAAAGCAAAGCAGAAGGTAGGTTGTAGCAAAGTGGTAGATGCCTGACAACAGTTGTTCATGAGTGATTTTCTTTATATTTTCAAAGTTCTCTACAGCTATAAATAGCTCATAACTTTAAAGTTAGAGGACCCCAAAAAAGGTAGAATTGTCTATTCTATTCCTGGCTAGTATAACAAACATGAGGGAAGACCTTGACACTTCTATAGGAAGCTAGTTAGTACAAACCTTGCAAACGAAAAAAAAGTAACTCCAAAGATACTAAGTACATACATAATGGAAAGTTAATCATAAAAGGTCACTGTCTAGACAAGTGACATTCTAGAAAGATACCTAGAACAGAAAGGTCAAGGACAAACGGTTGAACAAGAGCTTTACAAACCCACAGTGTGTGTGTGTGTGTGTGTGTGTGTGTGTGTGTGTATGTGTGTGATATCATGAACCTAATAGAGAGAGAAAAGTAAAAAGATTAACCTGCAATGTCCAAATTCCTAAAGGTGATAAAAGGTAAATACTGCTGGGGCTTCCCTCTTCAACCATGGTTAGATGTTGATAGAACTGAAAAGAAATTTCTTATTTCTCCAAAAAAAAAATCTAAATGTTAGGACTCTCATTTAAGGCACTTGTTATCAAGTGAAAACAAAACAAAACAAAAAAAAAAACTTCACCTGAGAAGAAAGAAAACAACACATACATGAGATGTACTTTTCACTGTTTCTATTCTTTGGAGCAAGTGGTACTTGGGTTATACTTGGGCTCACTGACCTTCATTACTTCACCTTCATGAGCTTATCGCTGCTATGACAGCCTGCTTCTCTAAGACTCATCCTTTACCTATAGACAGGAACAGCCCAGAGCAGACATGGTTACACCACTGGGCCACAGCTGATTGGACCAGGTATAGCAGAATGCTATCAACATTCAGCTAGGGTATGTTGATCTTGGTGGTCTCCTACAAACCCACCTGAAAATGCCACCAAGTGACTTTTAAAATAAAGATGTATTATTGAGCTTTTTGCAACTTAAACAAAATCGAGGCTGACTTCTAGTTTGAACTTAGTATGTGAAATTCAACATTTCCCACTTGTCATTCTGGAAATCATTCAAAAAGCAACAAGGAAAAAGAAAAACAAAATGTAAATTTCATTTCAGCTAAGCCAGGAGACAATTAAAACTACAGAGACCAAATGTAAGCGGAAAGGCATCTAAATAGAGGAAGGGAAGATAAAAGGTTGCAGAGAGAGCTTCCTGCAGCTGCAGGTCTCAGCCAGTGCCAGTGAAACGACCCTTCTCAAAAGCAAAGGACACAAACTGAGATGCCAACTCTTGCTTGAAACAGGAGAGGAAGACTAGCTGGCTCAATGAGCTTGTGTAGACCCAGTGTTTTCTTTGTTTGTTTCTTCCCCCCAAAAGAAATGGCAACAATATACAAGGAATATATACAAAGACCACATGTTTCCTGGAAGCAGTCTTCCTTTTGCACAGTAGAAAAAAGACAAACTTTTCATTACCAAAAAATAAAAGAGTCAAATCAAAACAGAAAATCTTCCTTTCTTCATTGGCTTTGGTGAAATAAAGGCCAGTTATAAAAAAAAAAAATTCCAGCTAACCTGGACCACATCCCCCATCTCTATAAACCTTCCACAGTAACTATTAAGGAAAAATTAAACTCCTCTGATGATGAATAATAAAAAGAAAAAAATCAGGAACTATATAAAAAAAACTAGAAGATAAAAATAAATGAGCAAGAAAGGCAAGTAACAAGTGAAGATCTCTCATTGTAAGACACTTGATGAAGCAATGGAGTGACCAAATACTTTTAAGAAATTAAAAACTTAATGATAAAAGCACACCCATGAATGAAGAAACAGAAAAAAAAAAACCAAAGAAAAAGAAATGATAAAATGTGAATTGACAGGGCTTGGGAAAGAACTGGGGGAAAATAACAACCATTGCAGAAATTATGCCAAGAAGGTATGCCAGGTAGCTGAGAAACTAGTGAAACAAAGTGAGAGACGTGATGGGGGAAAGATATGAGAAAGTGGACCAAAGTAAAACAGAAGCAGAGTTAGAAAGATTGAGGAGAATACTGCAGATATGGAAGAAAAATAGAAGAGACCCCCAAAGGAAGGAAATAGAAATACTGGAACAAATACATAAGCAATTCTTGAAAATTTTGAGACTACATTGGGTCCCCAGGAAAACTGATCTTTTAAATTTAAAAAAAAAAAAAAAATCTTTTTTTTTTTTTTTTTTTTTTTAGAGAGGAAGAAAGAGGAGGAGGAGGGACAGAGGGAGAGGGAGAGAGAGAATCTCAAGCAGACTCCCTGCTGAGTGCAGAGCCTGATGCAGGGCTCGATCTCATCACCCTGAGATCATGACCTGAGCTGAAATCGAGAGTTGGGCACTTAACTAACTGAGCCATCCAGGTGCCCCCAAACTTTTTAATTTATTTAAGCTACAAAAATAATGAGTAACATAAGCATATCTCACACACCACCAGAATAATTCCAAAATGCATAACTAACTTAAAGTTAAAAAAATGAAATCATAAAGGTAATAAAAGAAAACAGGAGAAAATTCTTTCATAATCTGAGAGTGAGAAAAGCATTCCTAAATATGACACAAAATTCAGAAGCCTTTGAAAATAATGGATAAATTCAACATAAAATTTGAAATGTCTCCATAATAAAGAACCAAAACATTATGAGCAAAGTTAAGTGACAGAGAGAAAAAAACTGCAACCTACATCAAAGACAAAAAGATAATTTCCCTCAATATAAAAACTCTGACAAGTGGATAAGAAAAAAAGAGCAAAAATTAATAGAAAAGTGGAAAAGGGGAGTAATAAAAATCAGAAGAAATAAAGTGCACAGAAAGAACTATAAATCGCTCATAAACCTATCAAACACATAAAAAGCAAATACAAATTAAAAGACATTTTTTTCATCTACCAGATTTGCAAAGAGTCAAAAGCTTAGTATCACAGGGTGCTGGTAAGTCTGTGAGGAAATGGGGACTCTTATAGGTTGCTGTTAGGATTGTAAATGTGCCATCTCTATGGAGGGAAACTTGCCAATATCTATCAATATTATAGGTAGGTAGGTAGGTAGGTAGATAGATAGATAGATAGATAGATAGATAGATAGATATCCTTTCATTCAGGAATTCCACCTCTAAGAACTTATCCTACAGAGATAATACATATATATTTATGCAAAATGATGCATTTAGAAAGATCATTAGAGAACTAAGTGAAAAATAATGATGGATAGCCATACAATGGAAAACTATGAATCTGGTAGGGAAAAAATGGAGAAACTTTATGAACTGATATAGAAAATTCTTCAAATATAGGGGTAAATACAGGGTGCAAAATGATAGGTACAAAAAGCAAGGTGCAGAACAGTAGATATACTATTCCATTATTTGTATAAAAAGAGAAGAATGAAAGACATGCTTCTAATGTATATATGTGTGCATGTATTTGCTTGTATATAAATAACTCTGGAGAAATTCATAGGAAAAAGCCAGTAGCATGAGTTACATAAAGAGAAGGGTAACTGTGGTCAGTGGTGTGAAGCATACTTCTAATGCATTTGAAATTTTGAAAGATTTAAATGTATTGTGTATTCAATATTTTAAAATTAAATTTTATATATGTGTATATATGTGTGTATATATATGTATATATGTGTATATATACACACACACACACACACACAATACACACACATACACATTCTATTTTAAAAGAGAGAAGCTGATCAAGTTATCCCCAAGCCTAAAATCCTTTCATCATTCTGTACATCTCTGGGGATGAACTTCAGAGAACTTGGCTTACCACCAAGGCCCTTGAAGACCTCATGCTAACTTGCTCTGTCTCTGGGCTTGACTTTGACCTTCCTTCTGGATCTCTATGAACCAACCACACTGAGTTACTTATCAGAACACATCCTGCTCTCTCTGGCCCCTACCCTTAAATATGGTCTTCTTGTGTTATTGTCCCATAGGTCCTTGAAGATCTGCTTTTTTTTTTTTTTTTGGTCCGTTTTCTGTCTATCAGATTGGGCAAATTCTATTGATCCGTCCTCATGTTCACATCTCCACTACAGTTTTTTGTTCATCCAGCAAGTTTTTTTTTTCTTTCCATTGTTACATTTTTCAGTTCTGTAATTTCTTTTTTGGCTCTTTTGTATAACTCTCTTTGTCATTTCCTATTTTTCATTTGTTTCAGGTGGATTTGTAATTGTTTACTGAAGCATTTTTATAATGGTTGCTTTAAAATTCTTGTCAGATATTTCCAACAGCTGATTCATCTCCACATTAGTATCAGTTAATTGTCTTCTCTCATTCAAATTGTAATATCCCAGTTCTTGGTATGATGAGTGTTCTTCATTTGTATCCTGGACATTTTGGCTATTATGTTAGGAGACTCTGGGTCCTATTTAGTTATTTTGTTGTAACAGACAGTCCCTCTGTTTAGTTTTATTTAGCACAAGGTCCTGTCCTACTTTTTTAGACTAAGGGTCCAATGACAATTTAATTTTCATAGACTTCGAAAATCCACGTGGCTTATCTAGTGTCACTGAGGCTCACACTAGTCCCTGTAGTGCTGCATAAGGGGGTGTACTGTGTTTCCCTAGACCACAATGCCAGGTGCCTCTCAGTAGGGTAAGGAAGACTCCACCTATGGAACTAAAGAGGCTTCCAGGGCTAAGCTGCCTCGTATGGCAGGATTCTTCTCAGTATGTCAAGGTGGGGAGAAAGGTATCAGCCCCATGGGGATGACGAGGCTTCCTAGGATGGGCACTTGTGTGGGCAGTGGTGTGGTGAGATACCCCCAGCCTGTGGTGATACAGAGTGCTGCTCAACCCAGGTTGCTGCTCAGTGATGAGGAGGTCTCAGATCCAGCAGGGAAGGAGGGCACTTGCCATGTTCACTTGATCCTCTACTAATTCCAAATTCCCAATTTCCACTTGATCCCCAGTCTCTACTTGGCTCCCAATTAATTCCCCTTGTGGGTGGTGCCATGTTCACCTGCTGTTGTTGTAGGACTCCTGTTCAATCTGGGGAAGGAATGAGCCTACCAATATGTTGGAGTACAGGAAACACTGTGCCTGAGTCATCTTCTGCTATTGATTCGGGTATCCTAAAATGCCCTGTCACTACATTGTTTCTCTAGTCCTGGGGTCCCCAAATAGTTTGCTTTTGCTTCTCTCCCTTCATAATTCTCCTTTGGTTGTTGTATTGGTTAGGGTTCTCCAGAGAAACAGAATCAACAGGAAAGAGAGAAGAGGGAGAGATAGATTTATTTTAAGGAACTGGGTCTTGCAATGGCGGAGGCCTGGCGATTCCAAGATATGATGGGGGAGTCTGACAGGCTAGAGATTGAGGGAAGAGTTATAGTTTGAATCCAAAAGCAGTCTTCTGGTAGAATTTGTTCTTGCTTGGGGTGGAGGGGTGAGGGTGTCAGTCTTTATTCTATTAAGGCCTTCAACTGATTGGATGAGGTCTACCCACATTACGGAGAGTGATCTATTTCACTCAAATTCCACCTATTTAAATGTTACTCACATCCAAAGAAACATACTCACAGAAACATCAAAATAACATTTGACCAAATATCTGAGCAGAGTGGCTCAGCCAAATTGATACATAAAATTAGCCATCACAATTGTGTTTTGTTTTATAATTATGTTCTATTTTATAGAAAGTTTGTGAAGAAATCTTGGATCTGTACTCATACACTCACATCAGTTTTGCAAATTTCTCAGGCGTTTCTCTTCTAATAATATTTCTTTCTTTTCTTCTTTTTCTTTCTGGTAAGTATAATCACATGTTTCAGAATTTCTCAGGCATTTTTTCTTCTAATAATATTTCTTTTCTTCTTTTTCTTTCTGGTGACTATAATCACATGTTTCAGAATTTCTTAGGCATTTTCTCGTCTAATAATATTTCTTTCTTTTCTTTTTCTTTCTGATGACTATAATCACATGTTTCACACTTTCTCTTCATGTCTCATATTCTTTTGATTTTATGTCCTTTTGTTTCTCATACTTCATTCCAGATATTTTTCCAATTTAGGTCAGAATTCTTTGAGTGTTTGTTTTCTCTTCATGTATTTTTAACCTATCATTAAACCTATTTTTTTAAAGAAGACCCCATGCCCAAAGTGGGGTTCGAACTCATGACCTTGGTATCAACAGTCGCATGTTCCACTGACTGCGCCAGCCAGGTGCCCCATAAACCTATTTTTAAGTTTTTAAAATTGGTAAATTTTCAATTCTAAACTTTCCATTTCACTCTTTCTTACCTGTTCTGGTTTTGTTTTGTTTTGTTTTGTTTTCTGTCTACATTTTCAATCTTTTCCTTTATCTCTTTGAATATAGTAACATAGTTATTTTTGAATCTGTCTGATAACTCAGTATCTGGGAACTCTGTAAGCCTGTTTATATTTTCCCTTTTTTCTGCTTGTTTTTATTCATTTCCTCTCATCACCTCTTGTACCCATTTTTTTTTAAAGATTTTATTTATTCATTTGAGAGAGAGAAAGAGCCAGCAAGAAAAGGAACACAAGAAGGGGGAGTGGGAGAGGAAGAAGCAGGCTCCCAGCGGAGGAGCCCGATGTGGGGCTCGATCCCAGAATGCCGGGATCACGGCCCAAGCTGAAGGCAGAAGCTTAACGACTGAGGCACCCAGGTGCCCCCCATTTATTTTTATGCACATTGGGTTTGCAATGTCTATATTGTAGTTACTTTCCTCTATAGAGGATTCTTGTTTGTGTCAGGTGCCCCTAGTGCCAGCAAGCCAGGCATGCATTCTCATCTTTAAGACTGAAACAACTTGGGGCCCCTGGGGGGCTCACTCAGTTGATCATTCAACTCAGTTTCGGCTCAGGTCATGATCTCGCCGTTGTGAGACTGAGCCCCACATCAGCTCCACTCTCAGCATGGAGTCTGCTTCAGACCCTCTTTCCCTCTGCCCCTCACTCCCCCTCTGCCCCTCTCCCTGCTCACACACACTCTCTCTCTCTTTCTAAAATAAGTCAATAAAGAAAATCTTTTTTTTTAATGTTTTTTTATTACATTATGTTAGTCACCATACAGTACATCCCTGGTTTCTGATGCAAGGTTCGATGATTCATTAGTTGCGTATAACACCCAGTGCACCATGCAATATGTGCCCTCCTTACTACCCATCACCAGTCTATCCCATTCCCCCACCCCTCCCCTCTGAAGCCCTCAGTTTGTTTCTCAGAGTCCATAGTCTCCCATGCTTCACTCCCCCTTCTGATTACCCCCCTTTCTTTATCCCTTTCTTCCCCTACCGATCTTCCTAGTTCTTATGTTCCATAGATGAGAGAAATCATATGATAATTGTCTTTCTCTGCTTGACTTATTTCACTTAACATTATCTCCTCCAGTGCCGTCCATGTTGCAGCAAACGTTGAGAACTCGTTCTTTCTGATAGCTGAGTAATATTCCATTGTATATATGGACCACAGCTTCTTAATCCAGTCATCTGTTGAAGGGCATCTCGGTTCCTTCCACGATTTAGCTATTGTGGATAATGCTGCTATGAACATTGGGGTGCATATGGCCCTTCTCTTCACTACGTCTGTATCTTTGGGGTAAATACCCAGGATTGCAATGGCTGGGTCATAGGTAGCTCAATTTTTAACTTTTTAAGGGACCTCCACACTGTTTTCCAGAGTGGCTAAACCAACCTGCATTCCCACCAACAATGTAGGAGGAATCCCCTTTCTCCACATCCTCTCCAGCATTGCTATTTCCTGCCTTGTTGATTTTTGCCATTCTAACTGGCGTAAAGTGGTATCTTAGAGTGGTTTTGATTTGAATTTCCCTGACGGCTAATGATCCTGAACATTTTTTCATGTGTCTGTTAGCCATTTGTATGTCCTCATTGGAAAAGTGTCTGTTCATATCTTCTGCCCATTTTTATGATTTGTTTATTTGTTTCTCGTGTATTGAGTTTGAGAAGTTCTTTGTAGATCTTGGATACCAGTCCTTTATCTGTGGTGTCCTTTGCAAATATATTCTCCCATTCCGTGGGCTGTCTCTTAGTTTTTTTGACTGTTTCCTTGGCTGTGCAGAAGCTCTTTATCCTGATAAAGTCCCATAAGTTCATTTTATCTTTTATTTCTCTTGCCTTTGGAGATGTGTCGTGAAAAAGGTTGCTCTGGCCGATGTCATAGAAGTTGTTGCCAATGTTGTCCCCCAGGATTTTGAAGGATTCCTGTCTCATGTCGAGGTCTTTCATCCATTTGGAGTTTATCTTTGTGTATGGTGTGAGAGAGTGGTCAAGTTTCATTCTTTTGCATGTAGCTGTCCAATTTTCCCAGCACCATTTATTGAAGAGACTGTCTTTTTTCCACCGGATGTTTTTTCCTGCTTTATCAAAGATTAGTTGCCCAAAGAGCCGAGGGTCCATTTCTGGGTTCTCTATTCTGTTCCATTGGTCGATGTGTCTGTTTTTGTGCCAGTACCATGCTGTCTTTGTGATCACAGCTTTGTAGTACAGCTCGAAATCCGGCATTGTGATGCCCCCAGCTTTGTTTTTCCTTTTCAACAGTTCCTTGGAGATTCGGGGCCTTTTCTGGTTCCATACAAATTTAAGGACTATTTGTTCCAGTTCCTTGAAAAATGTCATTGGTATTTTGATCAGGATAGCATTGAAAGTGTAGATTGCTCTGGGTAGCATGGACATTTTAACTATGTTAATTCTTCCAATCCATGAGCATGGAATATTTTTCCATCTTTTTATGTCTTCCTCAATATCTTTCAAAAGTGATCTATAGTTTCTAGCATATAGGTCCTTTACGTCTCTGGTTAAGTTAATTCCAAGGTAACGCATGGTTTTTGGTGTTATTGTAAATGGGATGGATTCCCTAATTTCTCTTTCTTCAGTCTCGTTATTCGTGTATAGAAATGCAACTGATTTCTGGGCATTGATTTTGTATCCTGCCACCTTACTGAATTGTTCTATAACTTCTAATAGTTTGGGAGTGGATTCCTTTGGGTTTTCCATACAGAGTATCATGTCATCTGCGAAGAGAGACACTTTGACTTCTTCTTTGCCAATTTGGATACCTTTGATCCCTTTTTGTCGTCTGATTGCAGTTGCAAGGACTTCTAGTACTATGTTGAATAATAGTGGCGAGAGTGGGCATCCTTGTCGTGTTCCTGATCTTAAGGGAAAGGCTTCCAGCTTTTCCCCATTGAGAATAATGCTTGCAGTAGGCTTTTCATAGATGGCTTTTATGAGATTGAGAAATGTACCCTCTANCAGATGGCTTTTATGAGCTTGAGAGATGAACCCTCTATTCCTACAGTCTGAACGGTTTTAATCAGAAAAGGATGCTGTATTTTGTCAAATGCTTTTTCTGCATCTATTGGGAGAATCATATGATTTTTGAATTTTTGTTTCTGAATAAAATCTAAGACACTGATAGATTTGCGAATGTTGTACCACCCCTGCAACCCAGGGATGAATCTCACTTGGTCATGATGGATAATCCTTTTAATGTACAGTTTGATTCCATTTGCCAGGATCTTGTTGAGGATTTTGGCATCCATATTCAGTAGGGAAATTGGTCTGTAATTCTCCTTTTTAATGGGGTCTTTGCCTGGTTTGGGGATCAAAGTAATATTGGCCTCATAGAATGAGTTTGGTAGCTTTCCTTCTGTTTCTATTTTTTGAAATAGCTTTAGGAGAATAGGTATTATTTCTTCTTTGAATGTTTGGTAGAATTCCCCAGGAAAACCGTCTGGGCCTGGAGTTTTATTATTTGGAAGGTTGTTTATCACTGACTCAATCTCTTCATAATTAATTGGCCTGTTTAAAAAATCAATTTCTTCCTGTTTCGGTCTTGGTAGTTTATGGGTTTCCAGGAAGGCCTCATCTCTTCCAGATTGCTTAATTTATTGGCATATAGATGAGAGACTAAAGACTATAGTTAGAGACACAGAAGGACACTGTATTATTCTTAAAGGATGTATCCAACAAGTGGATATGACAATTATAAATACATATGCACCCAACAGGGGAGCAGCAAGATACACAAGCCAACTCTTAACCAGAATAAAGAGATATATAGATAAAAATACATTAATAGTAGGGGACCTCAACACCCCACTATCAGAAATAGACAGAACACCCTGGCAAAAACTAAGCAAAGAATCAAAGGCTTTGAATGCCATACTCGACGAATTGGACCTCATAGATATATATATAGAACACTACACCCCAGAACCAAAGAATACTCATTCTATTCTAATGCCCATGGAACATTCTCAAGAATAGACCATGTTCTGGGATACAAAACAGGTCTCAACTGATACCAAAAGACTGAAATTATTCCCTGCATATTCTCAGACCACAACGTTTTGAAAGTGGAACTCAACCACAAGGAAAAATTTGGAAGAAACTCAAACACTTGGAGAATAAGAACCATCCTGCTCAGGAATGATTCAATAAACCAGGAAATCAAAAATCAAATTAAACAATTTATGGATACCAATGAGAATGAAAACACAACAGTCCAAAACCTATGGGATACTGCAAAGGCAGTCCTAAGGGGGAAATACATAGCCATCCAAGCCTCACTCAAAAGAACAGAAAAATCTAAAATGCAGTTTTTATATTCTCACCTCAAGAAGTTGGAACAGCAACAGAGGGACAGGCCTAATCCACGCACGAGGAAGCAGTTGACCAAAATTAGAGCAGAAATCAATGAATTAGGAAGCAGGAGTACAGTAGAGCACATCAACAGAGCTAGAAGGTAGTTCTTTGATAGAATTAATAACATTGACATTCCTCTGGCAAGACTTATCCAAAAGAATAGAGAAAGGACCCAAATTAATAAAATTATGAATGAAAAAGGAGAGGTCACAACCAACAACAGTGAAATTGTAAGGATTATTAGAAACTTTTATCAACATCTATATGCCAATAAAGAAAATCTTAAAAAGCAAACTGCAACACCTGCAAGCTCAGCTGCTGCTTCTGCACAGGCTTTCTTCATCCAGCTCACCCCACCTTGAGAGTAGACCCTTTGGGGATCTCAACACAAAGTAAATGTTCCTGTCAGGCCCCTTTGTCAGGCCTCTAAATCCAATCTCCCTAACCCCGAACAAATGTCAGAATTGCTGCTCGACTCACAAACTCGCAAACGGGCAAATGGCCCAGGGGAAGCTCCAAATGTTGGTCTCTCCTCCTTGGGCCATGGTCCCCCAAGGCTCTGCTCCTCTGATTCTTCACCACCTTGTTAGCTCTCTAATACTCTTACATAGATATATGTTATTATTTTTTCCACGTATTTTATTCAGCTTTTTCAGTTGTCCTCAGTAGAAGAGTAAGTTCCAGTTGCCTGATCTGCCACTAACAGACATGTTCTCCTGCCATCTTCAACAGGAGTAAATTATACGATTATGATATGTGGATTATGTAACTCTGCACTCCAGATGCAAAGTACATAACAGCAAACGTACCACAATTACTACAAACCAGGCACTATTTTAAACACCTTCCATGTATTAATTTTTTCCTCATGAGGAAGTGGGCTCTAATATTATCCTCATTTTTAAAAGAAAGACACTAAAGCAAAAAGAAAGCAAATAACTTGCCCAAGATCATGCAGCTTGTAACTGGCTCCAGAGTCTGTGCTCCTAACCACCAAGGAAAGCTGCCTCACCCAGTTAAATTTCTAAAAATCATATTAGCAAACTATCCAGAGATAATGCATAATCTTTGTCTAGAAAAATTAGAATTATATTTAAGATAATTTTCAATGTCACTTTGGGTGACTGAATCTCTATTTTGAAACCCACCTTTACAAACTATCTTAAGAATTGGTGACAGGATTTAATGCGTCCAACTGGACATGCAAAGTAGTCCAATACACAAGCCCAATAGATCCTTTTATGAATGCAAAGAGAAGACATTCTGGAGAGGATCAAATCTGCTCGAGCATCTAAACTGCAACTGGGGCCACAGGGAAAAGAAATGCATTAGAAAACTTCTTTGGTATGAAGATACATAGTATTCTCAAAAATACTCATTGAACACCTTCTGAAAGCACCAGGTCCACACTGTTGAAAAATTACACCAAAGTTCATTAGAGAAAGAGTTAGAATTATAAAGATGATATATTCTTTACATTCCTTTAAGTATTTATTAACTCTATAACCAAAAATTATATATATGTATGTATATCTATGTATACTATTACATATAATATATAATCCCTAGAATATATAATATATAATACCTATAATACCTATAATATATGTATACTATTCATATTGGGGGGAAAAGTAAATGAAAAATTACATGATGTCTGAAAAATAAAGCTGGGCCATGAGACAGAAAATTTACCAGTAGTCCATAGTTTATAAATAAACTTGCAGAGACAAGAACAGAAAGAGATACAAAAATATTTAATAATAGCTTTGGGGCATCCATGATATGTGACAGCTGCAGATAAATAGCATATACAGCAGCTTGCACTGGGTTCAATTTTTGCTATATATTTTGTGTAATACTATAAAACACATATATAATGCTTGGCACCTTGTAAGTCTTCTTTATTATCATTTTCTCTATGCTAATAATACTAGAAATTGTTTTTAGAAAGTTAAAAAATGATTCTACATAACTCAGACATAATTTCTATATTAGCATTCATTCTCTGCAAACACTCTCTCTATTGGCCAAATATTTGGGTCTAAGTGATATTAATAATGATTATCATTAATTAATAATAACAACAGTGGCTAACATTTTTTATAAAATGTGTTATTAGTGGTAGGCTCTGTTCTAAAGTGTCTCAAGAATCACATTTATGATAGTTCTTATTCTTTCATTGAGGGAAACTGAGGCACTGAGTGTTAATAAGTAGCTCAATGTCACCAACTGGTAAGTGGCTGTGCCAACCTTCAAGTTGAGAAGACTTAATTCCAGAATCTATGTTCCTAACTTGCATCCTACCCTGCTGTTCAAAGGGTCATTATAAGGGGCACCCGGGTGGCTCAGTCGTTAAGTGTCTGCCTTTGGCTCAGGTCATGATCCCAGGGTCCTGGGATCCAGCCCCACATCGGGCTCCCTGCCCAGCGGGAAGCCTGTTTCTCCCTCTCCCACTCCCCCTGCTTGTGTTCCCTCTCTCACTGTGTCTCTGTCAAATAAATAAAATCTTAAAAAAAAAACAAAAACGGTCGTTATAAGAAACAATCACACTGACTAAATCTTTCCCTTTAAGTATATGAAAACAATTGTTAATGGACAGTCCTCAAGTCCACGCTGTTCTCTTTTTTTAAATATTTTATTTATTCGTTTGTCAGNCTTTCCCTTTAAGTATATGAAAACAATTGTTAATGGACAGTCCTCAAGTCCACGCTGTTCTCTTTTTTTAAAGATTTTATTTATTCGTTTGTCAGAGAGAGAGAGAAAGCGCACAAGCAGAAAGAGCAGTAGGCAGAGGGAGAACAAGCCTCCCTGCTAAGCAAGGAGCCCAATGCCAGACTCGATCCCAGGACCCTGGGATCATGACCTGAGCCGAAGGCAGACGCTTAACTGACTGAGTCACCCAGCCATCCCTATCCATGCTGTTTTCAAAGTTGAACTTGAAATACAAACCTACATTTAATCATATTTTAAGTGACTGACTTTTCAACTTGCAAACCATTTTATACATTTGAAACCCTTGGCTAAACCAAAATATCTAACTTAATTGGCATATACTCACACATACGTCCTAGAATCTTCCTACTTAGGGGTTGTCAGAATACAACCTGTCTCCCCCAAAGGTATCAGCTTCTTAGATTAGATTAACCCTCACTGGCTTCCAGTGGAGGATGTAGCTACAGAGACCTAGAAGGTCGCATCGGCATGTGTCATTAAATCCCAGTAAACCTCCAGCAGGTCTGACAGCACACCCACACAANTATCAGCTTCTTAGATTAGATTAACCCTCACTGGCTTCCAGTGGAGGATGTAGCTACAGAGACCTAGAAGGTTGCATCGGCATGTGTCATTAAACCCAGTAAACCTCCAGCAGGTCTGACAGCACACCCACACACAAAAAGGAGACTGCAGAGAAGAAAATCCTCAACTGGAATATAAACATTATCATTTCTTTGGCAGGAATCAAGATCAGAAAATCTGAAGACATGTCATTGTTCACTTTTCACTAAAAGACTTATCAGTCAGTATATCACCAACTACAGTATAATCTTTTGCTGAGACCCAAAGAAACTCCTGTTATCACATTCCCCTGTTGCTCAAAGAGCTGATGAAGCATCTGCTGAAATTAAGCTCATAAATAAAGGCTGTTTGAATTTAAAGTTTTCAATGGGAAATGCAAATTAAGGAGGAGTAAGGCAGATGAAAAGTAGTGATTTTTTTTAAACTACCTAGAATTTGCATTCAAGTTTATATTTTGGTTTCATTTATAGGATTTGGGAGAAAGACAGGAATACTGATTGAAAATACCCTTTAAAGTAAGTATTTCCTCGGGGCGCCTGGGTGGCATAGTGGTTGAGCATCTGCCTTCGGCTCAGGGCGTGATCCCGGCGTTATGGGATCGAGCCCCACATCAGGCTCCTCTGCTATGAGCCTGCTTCTTCCTCTCACTCCCCCTGCTTGTGTTCCCTCTCTCGCTGGCTGTCTCTATCTCTGTCGAATAAATAAATAAAATCTTTAAAGAAAAAAAAAGTAAGTATTTCCTAAAATGGATAGAAAATTAAAAACTGAAACAAAAGAAAAAAATCATTACTAACCTTAAGGCAGTCCTATAGCCAGGAGGGAACCATTCATAAATAAACTCAGGCTTAGTTCTCTCTAACTGAAAACATATTCCACCCATAGTACTTGAGAATTCTGTGCCATGTCAGCTGTTAATTTGTGAAGAAATAATGGTGCCTGCTGCAACCTGATACAGCTTTTTCTGGCATCCAAATTCCCAAATATTACTCAGTCCACACCCAGTATCCCCTCCCTCCTTCTTTCAGGACAAGGTAAAGATAATCCATAAGTACTATACTTTGCTAAAGAGGTTTTCCAGGACCAGGAAAAGACAGAACTTCCTGGCTTGACATCCTAGTCCTTCCCATCCAAGTAAACCCTGGCCAGCTCTCCAGCTCTGTCCCTGCCCTGAGCTTGACTATATACTCCAGTCATGCCAAACCACAGCAGTCAGGTTTCCCCCCTTATCGTTTCATCTAGGCAGTGCCCCCCCGTTCAAAATCCATCTGAACTTTAGAAAACCTTCCCTGATCAGGCTAGATGCCCTCATTTTCTACTGCTCACCCCTCTGCCTTTGCACCCCTCACGCTGCTAGCTTGCAACTGTCTGCATACGGCAGAGTTCTTTGAGGGCCATACATTGCTAGTCTCAATTTTCTCAATGCCTAGTCAGGAAGACATTGAATAAATGTTTTTTGAGGGCTGTGAGAAGTTTGGGGGAGGAGACATCAATACATTGGGTTCATCGGAGCGTGCACTAGCTGCCATACGTAATGTCATGTAAAGTGAAATTATCAGTCCCATGTTACAGATGATAAAACTGGTGCTTAGCTTGATTAAACTCTTGCCTGTGTAGTACTAATGGAAATCAAAGAGGGGGAGTCAGGCCAGGTGGAGTTTGGGCTCTAGGCTCCCTACCTCCCTACTCTGCAGGAATGAATCCTTTATATCTCTCTTGAGAGATCAATATCAGAAATCTACTAGATCCTGAAGCCATCTCTCAGGTGACATGACTTCTCACCATCTTATCGACTACTTTATAAATCTTTACCACTTGAATTTCCAACATCAGAAACAATTTAAAAGGTCGGGAGAGGGTTCTTAACAGCCTCCAAATTTAAAGCAGAGTGTTTATTCTGTTCACATTAAAGTGGCTTCTGCCCACCAAGCTTTGATCAATCCAGGCATTTCCTATAAAGCTGTCCTTCGAGAATAGACACATGTTGTTTTCTCCTGCCCAGCATCCACCATCCCCCAACAATTTGGTAATGCCATCCAACTTCATTCTTGGGAACTTCCATTCCCACATTTCGTGTGGCATTGGTAGAACCATTTCTTTTGAAGTTTCCATCACTCCAGGCAAAGTACAAGCACAGAACTCATGGCAGGCCAATGAGACTTTCTCCCCCAAAATGTGACTCTTGTACCAAGTAGCCCATGACTGTTTGCAATTGGAGCTGAGTAATTCTGAAGGCCCCTCCATGAAGAGTTCTCCATCTATTCACACTACCAAGTACCAAGATCATTAGAGCCATCCCTAGTTCCAATCTCGGAGGCCTCCAAGTCTCTTTCCGAACATTTCTTTGTTCTGCCTGAGTAAGCTACAAGCTTCTCCTGTCCTTTGCAATCAAATGACTCTAACTAGCATATGCACATGTGTAAATAATAGGACTCTTGTTTCCATACCTGAAAAGGAGCTGAAATCATCTTCTAGGCATTTTAAACTGGAAAGCACCAACTTATTAGTAAGCATACGTAAAGCTTTTTAGAAATAACCATGTTATTTTTATGGTAGAGAAGTTTTTTAGGGGTGGGGGATAAAAATTCCAAGTAAAAGGGAGACAAAGTTCATTTCTGGTTTTCACAAACAAAAGACAGCCAATAATAGCAATTTTATAAATCCTTACCTAACTAGGTAACAGACATGTACAGTCTCATTCTTCCTATGGGGAAACAGGCTTGGAGAGATTCAGTAATTTACCCAAGGTTACAAATCTACTCATTCAATATAGAGATTGGTCTTCCTCCAAAATTGGTGCTCTGTTTACTGTGACACATTGCCTCCATACAGCAAAATTCACTGCAATCCACCCAAAAGGCTCAAACATCATCTAACCCATATCTTTTTTTTTTAATTTATTTATTTTGAGAGCCAGAGAGAGAGCTCATGAGTGGGTGGAAGAGCAGAGGGAGAGAGAAAATCCCTAGCAGACTTCCTTCTGAGCACAGAGCTCAATGCGGGACTCCATCCCAGGACCCTGAGATCATGACTGGAGCCAAAATTAAGAGTCCCACACTCAATCAACTGAGCCCCCAGGTGGCCCCATCTAACCCATACCTTAACCTCCTTGTCCACCAATGTAGTAATTTAAGCTGCCTATGATTAGCAGAAATGGATCCTACCTTTCTCTAGCTCTGGATTCCCCCACGACTGATAATAAGTATGCTTATTATCAAGTATGAAGATTGCTTTATCAGGGACAGAGACATAGACTCGAGGGATCTCACAAACCGGTTCATCACCCTTAGATAACCAAGAGAGTTTCAGTTTACAGGATTCAATATTTAAAATATAGGTTTCCCCTGATGTCTGAAAGTAGAGTGTTCTTATGAAAACTTTCTTAAGCTGAAATGGTGTAAAGCAAAGATACAATTACCATTAATTCATATGGAAATTATTTTTAGCATTCCCAGACCCAAAAAATAACCTTTCTTAGGCTTTTCTGATACCTTAGGGTGCATCTTGCTAATGGATCCACAAAATAAATCAAAATAAAGCACGGATGCTCACAGACACAGTTCAAAGCTATGATGGCTTGATGCTGAGATGCTAAGTGTGGGTCTCAGGGAAAGAGCTTGGGAGCGCCAGTCTGGCTGCTCAGGATGAAGGCTGCCTCTATAATGGCTCAGCTCACTGCAAAACAAAACGCTGAGTGCTATTTTCATTTTGGGCTTTTTTTTTTCTGTAAATATGGAAGTCATCTTTGGATTTCTTTCAATTAGCAAAAACAGGTACTAAAGGAGGTCTTTTGTAAAGAGCAAGGTGGCATAACATGAACTTTCAAAAGTGGCATATACCTGTCTAATGCTTTAGAAATTGGTTGTACAACAATGTGAATATACTCAACACTACTGAACTGTAAACTTAAAAATGGTTACAACGTAAATTTTATGTTATGTATATTTTACTGAAAAAATATATCTATATATATTTCCAAAACCAAATGTCAATTTCATATCACATCTACTTGGGCTACACTAAGGAATGTGAAGCAGGTTGTCTTCTGTCTCATGTTCCAGTGGGCAAATCTATACTTCCTAGTAAATGATATCAAGCTTTCAGTAACAGATACGGCTTAGTTTGAAAAGGTCAGAGTTCAGCCCAGAGCCAGCAGCCTTATCAAACCAGCGTCAGGAACTGAAGGATGTTCAGCGTATTTCAAAACATAAATAATCCCCACATTTCAAGGACATGCCTGACAGGTGAGAAGTTGCAAAGAAAAATTTATCCAAAAAGAATTCCTATTCTAAGTGCTAAATAAGAATTCTAAATACAACATGGTAAACACCATATATCCTATGGATGAGGAATTTTCCTTATGTTACAGTACCTAAACAGTCATTTGTTCCAGAAACATCTGAGAATATATTATACATTTTCAGATGCAAAAAGAAAAAATATTGATCACTGGTCTCCGTGAGCATCATAATTTAGTAGGGGAAACATGCAAGTCAACAGGCTACCTCACATAGAGAGTGAGCAATGCTAGTCTAGGAAATGCACAGGGTTCTACAAGTTAGAAGTAGAACGAACATAAGAGGGCCCAGAAAAGGCACAGAGTAAAACTACTAGTTAAGAGTAACAAGAGGTGGGTCAAAACATTTAAAAGAAAAAGCTGAGAAATGAGATGTCCATTGGAGGTTTTGAAAAGCTGCAATATATGCCTGGGAATCTACAAAGCTGTGTGCATACACAGAGCTGTGTGTATGCCCAGGAAAGAGATAAAAAGACTAATCTCTCATCTTGTGATAAACCTTCAGACACCGAGCAAACAAGAAGTGAAGACTAAGACAGAAGTGTAAATTGCTTGCCATAGCACTGAAAACATACTCAAACACAGAACCCTCTGCAAAGGCTGGGAGACTTACTGATTCAAAGCATCAAGGAAATCACTGTCCAATCAGCTGACCACTAAATTAAACAAGAACTTCAGGAGTTATACATTTACAAAGAATAAAGAATTTACAGGATTAGTCCAGAAAAGTCACTAAACAAACAGAAACAAAAAACACAGGGGAAGGGAAGATCTGATTTTCAGAGTTGCCACATTATATTATTTGAAATGTCCAATTTAAAAAATTATGAGACATGTAAAAAATAGAAAAATGACTCACAGGGGAAAATAACAATCAATAAAAAGTATCCCTGAGAACTATACATCAAACCTACTGTACAATGACTTTAAATTAGCTATTAGAAATATGATCAGGGGCACCTAGGTGGCTTAGTCAGCTAAGCGTCCGACTCTTGATTTTGACTCAGGTCATAATGTCAGAGTCCTGGGATCAAGCTCCACATTGGGCTCCATGCTTAGCAGGGAGTTGGCTTGAGGATTCTCTCCCTCTCCCAGGACTCCGGGATCACACCCTGAGCTGAAGGCAGACGCTTAACGACTGAGCCACCCAGGAAGTCCTTGCAGGCAAAAATGACGGAAGTAAAGCAAGAAATGGATAATTCAGCAATAATAGTTGAAGACTTCAATACCAACTTTCTATCATAGGACAACTAGTAACAAAACAAGTAAACAAAAGGAAGGAAATAATAAAGTCAAGAGAGGAAATAAATGAAATAGAAAAACAACAAAGAAAAATCAATAGAACCTAAGTTGGTTCTCTGAAAAGATCAACAAAATTGACAAGTTTTTTGTGAGACTGACCAAGAAAAAAACATAAGATTCAAATTACTAAAATGAAAGAGGGAGGTCAATACAGACATAAAAAGGATCATAAAGAAATACTGAGAACAATGGTATGCCAACAAATTGGATAATCTAGATGAAATGGAAAAATTCCTAGACAGAACATACAAAAATTGACTCAAGAAGAAATAGAAAAAAGATCTATAACTAAAAGATTTTGGATTAGTAACAAAAACATCCCACAAAGAAAAGCACAGGTTTATATGGCTTCACTGGTACTACATCAAAAGCAGGAAAAAAGATATCACAGTAAAATAAAACTATACATCAATATTTTTATGAAAATAGATGAAAAATCCTCAACAAAATCTTAGCAAACAAAATACAGCGACATATAAAAAAATTATGTATACCATAATAAAGTGTGACTTATGCCAGGAATGCAAGGTTGGTTGAACACGTGAAAAATCAATCAATGTAATACAGCATATTATTAGGCTAAAGGACAAAGATCACATGATCATCTCAATAAAAGAAAAGGCATTTGATAAAATCCAACACCCTTTCATGATATATATACTCAACAAACTAGGAACAGACCGGAACTTTCTCAACTTAATTAAGGCTGTCTACAAAAAAACTCACAGCTAACATCATACTTAACGGTGAAAGGATGGATGCTTTCTCCTCAGATATCACTGACATAACAAGATTGTCATTCTTACCATTACTACTCAGTATTGTACTGAAGGTTCCAGCCAGGGCAGTTAGACAGGAACAAGAACTAGAAAAGCATCTAAATTGGAAAGGAAAAAGTAAAACTATCTCTATTTAGAGAAAACATGATACTGTATATTGAAAATTCTAACAAATAACCAAACACAAACACACACACAAAATCAGAAGCAAAAAACTGATATCAGCAAGTCTGCAGGATATAAGACTGATATACAAAAATCAATCATATTTCTAAATACTAGAAATGAACATTCAAAAAAATAAAATTAAGAAAACAATTCCATTAAAGATGGCATCAAAGATAAAATACAAATAAATTGAAAATAAGAGGTTCAAGACTTGTACACTAAACACAGGAAAGACATCCCATGTTTATAGATTGGAAGACTTAATACTGCTAAGCAAAACTCTCAAAACTGGTCAATCCAATTTTTATCAAAATCCCAACTGCTTTTTTTGCAAGAATTGGCAACCTGATCCAAAAATCCATGTAAGTGTAAGGACTAAGAATAACCAAACAATCTTGAAAAAAAAGTTGTAGGATTCACACTTCTCAATTTCAGAACTTATTACAAAGCTACAATAATCAAGACAGTGTAGTACTGACATAAGGATAGAAATATAGATCAATGGAATAGAACTGAGAGCTCAGAAATAAACCCTTATATTTGTAGTCGATTGATTTTTGACAAGGGTGTCAAGGCAAATCAATGGAGAAGAAAATGGTCTAGTCAACAAATAGCTGAGACAACTGGATATGCACATGCAGGAGAGTAAAGATGGACTCCTACCTCACACCATATACAAAAACTAACTCAAAAAAGATAAATTCCCTAAATGTAAGTGGTAAATTTATAAAACTCTTACATGCAAACAGTATAAATTTTCATGACCTTGGGTTAAGCAATAGTTTCTTAGATATGACACCAAAAGCACAAGTGACAAAAGAAATGGATAAATTAAAATTCACAAAAATGAAAAAACTTTTGTACTCCAAAGACTCTATCAACGATGTGTAAAAAGACAACCTATAGGATAGGATAAAATTATACATCCAATAAGGGACTTGCATCCAGGATACATAAAGAATTCTTACAACTCAATAAGAAAAATACAAATAATCCAATTTTTTTTAAAAGGCAAAGGATTTGAATAGACATTTCTCCAAAGAAGATACACAAATGGCCAATAAGTCCATGAAAAGATGCTTGAAAACCACTGGCCATCAAAGAAATGCAGATCAAAACCACAATGAGATACCACTTCACACTTATTACAATGGCTATATTCAAAAAAGACAGTTGATAAAATAATAACAAGAGCACCTGAAACACTTTTGTTTCACTATTTCACAAATTCATCTCTTTAAATATTCAATCCTCAGGACTTTGTGCAAAGCCTGGCTCAGAGTAGGTGTGGACTAAATGGCTGACTGCCAAATGAATGAAAGAATGAACAAAGAGGTCCCCTCTGGCTCCATGGGCACTCTGGCCCATGAATGGCTGTCTTCAGGCACACTTTGCAAACCCAGATTCCACCAGGAACCCTTGCACTGCAGAAGGAGCCAGCTCAAGTTCCAGGCCAGGTACATGGGGAAACCACAGTTCCTCTAGTGTGAATGCCGTCACTCTGAGACTGCCAGGCAGCAGTTCCTATAACCCTTGTGACCTCCACCTGATCCCGTAACTCTCCTGACTCCCCAGGGGAACTCCAAGATCATTCTGTTTTAGATAAAACTTCCCCCCATTAAACAGAAGGGGCACTATGATTTTATTTCTGGCAAGTTTTGAGAACAGGTCTGGAAATTGAAAATTGGTTGGGAGATCTTATTATCTCCATCTATATAAGATTTAATTGCATCTTCTATCTATTAGATCATGGTGAAAATATCTTCCAAAGTAAGGACGGTAAAGGTGGGGGAGATACTTCCGTGGCCTCTTCTGGCAGTGTCTGGTGGCAACAGGTCTTGGTAGATGGTTTCAAATGGCATTAGATAGGCACTCACACAAGCCCCAAGCACAAAGTGGAGGGAAGGGCAAGAGGGTAGGAGTCTAAACCATTGGTTCTCGACTGAGGGCTATACTGGCTCCCAGGGGACATTCAGCAATGTTGGAGAAGTCTTTAGTTGTCACAACTGGGGTATGCTACTGGCATCTAGTGGGTAGAAGCCAGAGATTGATGCCAAAAAACCTATGGTGCACAAGACAGTACCCCACAACAAAGCATGATTTGGTCCAAAATGTCAATAGTGCCAATTTCTCAATGGTTGAAAAATCCTGATCCAAACAGAAATGCCTCCAGGCATACCCAGCAGAGTCCACAAGGGGGCCTTCATTACTGTCACTGTGTGGGATCATGGCAGAATCTAGGCTCAGAAATCACTCAAAGGCCCCTGATGGTTCATTTTATATGCCAAATTGACTGGGCCATAGGATGCCCAGATATTTAATTAAACATTATTCTAAGTATGTCTGTGAGGATCTCTGGACAAAATTCACGCTCGAATCAGTAGACTGAATATAGCAGATGGATCTCTCTAATGTGGGTGGGCCTCATCAAATCAATTGAAGGCTTCAACAGAACAAAAGAGGAGAGCCCTCTCCCAGGTAAGAAAGAATTCTTTTTGCCTGATGTGTTCCAATTGGGACACTGTCTATTTCCTTCCTCAGGGCTGAACCTGGAACATCAGCTCTTCCTGGTTCTCAAGCCTGCTGGCCTTTGGACGGGAACTATAGCATTGGTTCTCCTGTTCTCAGTCCTTCGGACTCAAACTAGAACTACACCGTTGACTCTCCTGGGTTTTCAGCCACAGAATGTGGGATATGTCAGACTACATAATCATGTGAGCCAATTACTTTCGATAAATCTCTTTATTTTATACATTTATATAAATATGTATACTTATACACACACACACATTCTATTGGTTCTGTTTTCCTGGAGAACTCTAATATAGACACATATGCACATTACACATTATTGACAAATAGATGGCCTCCTAAATAAACCGTGATTGTATTTTTCTGGCTTCATCTACAATGACTGTGCTTACAGGAAACAAAAGCCCAGTGTTTATATTGAAGCCCACTGCTTTTCTCTCCCATCTTGACATTAAAGCGATGCCTGCCATCCCCTACTTTTGTTTTCTGAGCCTCTGGACACAGCAGAAGCCCTGTGATGCCTTTCCGGCCATTTGGGTTTTTTCTCTGTCTGCTTCCTATCCTTTGGGTGTTTTCATGTAGATACCCTGCACAGAGGATAGCTAATGAACACTCGATAAAAATACACAGCTCTTCACCCCACTGAGAATTTCCTCTTCAGTTTCAACTGGATAATGATGCTCTTTGCTCTCTCTACTATATAAAAGTCTGGTACATTTCTTCTGTCTGTAATAAAAATGCATCAAGATAAGAGTTGGCAGCTGGCTGTATTTGGAATTAGATCACATAATTATAGTGGAGAACATAAACTATGAAGAAATATACACTAAAACCTCACTAATTCAGACTTCATCAATTCTGAATTTGTGATCAAACGTGGTCGGCTAAAATTTACTGTTCTCTTTGTTCTCAGAGGAAAGGGATTAAGACAACTAATAGTAAACAAGAAAAGGAGAATATTTACCTTCCAAAGGGAGCAAATTATTATCAGGTACTTACTTAGGAGTATCAATCTATGTGTAAACACCACAATTACAGTGTAAGCAAATAACAGCTGCAGAGCCTGGCTTTTTAGTATGCAAACATCAGATCTGAGGGTTTTCCTAGTCACAAATGCTGGGACTTAACCCAGGACCAAGGTGAGTCCTGTTTGTTTACACTTTCACCAAGTGGAGGCCAGGAGAGTGGGCAGCAAACGACAATCCAGGTACAGTGTGGAAAGGGCTACGTGAGGAATGGACTGTAAGTCACTGCCCCTGATGAGGGAGAAGGAGCCAGAAATGGGGAGGCTTCCAGGTGTTGGTCATCAGGACAGGGCCCTAAGGAGACTCCTCTAAGGAGGAGCAAGTGTTGGCCAGGTCTCCAGGCTGAGAGAGGAACGTGACAGAGGCATCCCTTAGAGATGTGCACATCATTCAATATGTCTGCTACGGGGTTGAGGAGGGAGTCTGTGAAGCCATGTTGAAGAACTTGGACTTCACCCGAGGGCCCTGGGAGCCACTGCAGGGTCCTAAATAGGTGAGTACCTGGAGGCACAGCATTTGTGCTTTCCTGGAGTCACTCTGGTAACAGTGAGGAAGGTGGAGAAGTGGACAAGAACATGGGCAGGTAAATGGAAGCCATCATGGTAATCTATGCAGGAGCTTAAAGATGAGAAGAAAGTGAAGGAAATGACTCAAACCTGCCTATTTACTCTCCAATTAAATCTTCTTCCTCCTGGAAAATGTTCAGGCAGTTTAAAGTTCAACTCCTCAACAGGGACACTCCTTCCATCTCTTTCCTTCTTCCTAAGATGGCATCTGGCACCAGGGACAGGCTTTACTGCTCTCCTGGTAATGAGGGACAGGAAGACTTAGTACACATAGGGTCCTTCTAGGCTGGGCTCTGCCACAGGAAGCCAGTCTGGTGTCTGGACCATATCTATTAAGAGGTAACCAGCCTTCTTTGTCCTTTGTCGTGAATGGCACACCCAACTATTGACTGTGACTTCATTGAGGCAGCTCATCTTCAGGGTCCTTGTTGTTGGCAGCCTTCCCTTCCAGACACCAGGCTTCAGCAGCTCCAGCTGTCCATGCAGCCATCCAACATTCACTCACCAGGGCTCATGGGAACCCCTGGCTCTCTGCATGCCCTGCACAGGCTGTGGGGCCCACCTTAGAGACAGCTCTTCCAATCAGAGCTGAACAGTCATCCCTATGCCATGGTGTGTGTGCTTACACAGGGCTTTCTGGAGAGGGTTACAGCGTGCCCCACCCCAGCCAGTCTTCCCCCCCCACCATGTTCTCAGGCCCCCATACCTGCTTTTGAAGATTCTACTCTACCCAACATAAGGCATACACACACACCACTTACATCCCATTCCAAGAAGGAGAGTCAGGACACACACTCCTGACCTCATTGTGCTCTTTCTCTCTCCTCTCTTCCCCACACTTCTTGGCCCAAAGGGTCAGGCTTTCTTCTCTCTACCCCTCACGTTTCACCCTTTGGGCCTCACAGCTCAGTCTTAACAATAGGAGACTCAGCCTCTCTACACTGGAGAAGAAACTCTCATCTGAGTCAGATGAAATGTGGCTGCAGGAAAAGTGAAGCCCAGAGACAGCCACAGACAGGGACTCTTCGGTTTAGTCTTAAAAATGTCTTCCCTCCACCAAACTTAAGTGACTGAGAGACAACTTGGAAGTTCACACATACAGCATAAGTTGTAAGTTATCAGAGGTTATCAGGTTATAAGCGATTGCCATGACATGCCGGCAGCCATCATTTCCACAGCACAGGGCTAGCTGGACCTCTGTCACCCACGGCCCACTGCCACATTTTGTGAGCTCAAGGAAACCTCTCCCTAGTGTTACCCTGCCACAATTTTTCAAATGCATCAATTAAAAGCACCTTGCAAAAATGTAGCTGTTTTGATAGCTTCAGTATACAGACTCAGAAATAAATGATGAGCACAGAGATGGTTTTATCTATTTTAATCCAACTCCTGACCACCCAAAGCATCCTGGGAAAATCTCTCACCATCCTCTGGTAACAGGACCAGGGAGCCTACTTCAGGATTAGGGTGTTCAGTGCCACCTGCTAGTGGCAGCAAGTCATTTCAGATCCTTTGTCCTTGCCTTCTGCTCCCATTTCAACGCTGTGGTTTATCTACAGACACAGAGTTCATTTCTAAGCTACATTTTAGAAATGGATTTCACAGAATAAAAAATTCTTTCATAGCTTCACAGAACTGGAATAATGAACACTTTAAAGTGATTCATTCCCTTCTTTGCAAATCACTCCTGTGCATGTTTGATAGAGAAGCCCGAGCTTCCTCCAGCATATTCAACCTGGATCTCCCCTTTCTCTTCCAAACTCCTTCCTACCACAGAGCTGTGAATTTTTATAACTCACGAAGCCTTCCTCTTCCTTGACATAAAAATTCGGTACTACTTGTAGGGAAGAGATGGCACTAATTGGGAACAACATACTTCATAGACTTGCCTTCAAAAGGAAGAAAAAGTGCTGAACACCACGGGAAGCAACTCTCAACTTCTGGGCTTGTTGTAGTTCAGTTTAGACGTTTCAAAACAAGATTTTCCAAAGTATCCACACACTTTAGTTCTCTAGTACACCCTTTAGAAGGCACACACTTGTATTTGATCTGCATGTTCTAGAATCGTTCTGTGACTGCAGGGAAGTTGTCTCGTTTTGTGGTGAACCCTTATTTAAATCTGATCTAAGCTTTTTATTCTGTGCACTCGGATCCAGGTGACTCCTGGAAGTACGGGTTTGGGGCGGGAGTGTCTGGGTAATGGGTCTAGCGCCACGGGGCAACTGTTCAGCAGGGCTGACTGGCAAAGGCCTGGCTTGAGTAACACATCTGAGCTGAGGAGACATGTGGGTGACAATTTCCTCAGTACCCACGGGCCTTCAGCCTCTGCCTCCACTCGGTTACTGAGGTGGCATTTATTTGTTGATTGACTGATTTGAGAGCAGCCCATTAAAAAGCACTTGCCAAATTTCACGAAATCCAGCCACAAGTGCGGTTACTAAGATAGAACTAACTCTTCCGTGCCAAAGAAGATCACCCAAAATGCCTACCAAGTGCCTCAAAGCACACGATGTGGCTTTGAAACTCAGAGTCTACACATAAATAGAAAAGAAAATGACCCCAATCAGAGCCCTCGACAAGCTAAAGGAAGACACGGGAATATGGATAGAACAATCTTGAAGAAGAGGGATGAGATGTATAGAAACGGTCAACTCCCTAAGGAGGGGTACTCTTCAAAAGTGTGATTAAAAAGTCTAATTCTAAACCAGCTCCCGCAGTACTTCAAAGCAAGAGTTTCAAAAACAAGGCACGTGGGCCCCCAGTACTGTCTGCTGCCATCGGCCTCCCCAGGCCCTAGAATGAGCTGGAGTTAGCACACACCTCTGTCCCAACCACCTGAGTTTGGTCGTTGTTTCTCTGAAGGGTTGTTGTTTTATTATTGCTATTATTATAATCATCTTATTATACTCATCCTCATCATCATTTAGCCTTTCAGTAAAAAAAGAAAAACAAGGAGGCTTAAAGCTTGGTGGGCTATTTTGGGTTTCAGAGATGGCACAGAGAAACATGCAAGTATGCTGCTCTCAGCCATTTACTAAGTAAACTCTAAGACAGACAGTATTGAGTGGGGCCCAGAGTAAGAGACGACTCTGCCACAAGCCCAGGCAGCAGTGCAAACACCTCTGGCCCTTGGTTTATGCAGGACCCGACAGACCCGGTGACACATGAAGTGTCTGTAACAAATAGAGATGCTGTACAGGACCTCTGGGGAGTTCTGGGAGAGGCTCTGCAAGGCCTCGAAGGGTATTAGAACATAGCCATGCCCTCTCCTCCACATAATCGCTCTCTTTGTGAGAAACAACTCATGCTTGTTACCAGGCCCTAGCACTGAACACCTGACAATGGGACATCGAGTGACCCCTTGACCAGCTGAACCTAGCTTTGAGCCTCTCGTTAGGGTAGGCAGGTGCAGTAAGCATCCGCTATCAAGAGAAAATGGTATATAAGAAATCGGGCTCGAGTAGTATCAGGTGGTGTAAGCTGCATGGGCAGGTGTCTCAAACTGCTGGGTCTCCCGTGTCTGTTGCTTTGTCTCCTCTCCCTCAATCCATACCTATGTCCTCATAGAAGTTCCTGATGATCAGCCAACATGAGGAAAAACCCCAAACCTGATTTGTAGACAATTCTATGAGCTGTCATTAGCACCAACCCAGAGGGGAGATCTGTAGTCTCACACCCCTACTGACGGGGTGGCCCTGGAGAAGAGGGGTGAAGGGTAATCCTTCTGGTGGGCAGGATTTCAAGCAGTATATTGATTTCCCATGTTGTTTGGACCAAGAGATGTCTGGAAGGATGTACACCAATTCATGGGCAGTAGCTAACAGCATGGCAGGATGGGAAAGAAGAGGCTCAAGGAAGCCGGTGACGAGGAGGCCTGAGGAAAAGGTGTGTGGGTGATGGGCCTCCTGGAGGAGCACAGTGTCACCAATGTTTCAGCATTTCCGTGGAAGCTCTCCATAATCAGGGGGACAAGATGACACCTGGGGAAGTCAGGCAGCCTCTTCTCCAGTGCCTCTTCAGCGGGCCCTTGTACAGAATGGACATGGCAGCAGGGCCCAACATGGCTACATGTGGGTCTAACTCACAGACTGCCTCAATGCAGCCTCATCTGACTGTCACCACTGCTGAGTGCTTGTCTTCCCTGCAGCCGGGACCAGTGTTGAGCCCTTCCCCTGGACATGGAGGGGAGGAAACCCGTCAACCATCTGGTGGAAAGTGATTACATTAGAGCCCTTCTGTCACACTGAGAGCAGCGGTTCCTCCCTGGAATAGACATGCACAGATTTGCCAGCTCTGCCTGTAATGCTCCTGCCTGAATCTCTACCAAGCCCATCACTCACAGAATACTTAATTCATTGGCATGGTTCCCTCCCCACCCACCCCCACATTGTGACTGACCAAGAAACTCTTTTTACAGCAAAAGAAGTTTGGCCATGGACTCATGCCCAGAGAATTCACTGATCTCACCAATGTGCTGCATCACCTGGTGAAAAGAGGGAATGACCTACTGATGACACCTGGCCCACCAGCTTTCTATCTCTGGACCAGAGGATTGTTCAAAACCCCTCTCTGATCTGATCCTTTTTAACTGTGTGTTTCTTCAATGACCCAGGTCCAAGCACAAAAAATAGGCCTCTTTCTTTCTTTCTTTCTTTCTTTCTTTCTTTCTTTCTTTCTTTCTTTCTTTCTTCTTTCTTTTCTTTCTCCCTTTATTTCTCTCTTCTTTTCTTTCTGAAGCCTCAATATAGTGAAAGTTGAAATAAATGTTTGAACTAGACTGGAGTGTACATTTTCAAAGGGAAAGTAGTTTTGAACAGAAAAGCTTATAATAAAATATTGTGCTGGGCTAGGCCTTCCAAACTGTGGTTATAATCAAAGATAGACAAGCAACAGCATTATAAAGAGATTTGACCCTAGATCATATCCTATTGGACAGATAACAAAGAGGAGAGTAAAGTTGCTCTAGGAAATGAAAAAAAAAACCCTCCAATTCAGTACCATGGCAGGAGGGAAATTATTTAATGATCTTTAACATTAGACTGATCTGTGGCGGGTTTCACAAACCTAGCTATGAAGTAATACATCTTCCATCAGCAGGGGGTTCAGACACACATGCTTTAATTACAGTTAGCTGCTTCGAGGATAATTAAAGGTGCGTTACAGAATTCTATAGACAAGAACTCCAAAGCACAAGCTAACCAAAATAGCTACAGCTTTATTTTAAATAAAGTGGTTCAGCAATTTGAGAGAAGTTAGGGAAGGTAGTTTAGTCTTGAGTAGTAATGCCCATGGACATTTAATTCAAACTGGATATAAGTGAAATTTTTTTCTACATTTTTTACTCAAAGTTCAAAAGTAACATCCTAAAAGCATAACCTAAGTGCTCTGTGATGCGGCCAATGGAATCTGCTACAGTCTCTGCCCATTGATTCTTCAGTCAACAAACATCACTTGAGTGCCCACCTGTATTCAGAGATAGGACAGACAAAGGATAACTGAGACGTAAAGCCCGCAGCCCTGCTCTGCATTTCCAGACAGCCTTGAGAGACCACTTCCTAACAATGTGTATTCCCATCTGACCCTGCTGGGGCACCTCTCCTGTGCCATCTCTTTTTTGGGGGTTCTCAATTCTGCAAAACAGTTCTGAACAAGAAGCAATGCCCTAGATGTTCATCAGAAAGAGCCTCTAACCACTGTCTGCCCCTTCTCATTCTCCCGAGTTTTTCCTTCAGAACTTTTGTGTGGTTCTCAATATCCCCCAAAATTCCCACAGAGGAAATTTGAAAGATATGATAACGTCATCAAAGAGAATTAATCCCAAGACACTATCGAACAAACACAACTGTTTCTACCATATCGCTTCACTGAAGCACCATTTGTCCCACTCTTGGTAGGGACTGTTGCTGTTTTTGTCCAATTACGCACAGAAGTACGTGTCTTTTTCCACTAAACACCTTATCTCAAGCATATTTCCACGTTAGCAGGATCCCTTTTAAGCATGGCTCCTAATGGTTACATTAGTTTGTCCTGTGCATATATCTATCAACCTGTTCCCCGTGTTGTACATCTGGGTTGATTCTAATTTTGGACAATTTCACAGAGCACTATGATACACATCTTTGTGCATAAAGGGTTTTCCACATTAAGGACTTTTTCCCCGTAGGCTAGATTCCCAGAAATGAAATGGATAAGTCTAAGGTTGCAATACTAAGGCTCCTGAGACACATTTCAGGCATCTGTCTGAAGGGCAGCATCCAAACAGAGAAGCCACCTGCATGAGCAAAAACTGACAGAGATGGCAGGATGCCTACAGCGGACCTGTCTTATTTGTGCAGGCTCATTAGGGGCACCATTCTACAGTAAAATTAGGCCTTTGCTTCTACACCAAACCCCAAACCACTTTATAGAGTATTTTTTTAAAAAACCTGTTTTTGCTGCTGACTAGATTTTCAGTAAGTCCCTACCAGAGAAATGAGTTCCCGATGCCCCCCAAATTGGCCATGCTACAGAGGGATGGCGTTTTCTCCAAATTTTTTTGTTTTATCAGATTTATCCAATGTAAATACTAAGTACTGAATGTCTGTCCTCCTAAGTCCCGAAAGCTTATTTCTAAGACCACTTCAGAATAATGAGTCCAAAAGGGCAAAAACATGAGATCTCAGCCTCTGTGTTTCTGTCTGGCAATTAAATGAATTTCTCACATGTTTTCTAACAGAAGAAATGGAAATCCTGCAAGACATCCTTTTTCACTGGGAAGGTAATTATTTGAGGAGTTCTTCCATGAACCTGGAGAAGACTCTCTTGAAGAAAATTAATGCCAGGTCGCTACAGCTATCTATGTTCTGGGTTATAACCCAGGGTTCCCCCTATTCAGGAAGGAGACACTGAAACTATTTCCAATAAAATATTGTGCTCAGCTAGGCCTTTCAAACTGTGGTTATATTCAAAGATATATAAGCAATAGCATTATAAAGAGATTTGACCCGAGATCATATCCTATTGGAGAGATAACAAAGAGGTGAATAGAGCTGCTCCAGACAAAATTCTTGACTTCCTTCTGACCAACAGAGTGCTAGATGCTATGCAAAATGAATCTAACTTTTCCTGTTAAATGATATTCAATTCAGCCATGGGAAAACATTTAAATAAATTTAGAACAACTTGGGCATGTGGGTATACTTTTTAACTGTGTATTTCATTAAATCTAAATAATGAATCAAGTAATTCTGATAAAAATTTAGCATCCAAATTGAAATTTGCCATGATTGAAAAATACACACCAGATCTCAAAGAGCAGTATGGGAAAAAAAGATGGTAAAACAAGGCATTAATAATCTAAATTAATTAATCATTAATAAACGTAATAATTCTTTAATAAATATTTATAACTAATAATTGATCGGTTGATTAATTTTATTGATTGGGATCTAAGCAACTAGATGACAAATATAAAGGTAGAATGGGTTTGGGTATTATGCTAAGTGAAATAAGTCAATCAGAGAAAGACAGTTATCATATGATCTCACTCATATGTGGAATTTAAGAAACAAAACAGAGGATCATAGGGAAAGAGAGGAAAAAATAAAACAAGATGAAACCAGGGAGGGAGACAAACCATAAGACAAGCCTTAATCATAGGAAACAAATTGAGGGTTGCCAGAGGAGGGTGGGGGTGGGTGGATCTGGGTGATGGACATTAAGGAGGACACATGACATAATGAGCACGGGTGTTATATAAGACTGATGAATCACTGAACTCTACCCCTGATACTAAGAATACACTATATGTTAATTGACTGAATATAAATTAAGAAATGAAAAAAAAAAAAGAATGGGTTTGGGGAGATCAGGGGTTCAACTTTCAGAGTTGATTTGGAGATGAGTATTGCACATCCAGGAGATGTCAAGTAGGTTATTCAAGGGGTTTGAGAGAGAGGTCCAGTCTGGAAATAAAGGTTTTATTTTTATTTTTATTTTTATTTTTAAAGATTTTATTTATTTATTCGACAGAGATAGAGACAGCCAGCGAGAGAGGGAACACAAGCAGGGGGAGTGGGAGAGGAAGAAGCAGGCTCATAGTGCAGGAGCCTGATGTGGGGCTCGATCCCATAACGCCTCCCATAACGCTGGGATCATGCCCTGAGCCAAAGGCAGACGCTTAACCGCTGTGCCACCCAGGCGCCCCCTGGAGATAAAGGTTTTAGATCACTGGCATAGATGGTATTTAAAACCATGAAACAAGACCATGGTGAGATCTGAGGGAGGGAATATAAATGAAAAGCAAAGGGGATCAAAGACTCAGCCATGGGGGCACGCTAACATCCAGAGGACAAGCAAAAGACAAAGAAGCAGCTAGAGAGAAGAGAAAGAACTACCAAGGATGTAGAAGGAATTTACAAATGTATCTTCCAAACCTAGGGAAGAAAGTGTATCAAGGAAGATGGGCTGACTGGCTGAGTCGAATGGTGCTAATGGAGCAAGAAGGATGAAGATGAGAATAGCCCTTATGTTCAGTAAAATGGAGTCATTAGTCATTGAGCAGTTGCTGGTGAAGTTGATGAAACTGAGCTGGCAATCTGCAGGGGTGGGTTAACAGAGAATGGGAGGAGAGAATTTGCAGACAGTGAGTCTAGACAACTCTCTTTAGCAGTTTTTATGTATAGGTAGGCAGAGAACTGGAGCGATAGCTAGAGGTTGAGGTGAGTTACAGAGGGAGTGTTTTCTAAGAAAAGAGAAATAATATGTTTGTAAGCCAATAAGAGTTACCTGATAGGGAGAGAAAACTGGGGATATAGAGGGAAAATCATTGGAGTGATATCCTTGAGTATTCAAGGTAAGTGAGGTGGGCTGCAGGGCCAGGGAGTAGAGGGTCTGACTTTAGATCCAAGCACAGATATTTCACGGTTAGTGCCAGAACGCAAGGCAGATTATGTGGCTACAGATGAAGGCAGGTGGAGGGATGGTAGAGCGAATCTGTGGGAGTCCCCCGCCCCCCATGGCTCCAGCTTTCTCAGTAAGAGTGGCAGCAGGGACACTGTAAGAATGAGGACAGAGAGAAGGTGTGCACATCTGAGGCAATGCGGGAATGTGAGACAATCAATGAAAAGAATGGGAGAGGGCCAGGCCTAGGGAAATATCAGACAGCACTAAGGATCGACCTGATGTTCATGGCCATGCAAGGCCATTCAATGGCTGGTGAGTGTTCCTTTGGCCACATTCTCCAGCACAGATACAGGCAGGAAGACACAGAGATGGGGACTGAACACTTGGTGCTTCTGCTGAGTGAGAAGGATGCTGTCTGTGATGGGTACATGAACTGAGGGTATACTCCAAGTATTAATTATAGGGCACACCATGAAATACAGGCTGGAAAACGCAGAACAAGAGGACCTCAAAGGTCTGGGGTCATGGACTGAAAGGAGACTGAGGGACTGTTGGAATTGGAGGAAGAGACGGAAAGAGTTGGAAGATGGAAGTGGGTTCTCTGAACACATGATGCATGAAACATTATGAAGGGCTGGCCATTACTGGGATAGAGAGTGTCCATCTACAACTGTGGAAGTCAGTGGCAGGGTGGGGTAGAAGACAGAAAATTGGAGCAAAGCAGGTCAAGGACCTGAGAGGCCCACATGTTAGAAGGATCCTCTCCCTGCATATTGAAGTGCCAGGACTAAGGAAGGAGCAGTACTGCAGGGAGTGGTGCAGAATCTGGAGCTGAAGTCATCAGGAACTGTGGGGGAGTGGCACTGGAGCCCGGGAAACTGACAAACAGGGGTGAACAGCAGGATGGGTTGAGTCCTGGTCCATTCAAGGCAAAGCCAGGGTGGGACCCAAGTGACAAAAAACAAGAGGGAGGAGTGTTTCAAGTTTCCTCTTGACCAGGTCAATGCAGAGCAGAAGGTCAGGGCAGACACAATCTTTAACCCAGTGTGAGGGGCCCCTTTCAGCCTTTATTGAGGAGGGGAACAGGGCACCCCATGGTTCCTACTGGAGAAGAGGATGCTAGAAGAAGCCCAGTGTTACTCAGGCTCACAAACACCTGTTGCCCTTTATGATACACATGGGTAGCGCATCTGAGGAGAGGCAGTCTGAGTTCCAGAGCGTGGCCGCCAGCCTGGCCTCTTGTTTGTTCTCATTAACAAAGAACCAAGAACTAGACTGCCAGATCAGTCTTCTCCAGTTGCTAAATTCCTGTTAATCATGAAATTATTATATATAAGACATTAAATAAGTGTGCTTACTATGGTTAAGGAAATAAGAGTTTATCAAAGTGTAACTACAAACAAGAAACTATAAAAATTACCACATTTATTTGAAAAAGTTAATGGAAACTCAGTGGACATATTAAAAAAACAAAATAGACAAAGCAGAGAAGATAAGTGGTAAATTGGTAAACAGAGCTGAAATAATAACCCAAAGGAAATAAAATAAGAAAGGAATTTAAAGAACACAGATGATATAGGAAGGAGGTCTAGCATGTATCTGATCAATGTTTCAGGAGGAAATAATAGAGAATGGGGAGAAGAAATATTCAAAGAAATAATGGCAGAGAATTTTCCAGAGTACTGATTAGAAAGCAATCCTCACATTTAAAAAGTCCAGGGACTCCTGAGTTGGATAATTAAAAAGAAGCCCTTACCACATACACTGTAGTGAAACTCAGAACAACACAACAGAAGGAACTAAAATCAGCCAGGAAGAAAAGACAGATTACTACAAAGGAACAACAATCAGATTGTTAGCTGAATTCTTAGAATGCAATAGAATACGGAAAACAGTGGAATAATATTGTCAACAAATTGCGTACTATGTGGGAAAAAAATAGTAAAAAAGAGTTAAAGTCTGACTAAAACACCAGACAACACTAACATATAAGTTGGGCAGGAGGGTGATCAGAGTTATAAAGTCCTTGAATTGCTCAGGAGGACAGAAATTACTCTGACTCAGTCTGGATTTTGTTAAAGTAAACATGTATGCTAAACTTACCGTATTGTAAACACTAGAAAATAGAAATTGAGTGTAAAGTTTTAAATAAGTGAGGGAAGAAAATGTAATGTGGAATAGGACAGAGGATCTAAATTACACAAAAAGCAGCCAGATAGAGTGACCAAGTATATAAAAGGTGAGACAAAGTAAAATGGTAAAATAGATGCAAATATATTAACAGTAGCACTGTAAATGAACATAACTTTCACATTAAAACATATAGGTTTAAAAAAAGCAACTTTATGCTCTTTAAAACAGTTTCACAAGTGAAATAAAAATATACGGAACTGTTGACAATGCGGAGCCTGGGTGGCTCAGCTGTTAAGCGTCTGCCTTCAACTCAGGTCATGATCCCAGGGTCCTGGAATCGAGCCCCGCATCAGGCTACCTGCTCAGAGGGGAGCCTGCTTCTCCCTCTCCCTCTGCCTGCCACTCTCCCTGCTTGTGCTCTCACATTCTTTCTGTAAAATAAAAAAAATATATTAAAAAAAAAAGAACTGTTGACAGTGAAAGTACAAGAAAATGATAAGACAGGCAAATGCTAAGGAAAAGAAAACTAGCATAGTTCTATTAAAACAGACTTGGGGCACCTGGGTAGTTCAGCTGGTTAAGCTATGGACTCTTGATTTTGGCTCAGGTCATGATCTCAGGGTTTTGAGACCAACCCTGCCACAGGTTCCCTGCTTAGCAGGGAGTCCACTTGAGAGTCTCTCTCTCCCTCTGCCCCCCCTCCCCAAGTAAATAATCTTTTTTTTAATAAAAAATAAATAAAACAGACTTAAAAACAAGGAGCATTACTGGACATTAACAGTGTTGTTTCATAATTTTATATATATATCGAGTTGACCCAGAATGCACCTACGAACATATTGCTTCAAAATAAACAAAGCGGGGCACCTGGGTGGCTCAGCTGGCTAAGCGCCTGCCTTTGGTTCAGGTCATGATCCCAGACTCCTGGGATGGAGTCCCACATCAGGCTCTCTGCTCAGCTGAGAGTCTGCTTCTCTGCCCCTCCCCTGCGAGCACTCTCTCTCTCTCCATCAAATAAATAAATTCTAAAAATCTTTAAAAAATATACAAAGCAAAAATTGAAAAAAGCCCAAGATCAAACTGACAAATTCACATCTATAAATTCCTCCCTCAATAACTGATTAATTAAGCTGCAAAAAAAAAAATGAGTAAAGATGTAAGATCCGAATAACATAATTAACTAGCTTAAGCTAATGAACATGTATTGATCATTGCAATCAATTATTTTCAAGAACACATGGAAATCTACAAAAACTATGTACCAGGCCATAAAACAAATCCCAACAAATTTCAAAGAATTGGAATCATGTAGACCACATTCTTTAATCACTATGTATTAAAATAGAAAAAACAATGGCTAAAAACTCTGAAAATTTTAAAAATAAAACAAAAGCACACAAAGAACTCATTAAGTCAAAGAAAAAACCATAACAAAAATGTTAAAGACTTACATGTGAACAATAAAAACACTACAAATCAAAACTGTGGAAGACAAATACTGCTAAAGCAATACCTGAGGCAAATTTATTGGGCTAAATGCATATCTAAGTAAGAAGAAAGGCTGGAAGTTAATGAGTTAACCTTGGAAATTTAAGAGATGAGGAAAACAATGAAGTCAAAGAAACTTAAAGGAAGGAAATAATAAGGATGAGAACAGAGTTTAATAAAATAAAAAATAATGGTACAATAGAGAAAAGAAAGCCAAAAGTTGGTTCTCTGAAAGTCTGAAAATAATCTGTACCTCTGGCAAAACTAATGAGGAGAAAAAGAGAGACGGGACTCATCTGGGTTGGTAGGAAATGCTGGCCACTGATACAGGCTTTCTTATCCCCCTGTGACCTAGAAGGAACTTGGGTTTTGTGCCGAGCCAAGGGCTCTTGCCCTCCTGAGAAGTGGTCTTGACTGAACACCCACAGCACATCTCCGTGCCTCCAACGCACCCCCACTGGATCTCACTTCTTCCTTTTGGGGAAGCAATTTTAACTATCTCCCCCATTTGCCAAAAATAGCATTCGGTTTTTTGGTTTGTTTGTTTCTCATTTTCTTCACTGTTTTTGGATCATTTAAAGAAAAGAGAAGGGGGGAAATAACAGCATTGTATTGCCATCTACCACCAGCAGCAGTCTGAAGGGAAGGCAACTGAGGCAAAAAATGGGGGTAGCATTGAGGCAGTGGGAAGGAAGCATGAGGTACCTGGAAGTTGTGGGAGGAAGGATTCAGAACTGGGAGCACAAAGGGAGTCTTAGGGGATCTCCGCAGCAGTCAGGCACCGGACTGCAGCATCTGCAGTCCTGGGGAAGGCAACTGACATTTACTGGACCGCAAAGCTGATAAACCAACTGGTAGATTTCTAAAAGACTAAACAAGGATTCAATTAAAATAGGATTTCTTAAAATTTTTTCTTCTAATTAGCCATAAAAGAAAGAAATTAATTTTGAATACTCTGGTTACATGTCATTCTAGTAAATCAAAGTCCCTAATGATCTATAAACTACTTTGCAAAAAAAGCAAAACAGCCAAACCACATTTATATAACACAAACACAAAACAGCACCAGCCACATCTTCTGAGTCTGGAGCTACACAGATAAAGTGAAATGATGCTTGAGACAATGGTCTTCAAGAGAAGGTTAGGAAGAGGTTTGCGGCTAGAAGGACTGCTTCTCCAGATTGGGGAATCTTCAGAGAAAACAGTGTAAAGAGACGGGTTATTTCCCCTCTCTTCAGTGTAGATATCACTTCCTGTATTGTAGCTATCTAGGCTTCCAAGCCTAGAAAGTGACCCTGCACACTTTGACTTAGTTACATTTTATACCAAAAAGGACCATATAGGATGACACGGTCATCTGAGTGATGAGTCAGTGTCAAAAGATTATTTGGGGACCTTGGCAAATAGCCACATCAGATCCTGGGCCACGGGCACCTCTGTCTTCCAGGCACCCACCCTTCTTTGCATGTCTTGCTTTTTTTTCTCAAGTCTCTGGTCAGTGAGATTACATTGTCAGCCCACAGAATGGATTTGTACATCCCAGCTGCAGATCGCGTGTCTGTCGTATCTGTGGCATTATGCTGTAAATCACAGCCACAAAAGAACTTTCTATAGAGTGTTTTTCTTTCCCCAGCTGATGATATATAAATATATGCAAAAAATTTAACTCATAATTACTTACAGAAGGTAATGGGGGAATATAACACATGGTTGAATACCAAACCAAAAACAGTTTCAGACAGTATTTAGGCAGTTTCATAAAGCTGTTTTTATGCTCCTGACACAAATGCAAACCTGATTCTCAGAGTATACTTGAAGTGGGCCAGATTTTTCTCAGTAAAGTTTCCAGCCTGTCCCCAACCAAGTTCATCATTCAGGCTTTTCCCCACTAACCTTCCAGTGGTTTCATGCTGTTGTGTCTTACTATCACTAGCAACTGATCGCATAAACTCTTTGGCATTAGGTATTAATGGCACAATATTATTTTAGAGTTATTCCCCAGCCTTCTAAATTTTACAAGACAAGGTGATGAAAAGGAACAACGTCCAATGGTGGAAACCACACCCTGGGATGGGGAGGGACAGTGCTGGGCAGAAGCACTTTTCCTGTTCTCTTCGCTAGGGGCCCATCTCCTTTTTCAGGCTATCCTGAAAAAGCACTAGTAAACTGATTACCTTTTACTTAAATTCTTACCAATTCTCCTAAGCTAAGGAAATATTTATATGATGTTTACAATTTATACTTATATAGAATCGTTTCTAAAAATGTAAGTTTCAAAATGAAAAGGTCAAAAACCTCCAAGTTTTCTCAATGAACTTTAGGATATTGACGTACACACCAACATACATACATTTATGCTTTTTCCTTTAACACCTTTGTTCTCCTTCTCTAATATTATTGTTTCCTTACTGTGACAAATGCTATCTGTACACACTGCCACAGAAGTTTAAATGACCATGACCACTTTGGGGAGCAACTTGGAACAGGGTGGTCAAGCTGTAAGTGCGCATAAAATATGATCATGCAATCCCACTTCTGGGCATATATCCTCAAGATTTTCTTTAGCATGTGCATAAACACATTTCAAAGATGTTTATTGTATGCATAGATGTAATAGTCAAAAAAATACAGAAATAATCTAAAATCCATCATGGAGGAGCAATCTTTTAAAATATGGTATTTTCATATGGAGGAATGATATTTAATATTAAAATATGAACATGATTGTATAAAACAATCTGCTCTCTCAAAAACACCAAGTGATAATACAAGTTTCTTTTACAGAAAGTAAGAGGGGCACCTGGGTGGCTCAGTCGCTTAGGCTTCTGCCTTTGGCTCAGGTCATGATCTCAGGGTCCTGGGATTAAGCCCTGCATCAGGCTCCCTGTTCGGCAGGGAGTCAGCTTCCCCTCTCTCTCTGCCCCACCCCTGCTCATGCTCCCTCTATCTCTGTTTCTCTCAAATAGATAAATAAAATCTTCAAACAGAAAAAAAGAAAAAAGAAAAGAAAAGAAAGAAAGAAAAGAAAAAGAGAAGAAAGAAAGAAAGAAAGAAAGAAAGAAAGAAAGAAAGAAAGAAAGAAAGAAAAACAGAAAGAAAAACAACCCCCATGGAAAACTTTTTAGTGAAGTCTGCTATGAAGAACCAATAAACATGAAGATATGTTCTTGCTAGAAATAAGCAAAATTTTATAAAAGAGTCTTTGTGCAACTGGAAATGATGATGAATAATCGTATTTATTGCTGGCAAGGCATGGGGATCTGGCACACTCATACATGACTAATAGCAAAATAAATTTATAAACTTTCCTGGAGCGTTATTTGGCAATATGTATCAAAAATTAAAGGAAAAGTAAACAACTTTCAACAGAGTAATTCATCCTAAGGAAACAAAAATGTATAGAAGGATGAAGTTACAATAAAGGCTGCAAAGTGCTTTATGTTTTAAAGAATGATTTTGTTGAATAAATTATGGTACCTAAATGAAATGAGTTATTAGGAGGATAAAAATAATGTCACAGAAGAATAATCACTGACTTTAACATTACTTGTATGTTGTTGAGTTTAAAAAATGATCTTTATGGGTGTTTTAAGAATCACATTCAAATGGTCCTTATTATTCAAGGTATCTGGTACCAGGGAAGTGTCACTTAAAGTGAATCCACTTCAAATGGAGATCAAGATTTCACAGTAAATAATGGAAAATTTAAAGTTTTGATTAGCACTATATTTGAAGAAAATACGTTTTATTTGATATTTTACCAAATTTTGATAACTGTATTTTTCATGAAAAGGGATATTTTGGAAAGATCTTAAAATTCATGTCGAAGTCTAAAGGGTCAAGGATAACCAAGACAATTGTGAAGAAAAAGGCTAAGAAGAAAAGAATTATTATAAAGCTTTAATAATTCAATGAAATGGTATTAGCTCAGAAATCACAAAGAGATGAATAGAACAGAGCAGAGTTCAGAAACAGATCCAAAAAAAAAAAAAATAACAGAAACTGGTATATGACAGAGATGGCAAAAAATTAAGTAAGAAAATAGGTAACTATTCATTAAATGATAATGGGAGAAGAGGTTTTCAGTATGGAAAACAATCAGATCCCTGCCTCACACACACAACACAGAAATATAAATTTCAGATGAGTTCAAAGATTTGAAAGTTTTATGTAGTAAAAGAATCACATTGTACAGAAAAGAAACTTTGAAAACCAAAACATATTTTTTAACAATCTGCAAGGGTGGGGTGCCTGGCTGGCTCAGTCATGAGAACATGTGACTTTTGATTTTGGGTTGTGAGTTCAAGCCCCACAATGGGTATAGAGTTTGCTTAAAAATAAAATCTTTAAAAAACAAACAAACAAAAAACCTCTACAGGAAATCCAAAGTAAAAGAACAGTAAAACACATTCCATGCTTATTAGGTGAATCAAAATTAAAACATCTGATGGCACAACGATATGTGGATACAAGCAACTTCAATACAGTGCAAGTAGGAGTATATAAAGTGGCCCAACCTCTACAGAGGGCCATTTGCAAAACCCAGTAACAGATAGAGGTTGATGTAAGCACATCCTCCTACCCAGTTATTCAACTTCTGGGGACATAAATCCTAGACACACATATATTTGTACAAGACCTTATCAAGGATATTCCCTGCAACATCTTTCATAATGGCAAAAGGTAAAAACATCCTTTTTGTCCATCAATGAGCAATATTTAAACTCTGGTATACCAAACAAGGAAATAATATGTTAAAATGTATCAACTAAACTTATAATTATCAACATGTTATCAACATATGTTTAAAAAACAATGTTGGTGAAAAAAAAGCAAATTACAAAAACAAATAACAGACCTCCATTTACATAAAAATTTTTAGATTATTTTTTATTATATAATGTTAGTCACCATACAGTACATCCCCGGTTTCCGATGTAAAGTTCGATGCTTCATTAGTTGTGTATAACACCCAGTGCACCACATTTACATAAAATTTTAAACATAAAATCAGACTACACAAGCCTGTAGGCGCACACTCAGTCCCAATGTTGCAGGTTGCATAGACTCAACCCCAAGCTAGCATTCTTCACAGTGTGGATTTCCCTCGTGCTCAGCAGGGAAGTTTCTACTTAAAGGCAACCCTATACTTAGCCTTAAGAACCTACTACATGGAAGGCGCTCTACCAGGCGCCAGGGAAGACGGAAGAAGAATTGTGCGAGGCTCCTCTCACCCCGCACAAGGGCGTGCAACTCAGCTGGGGAAGTCTTCTGCGAGACGTGGCTCTCAGTCCTTGCTCTGACTCACACAATGGGGAACTCAGAAAGAGTGCTTCCAGGCCCAGTTCCTCCATCTAGAAAATGAGAGAGCCATCCCCCTGCTGTGATGAGGATTGACTGAATACATATATATACATATATATATATATATATATGGTCCAGCACACGGCAAATATTCAGCACTCTTAGCAACCACAGGCTGGCAGCCAGCACAAAAATACAATCTTCGAAGCAGCACCGCGGTCACACCGACAGTAAAAAGAAAAGGCACTGGATGGGTCTGCTTGGCCCTCTTCACAGCTGGATACACAGCCCCCACTCTGGGGTCCCCCCTCAGGACGTGGTCCCCGCCTTGTGGAACACAGAGGGCACTTCATCGGGCAGCAGTTTGGCTACACTCGTGCCTATTTCTTCTTCCGAGTTCACCCACGGACACTGCTCGGTAAAAATAGCCACCTGCCTCAGGAAGGAGAACTCCTCTCACACCTTTGCGGGAATTCTGGGGTGAAATGAGACCAAGATAAGCACAACACACCTGAGCTAGCTTCTCAGTCGACCCTCTTAAAATTCCAAGGACATGCCACAGTTCCATACTACCAAAGAGAGGGCAACCGCGTCTCAGCTCCACCTCTCCTGCATACACGTGCCTCCAACCCATAAGCCACCCTCCTGAAAAGCTGGGACAGGGTTCCCATGGACTTAGCGTAGCAGGTACCGGAGGGCAGGCCTCCCTGCCAAACACTGGAAAAACCACAGTGTTTGGAAATCATTTCTGGAGATGCTGAACTGTTGGATTTTATTCCTGGGACTCCTTCCTGGGGGCTTGGGAAAGAATGCTGGGTATTGCGGTTCTCCAGCCAACGTGGCGCCACCATGTGGCAACAGCACAAACAGCTTGTAAGTCACTCAGCCTTGACGTTCTGTGATCCCCTACCAATTTTAAAATTTTGGGAAATTCAAACATTCCCATTTTTATGTTTCAAATGAGAATTCATTCATATTTTTAATTTATATTTTATCATGACACTATTTCAGGCTTGCATTTTTCAAATACACTCTGTGAATAAACCGGCTTCAATTTATCATTATCAGCCTGTTGTGTCTGGGGTCTGGCTTGTTTCACCGCCCAAGAACCTACTGGGGGGAGGGGAGGAGATAACCAGTTGAGACTCCACCTAGATCCTAACGCCAAATTCTCCCCTCTAGATTTCTGGACTGGCTTAGGTATAATCCCTTTGGTTTGCATACATTAAAAGAGGAGGTAGAAAATTATCAAGCAGTTTCATTTTAGCTTTGAAACTAAACTGGTTAAATAAATAATAATAGGAATAAAAGTCACCTGACAAAACAAAGCAAGATGATGGTTACCCTTGGGGGACAGGACCTATAGAGGACACGGGGAGACTGGGAATATTCTAGGTCTTAATCTGTGCACTGGTTACACAGGGATGTTCAGTTTGTGAAAATCCAGAGTGTACACTTCAGATCTTTGCCATTTTCTGTGATTATGTCATAGCTTAATATAATATTAAAACAAAGTCACTAAGTTCTGACCAGTCTTCCCGCTTTAACTTGTGTTTGGGACAAAAGGCTGTGTAGACACAATATGAACCAAGAACAGGGGATGCCCATTTCTCTCTGAGGTATTTCAGTCTGTGCCAATTGATTTCTCCAAAGGCCAAAGCCGCAGATGAGCTCTCCTTCTGCCCCTCTGGGCAGGCAGGAAGGAGACAGGACAGAATCTATACCACTATTAGTTTACATTGCTGGGCCTGGCTAACACTTCACTTTTCCAAAAATGAGCAGACTCTGGATCGGACAACTGCACTTCCCCTTCCACAAGAAACCAAGGCCACAAAGAGATACACAGGTCTCCAAAGTGACACTTCAGCTCCACAGAGACAATCAACCGCTCCGCCCCCGGCCACACAAACACACACACACACACACACACACAGTGTCTCACCACCAGGAGAGACAGCCCTAACCCCACAGAGACAGCTAGCTTCCAGCCTACACACCACAGATGGGGCAGGGCTCATTGTGAGCCCTGTCCATTGTGGCTACCCATGGACAGGTAAGGAACATCAACTGGAAGATGAAATGTAGTATTCTCAAAGTCTTACCAAACTAAATTTCTCTGGAAAGACTTTTAGATCTAATAAGTTCCCAGAGAATGCTGTAAAAAAAACTCTTGAAATCACCTGCACTTCTACCCACAGCTCAGATCATCTGGAACGATCTTCCTTCTACTTTCTACCTCTACCATGTCCCCTGAACCCTAACTGCCTTGGGAAGACTAAACAACAGGGATTATTCTGCTTTATAGATTAAAAAAAAAAACTGAGGCTCAGGGGCACCTGGCTGGCTCAGTCCAGTAGAGCACTGGACTCTTGATCTTGGGGTCCTGAGTTCAAGCCCCACGTTGGGCATAGAGATTACTTATTAAAAAAAAAAAAAAGGTGAGGCTCAAAGATGTTTGTCAGACATCACAAAACTACCCAAGTAGCCATCTGATCACCGAGTTAGGGCAACGTAGCCTGAGTTGGAGGGACAGAGTAAGAATGTCAAAAGAGGAGAGGTGACTGTCCCCAGCCCAAAGCTCTGAGAACCACCCACAGCCCCACAGGAGCCGCCTCAAAGGAGCTGGAGTAAACTATTCACATCCAGCAACAGCTACACATTTTGCGACTGGACTCCACCCTCCCCAGGGAAAGTGTAACAAACGCAGATCTGGCGGCAGAGAGTAGGGGGGCAGGAATGAAGCCAGACTCAAGGCATTTTCTTAGAGCAGATGAGAGCCAATGTTGGCTAAGCCAACAGCAGAGCGTACCAGCTTCTCTTACGAAGTCCCTGGGCCCAAACTGGTGTGTAGAGTCTCTCCCATACTTATCCTCGGGGATAGGGCTTATTTGGGAGAAGGAAACGGAGCAGGGTGGATCTAAGATCAGGCACCTAGCAAATTCCCCTATCCTGCCAAGATGTTAGCAATTAAATGACTGAGAATGGAGGGGATGCTGCAAATGCAGCAGGTCCAGGGGTCCCCGCCGCGGAAGCCCTTGGCTCCACGCTCACCCCAAAGGTCGCCCGCGGACACCCCCAAACCTCGGCAGGGTCCCTTGGGATCGGCTCCCGACTTCTCCAAATCCGGCGAAGTTGGAGGGAAGGAATTACGAAAAGGAGACAGGGATGAAGCTGAAGTGACCATCCATCCGCAACAGCGCGCCCCTACCCAAGCAGTCCGCGGACCTGGCCAGATACGACCCATTAGGGTTCTTACTCCGCGCACGGGCCATGACCTTGAGCGAATCCCTGATTAGCCCCATTTTACAGAAATTAAGAGTCCGAAAGAGTCAAGTCCGCCGCGCTGCTTCTACGGGGTGCTTACCCGGTGGTTCCAGGCGCCCCGCGGGTGCGCCCGCAGCGTAGTAGGTGCGCGGTGAACCGCAGCCCAGGAGCTACGTGGCCAGTGGGGAACGCCAAACGCGAGGGAAACGCAGAGGCGGGCTCTGGCCCCGGCCAAGGGAGAAAGGGGCGGTTCCGACTCTGCGACGATCCTCCAGCAAGTTCAACTGCTCCCACCCCCTTCCCCCAGCCCCTCCGCAGAGGCAGACTGGCTGTGCCCGGGGGGCCTGGCTCAGAACTCGCACGGGTGTGGGGGGACGTGAGACACCTCCACACACCCACCCACCCCCGAAGTTGCGGCAACGCAAGCTGGAGAGTGGCGCAAAGCCGCTGGTGGGGAGGGGACGGTACTCACGGGGGATGGCCGGGCTGGAGCAGGTCCGTGGCCGGGGTCATCGATGGCGGCCGCGCTCAGGCCACCGCGCCTCAGGACGCCTGGGGCACCTGCCGCAGCAGCGGGGCGCGTGGATGAGGGAGCAGCGAGGCAGGGGCGCGGGTCGGTGGGCGCGCCGGATCTGAGCTACAGCGCCACGGGGGCTCGGCCGCCAGAACCGCAGCCGCAGCGGGAGCCCGGGAGCGGGCAGGAGGCGGGAGCGCGGCGGTGGCAGCGGCTGCGAGGGAGGCGCCCGCGCCGCAGGCAGCGGGGGCCAGGCNCCTCCGGGCCGGTTCCTCGGAAGCTCCCCCGGCGCGCGGGCGGCAAGCGCCGGGAGGGGCTGGGCGCATCGGGAGGAGGCGGGGCTGGGGCTGCGCGCGCCCGGGGCGGGGACCCGCGCCCCTTTCTGGGCTCTTCCCAGCGGCGCAGTGCAGTGCTGGGGCCGCGGCCCGGGAGCCCCCAGGCGAGACCTCAGGTCACTCCTATCTTTGAAGTAAGGTTTTCCTGTACCCTGCCCCTGAGCCCGAGGGTCCGGGACCCTCCCCGACCGCGGAGTGACGCGTCACCCGACTCCGGAGTCGGCCTGGCTTTACCAGTGCGGCCGCTCGCCCTCCGGAGTGTGGGCGCGCTCCCTCCCGAGCCTCACCAAAGCAGGTGTGGCGCTTCTCCAAAGACAGCTCTTCTTCACTTCACAGTCCCTAGGTATTTAAAGTCACCGTGGTGACCCCTGCCCTGATCTGGAGTCCTTTCATTCTGTCAGGAACTGACTGTGCTAGCGACGCTCAGTCGTTCAACACTGGCTTTGCGCTGGGCTCAGGGTCTGTCCCAGGCTACTGCGCGCCCAAACCTCCGAAGCCCCCATCGCTGCCGCACCAGCGGGTTAGTGAGCCCGCGCTGCCGGAAGGACGCCGTAAGACTGCGGCAAGTGAGGGGCACGTTCGGGTCCAGGAGGTCCAGGTCCTGGAAGAACGCCTGGGAATTGAAAGGTTGCGCTCCAGGCCAAGGCTTCATAGCGCGTTTGCATCCGTCAGACGCAGGGCCCGGAATCTCCCTAAGACGGACTGCCTCAGCCCCAACAACTGGGCTGTGAAAACACATTGTCAGTTTTAGCCGCAACATGAAGTCACTCCATCAAAATAACGCGTTTGTGGAGCTACATTGGTGATTCCTAAAACCCTGGGAGTCCTCTCGCAGGACGGTGGATTAAGAGTGTTCTCTCCGTGTAAATTCGCTCAGTAGAAATGGTTGGCTCCTTTGCTGTTCTGCCCGCAACAGCAAAAAACAAAAACAAAGACCTTTAAGAAGGGAGCTTGGAAGATAAAAGAGTTGATTTCTGTGAAGATCGAGTTTCCTCTTTTAAAGGGATTTTATTATCCACAAACTGGCTAAAGTGGAAGAAAGTTTGTGTTTTGTTCCTATTTTGTTTACATTCAGTTTTATTTACCTGTATTTGATTAGCATTCAAGAAGTGCAGATGACTACACAGCTAACAAGACTCCCTCCCATCCTTGCTACCAGCCTCTCAGTTTCTCTCCCTGGAGGCACCAACGATTGCCGTCATGTTCCCATTTACCCTAGAGAAAATCTAATCAAACAAATTTATTTGTCCAGTGTTCTTATTTTTACCTTTTGTTATACAAGATGGTAGGTCTAACTTCAGGCACAGGCCAGCAGGGTAAAGGGTTGAATGTAGAATGTGAAAGGATTAGTCTCCACATGGGGCCCAGTAGTGTCAGCATCAGGGCCAAGAATGGGGGCTCGGTTCAAAGGTTATTTGACATCAGGCTTTGCCAAATTGACCTAACATATAAATTTGCCTCTTTACAGATTCTCAGAATCGAGATCCTAATATCTTGCGTAAGTGATAAACATTTCAAAAGAAAAACGAATACATACAGAGGAGTTTACTGTTTTGGACAGGGTTACAAATAAGACAGGAAGAAAGTACAGATGGAAATCCGGAGACATTATGAACAAGAAAGAGCCCCAGTTCCCTATTTGTCATCTTGTAGGGCAGAAACAGGCACAACTTCCATTCTTCACCTGAGCTATTACTGACTTTTTTTTTTTTTTAAAGATTTTATTTATTTATTTGACAGAGATAGAGACAGCCAGCGAGAGAGGGAACACAAGCAGGGGGAGTGGGAGAGGAAGAAGCAGGCTCATAGCAGAGGAGCCTGATGTGGGGCGATCCCATAACGCCGGGATCACGCCCTGAGCCAAAGGCAGACGCTTAACCGCTGTGCCACCCAGGCGCCCCAATTACTGACTTTTTTTTAAAACATTTCCTACGAAAGGTTTGGCATTTGAAGATGAGTTGGGTAACAATGAGCCTGCAAGATGACATTAAGTGCTACCCCCCTTGATTACTCCATCCTGAGCTGTCATTCAGCAAAATTTTACTGAATATCCATCCATTTGTTTACTTCTCATGACTCACAGGCATTGTTTGTTTTTCCCTTTTCTGCATGATCTTGACCACTGTAAAAGTTTTAATGGATTCTTCCTCTATCAAGAAGAGCTCATTGGCTTTTGTGCACTGAGGATATGTATCTCATCTTCTTTAAAACATGATTGAGTCCATTTCTTAGCCAGAAGATTGATGAGTTTATCCTGGCGAGAAAAGGACATGTCTCAGGAGGATTCTGGGTGGAATTAAAAGAGCATTAATCAGAAGACTGGGGTGCCAGTATGACCTTAGTATTTCCTGCCTTTGTGACCTTGGACAAGTTACTTAACTTTGCTGAATCCTAGATTCCCTGAATGTAAAATGTGGCATAATCCTGTCCACCGCCTTGCAAGATTGTTAATTGATACAATGTATATGAAATTGCTTGGCACATAATGAGATTTAATATGTTAGCTATCTAAAAATGATCATTTTAGTCTGGAAAAAACTGAGTTTATAAAGGAAGTTTCTATACCATTTTGTGGCATGCGCTGGCATAGAAGTGATGAAACCTTCACCTACTACTTCCCTATCAGCCAAAACATGATATCTGATTTTCTAAAAAATGTATCTCTACCTCTTCCATTTCAACTTAGTGTTTGTTATGTAATATTAGTTATTTGGGTGTATCTCCAGTCTCCCCAATTAGACTGGAAATGCCTTGAAGTTGGAACCATGTGGCATCTTTGATTCCCATGGGCCCTTCGAACATTATCTTGATAAATTGTAGACATCCAATGATTATTTGTTAAATGAAAAGTAAGCGGGCGAAAAGAAAATTTGTTAAATTGGACCTCATCAAAAAGATTTTTAAAACCCATTTGTTCTGTAAAAGACCCTATTAAGAGGATGAAAGGACAATGGTACACTGGGAAAAATATTTTCAAATAACAGATCTGACAAAGGACTTATATCTGGAATATACAAAGAACTCTCAACATTCAATAGTAAAAACTCCCAAACAGCCTAATTAGAAAATGAGCAAATGGTATGAAGAGATATTTCACCAAAGAGTATATACAGCTGACAAATAAGCACATGAAAAGATGTTCAACATCATTAGCCAAGGGAGATGTAAATTAAAACTATAATGAAATATCACTACATACTATCAGAATGGGTTAAAATAAAAAATTGTGATGGCACCAAATCCTGATGAGAAGACAGAGAAACTGTGACATGTATGCATTGCTGGTGGGAATGTAAAATGGTGCAACCACTTTGGAAAACAGTGTGGCTATTTCTTTTAAAACTAAAATTGAATCTACCACTCAACCCAGCAATTTCACCTTGGGCATTTGTCCTGGAGAAATGAAAACTTGAATTCACACAAAATGTTTTACAAACCGAGCCACACAGGACCAGAAGACCATGACACACATCCAATCTGCTTGTTGTATGAAGAAATGGGATGGAGCTCACTGGGCTGAGTGAACACTCATGGTTTTGGACAAGTCGAGGAGAAGTGGGAGGCTTCAAAATGGAAATCCTGGACTTTCTGCTCTTCAGCAGTGATTTCCTGGAGAAACAAAAGATATGTGACCATATATGTATCTTGCATTGATGAAATAGATCATACTGGACTAAACAGAACTAGAAATAGCAATGCATAGAAAAGAATTCATTGTTTCTGGTAAGTACAGTGTTTTTCTCCAATGTATTTTTTAGAACAATTAATATTTTACTATACAGCTATTCACTCCCTACTAAATAATGGCTTCTAAAAAGCTTTATTGCTTTCTTTAGTAAAGTTGATTCTATCTTGGAAGGACAGTGTAGAAGTAATTACAGAATCTTGTCATTCACTGATTATAGTATCCAATAAGGGATCCTGGTGCTGCTAAGAGATACTGATAAAAATATTATTTTACAGGAGTAGATGATTACTGACTTATAGTCTTTATTTGTGACTGTCTTCTCTCACAATTTTTCTTATTATAAATTAGGTCCCTACAATAAAACCCAGGCTCAGTTAATAACCTCTGTAGCTAAATCAGATACTGTGCTTCTCTGAATCCTGAACCAATTGATGTCTGAGGCAGCTGACTCAGCCTGCAGTTGTGCTGAGGGTTAATAAAATTAGCAGTAATGCCTGGAAACTTAGCCAGTGCCTTGTGTGTGAGTGTGCATCCCCTTCATAGCAATCCTCAAAGCCTGAGGAATGGTTTAATTGTCATGATTTTATTCACTGAGGCTTAGCAATAAGGTTCCATTGAAATGGCAGTCAGGCATCCCCAAAGAGAAGCGGACAGGTGAATCTGTCCTCTTTTCCTCAGTGCCTGACCCTCCCTACCCTGCTCTGCCTTTTCTTTATTCCACAGCACTTGTCACCCTTTAACACAATCTTAACTTTCTTATTCTGTTTGATACTTATTGTTGTCTTCCCCACTAGGAAAAAAGTTCCATGACGGCGAGATTTTTGTTTTGCTCACTGATCTCTCCAAGTTCCTTGGACAGAGCCTAGCACAAAGGAAATGCTGGAAAAATATTTATTAAATAAATGAAGATGCTAGAGAAAATGCTCTTCTACCAACATTTACAATTCAAAGATGTTCAGAAGCTTTCATGCATGTTGAATATTCACATTGCTATTTTTTAAATCAGGTGACCTGAATTTTCATGTATTTTAAAATTCCTTCCAGAGGTGAAGAATCTCAGTGTTACCAGTTCATTGAGGATTGAGGACATTTCTCCACTCAGTAATTTCCCCCTCCACTAGGACCATCACTATCTTTAAGGCAGAGCCAAGAGGCTTACAGTTCCAGGAGACAAAAAAGGTGGATCCTACCTGGACGATAGAAATATAAGGGTAAAAAAGAAAGGGGATATAACATGAGAGAAGATTCTGCTCTATAGGAAGGGAAAAGAGAAGGAAGAGGAAGAGAAGGAAGAGGGAGAAGAGAAGGAGGAGAAGGAGAAAAAGGGGTAAAAGAGGAAGAGGGGAAAAAAGGAGAAGAAGAAAGAAGAGGAGAAGGAAGAAAATAATTGAAGAAGAGAAGGAGGAGGAAGAAGAAGAGGGAGAAGAAGAAGGAGGAGGAGGAGGAAGAGGAGGAAGGGGAAGGAGGGGGAGGGGGAAGGAGGAAGGGGAAGGAGGAAGGAGGAAGGATGAGGGAGGGGAGGAGGAGAACTCTCTCTCCAGTAGAGCAAGAGAATCATTTGGAATGAATGTGAGCAGGTAAACAACACTATTTGGTTCTCCCAAGGATCCAGGACTGAATCTTTCGTGGTCCCCAAGGGATCCAGAATGGGAAATGTGGGAAGGTGGTGAGAATATAGAGATAACATAGCATTTGGGGCTAGCAGAGTTGAGCCCCTGAAAGACTGAATGTGCAAAGGGACAATAGCCAGATCTTAGATGACAGCAGGACTGACCCATGACCTCTTCAGCAACCAGCCGGGAAGCCAAACCACACCCTCTGCAGTTATCTGCCCTCAATGATCAGGACTTCGTCAATGGCTACCAGCTTCCTTTATTTTTGGCCCCTGCTTCCAACATAGTGCCAACCAGAGAAAGCCATATATGCTCCCAACTCAATCACATAGGATGCCCTGCTTCTAGTTAACCCACTTCCGACTTTCTCATGCCCCCAACCTGCAGTCAGGAAGGTTGCCTGAAGTCTTCCCTCTTTTTCATTTTAAAGCTTTCCTATTCCTGCCTTTGAGTCTCTGCCAAACACAAACACTGAACAAAAAAGTTTCTGTTAATTCTCATCCGGGTGGTCTTCATTTATTTCCACAGTTTTCCTAAAGGTCCTACTGAGACAGACTGCATTGCCCACCACCACAAACCCCAGCCTTTACCAAGCAAGGTGCCCACAGAGGCCTCTTGTGCCTTGCCACTAGTGGCTTGTCAAGTTTTCACCAAACATTTGCAAATCAGCCCTGGTTCTGAGCTCTGCTCTCTGGGTGTGGAATTCCACAGCTATTCATTCTCAGTTTGGTACCTGGGTTTTGTTATTGGTTCCTATTGGTTTGGCATCCTTGGTATAATCAAGCCATTTGATGGAAACCCATTTTGCTCTCTTTTGTTTCTGTTTTGTAATGTGCTATCTAAAAGTGTTTGTCATATTAAGGAGAACCACAGAATAGAAAACAGGCATAGGGCCCTATAAGCTGAGTCTGTGGTTCTCACCAAACCAGAGGCCATTTGGACAAATTTTGCCAAATTACCAATAAAACTAGGTGAGACTTTCCTTCCACCCATTTTTGTTTGTTTGTTTTTATTCTTTTTGTTCTGAGAGCTTGTCATTGATCCAAGGAGAATGTTCTCTTTGGTGAACGTTCTCTTTGGTTCCACCTGCCTGGAGGTGCTGATGGTCATGTGTATGTTCAGAGACAGCCAAACCATCAGGTTTGGGGGCCAAGACACAAAGTGCACAAGCATCACTTTTCACTCACAATTACCTGCTCCCAAGGGAGCATCTCAGTTTAAATCCATTTTTCTCTTCCTCCTCCTCCAGGGGAAACTCCTCCTTTCTACCTGAACTCTTCTTATAATCTCAATTCTTGCATATGTTGCTCTAAATGGCACATCTTCACCAGTGATGATCTGGAGCTTCAGTAGCCACTCTGGGAACATTTGGCTTGGATAAAATTGTTCATCTGAGAGGTGCCTTGGAAAAGAAAGGATCTAAAATTTATCAGATCTAATAGGCAGCATTTGCATTGGTATGCAGAGGACTCCAAATGAAATTCTGAGTGAAAAAATTCCTTCACTAAAAGATTCTTCAGCCAAAGCTAATGAGCAACCTGAAAATCTTAAGCAATGACAAACTGGACTCATTTCCTGAGTAAATTCTCCCTCTGTGTCCTGCAATTACCTCTTTATATCTAGCTCTCCTTCATCCCTCTTATCCTTCTGATCTCTCTCCTTCCACACTTCTGATAATTTCTCTCTCTTCTTTCCCTTGTCTGGGTCCCCTATCTTTTTCTACTGACTTTCCTAAGCCCCCCAAATTCTGGTTGCTTCTAAAAATCCATCCCTCCCATAATAAATATAGTTAAAATGTCTATGCTACCCAGAGCAATCTACACTTTCAATGCCATCCTGATCAAAATACCAATGACATTTTTCAAAGAACTGGAACAAACAGCCCTTAAATTTGTGGAACCAGAAAAGGCCCTGAATCACCAAAGAATTGTTGAAAAGGAAAAACAAAGCTGGGGGCATCACGTTGCTGGACTTCAAGCTATACTACAAAGCTGTGATCACAAAGACAGCATGGTACTGGCACAAAAACAGACACATAGACCAATGGAACAGAATAGAGAACACAGAAATGGACCCTCGGCTCTTTGGGCAACTGATCTTTGATAAAGCAGGAAAAAGCATCCAGTGGAAAAAAAGACAGTTTCTTCAATAAATGGTGCTGGGAAAATTGGACAGCTACATGCAAAAGAATGAAACTTGACCACTCTCACACCATACACAAAGATAAACTCCAAATGGATGAAAGACCTCCATGTGAGACAGGAATCCATCAAAATCCTAGAGGAGAACATAGGCTGCAACCTCTTTGACATCGGCCACAGCAACTTTTTTCATGACACATCTCCAAAGGCAAGAGAAACAAAAGAAAAAATGAACTTGTGGGACTTCATCAAGATAAAAAGTTTCTAACATAATATAATTAAAAAACATTTAAAAAAAAAGATAAAAAGCTTCTGCACAGCCAAGAAAACAGTCAAAAAAACTAAGAGGCAGCCCGCGGAATGGGAGAAGATATTTGCAAATGACAACTACAGATAAAGGACTGGTATCCAAGATCTACAAAGAACTTCTCAAACTCAATACACGAGAAACAAATAAACAAATCATAAAATGGGCAGAAGATATGAACAGACACTTTTCCAATGAAGACATACAAATGGCTAACAGACACATGAAAAAATGTTCAAAATCATTAGCCATCAGGGAAATTCAAATCAAAACCACACTGAGATACCACCTTACGCCAGTTAGAATGGCAAAGATAGACAAGGCAAGAAACAACAATTGTTGGAGAGGATGTGGAGAAAGGGGATCCCTCCTACATTGTTGGTGGGAATGCAAGTTGGTACAGCCACTCTGGAAAACAGTGTGAAGGTCCCTTAAAAAGTGAAAAATTGAGCTACCCTATGATCCAGCAATTGCACTACTGGGTATTTACCCCAAAGATACAGANCAAAGAACTTCTCAAACTCAATACACGAGAAACAAATAAACAAATCATAAAATGGGCAGAAGATATGAACAGACACTTTTCCAATGAAGACATACAAATGGCTAACAGACACATGAAAAAATGTTCAAAATCATTAGCCATCAGGGAAATTCAAATCAAAACCACACTGAGATACCACCTTACGCCAGTTAGAATGGCAAAGATAGACAAGGCAAGAAACAACAATTGTTGGAGAGGATGTGGAGAAAGGGGATCCCTCCTACATTGTTGGTGGGAATGCAAGTTGGTACAGCCACTCTGGAAAACAGTGTGGAGGTCCCTTAAAAAGTTAAAAATTGAACTACCCTATGACCCAGCCATTGCACTACTGGGTGTTTACCCCAAAGATACAGACGTAGTAAAGAGAAGGGCCATATGCACCCCAATGTTCATAGCTGCATTGTCCACAATAGCCAAATCATGGAAGGAGCCGAGATGTCCTTCAGCAGATGACTGGATTAAGAAGTTGAGGTCCATATATACAATGGAATATTACTCAGCCATCAGAAAGAACAATTACCCAACATTTGCAGCAACATGGACGGCACTGGAGGAGATAATGCTAAGTGAAATAAGTCAAGCAGAGAAAGACAATTATCATATGATTTCTCTCATCTATGGAACATAAGAACTAGGATGATCGGTAGGGGAAGAAAGGGATAAAGAAAAGGGGGGTAATCAGAAGGGGGAATGAAACATNAGGTAAACAGAAGAGGGAATGAACTGTGAGAGACTGTGGACTCTGGGAAACAAACGGAGAGCTTCAGAGCAAAGGGGGTGGGGGATTGGGATAGGCCAGTGATGGGTATTAAGGAGGGCACATATTACATGGTGCACTGGGTGTTATATGCAACTAATGAAGCATCGAACTTTACATCGGAATCTGGGGATGTACTGTATGGTGATTAACANAAACTAGGGATGTACTGTATGGTGACTAATATAAAAAAATAAAAATTATTTTTAAAAAAATCCCTCCCTCCCATGAGTCAGGTATGCCTCGGATCTGAGCTGAATTCACAGTTATAATTCAGAATTTCCCTAACCCAGAGAAGGCCAGCTGCTATTCATAGAATTTAGCCTTCTTTTAGGTGCATGCATCCCAGGGTTACCTGAAATATATCAACTCATACACATGTTGGTCAAAACCTCAGATGCTGAATCCTGGATGGCAAAAACTGATTGCACGAACACAGAAAGGGATCACCAGATCCCTCTTTTATAATAAACCTGTGTGTCAAAAAGGGTCCCAAAGTTAGGGCAAAGTCTACTAAAAGCCATTCCCAAAACATTTCCAACAAAACTTTATTAGACCATAATTCAGTAATGCACCCAGAGAAAAGATGATACTATAGGAGATTATGGCCATACGGTCCACTCCCTCAGGGACACAACAGTTATCCCCCTAAAATCTGATAACTGCAAGACTCACACATTTAGGGATTTCACCTCTGATATTCTGCCCAGCTTCTTGCAGAGTTGGCAAAATATTGCAAGGGACTCATGTACTCAACCCCGTCATCAACAGGTTAAGGCTGTTGGTTAAGATGTTGTGGGAACAACATCTTCCTGAACAGCCTCAGCCGCCTGACGTTCTTAAAACAGAAAATTTCATCTATTAGAAGACACATCAGAGAAAAAACTACTCTTGAACTTCACTGGAATGGACCTTATCACATACTTTTAGCAACAAATGCAGTAGTGAAATTCCAGGGAGTCAATCTTTGGTTCATGTTTCACAATTAAAGAAACAATTCAGAATTCCACATAGTTGGCAGGCTACTCCAATAAGAGACCTCAAATTTCAAGTTCTTAGAGATTCACTAGTAACAGCTGACTTTTGGAAGTAAGTAGCTGACCCAGGGTCTATGGAATATGCAAATGACTAAGATAGTGAATAGTCACTGCCTGAGACATGGGACTAGACTCCTGGCTAATTCCTGTTTTGTTATTCATCTGCTTGCTCATAACCATTCTTCTCATTCTCTACAGACCCTTGGTTATTATCCACCAATGATGGCCCTTTTCCTCTTTATTATAATTGTTAGGTCAGAACATACTTATTCTAATGCCATTCTTAGATTATCCCAAACAGTAACCACTGCCCTGAGTCTTACCAATTGCTATATATGCCATCCATCAACAGATCATCATGATAAAAACCTCTAGAGAATTTCAGTCTTAGTAAGCAAAATCATAAGGAGTGGCAGCTGATGGCATTTGCATCCAAATAAACAAATGGTCTTAAGTAAATCAACACACGAATATGGTAGTGTCCTTCTGTCACAGAAAAAGAACCAATTATTACAAGACATTTGAATTCAACAACTTTCGTGGGGAAGATGGGCCAATTACTTGCCACCTGGAAGAGGTTACTAAAGATCAAACTGTGACTGGGCTAATCTAAGACCTTCCTTCTGATCTTCCACAGTAAGCGACTCCTTTTCTCCTGCGTCTCCATATGCCCCCTACTGGATACTGCTTCTTTTGCAGCCAGAATGCCTAGTCTTGTTTGCCTCAGATTTACCCTTCATACACTTGACCAATAGTATGCCAAGACTTATCTGTATACAGAGACCCCAATTCTAGATATCACAAACTTGGCAAATTCCATCTGAATATAAGTTCCCAAATGAGCCCACCCTTGATTATCCAGGCACTCCAACTGAGAAATTACTAACCAGTTGTTTATGTGAACAATCAGAGCAGTGTTGCCAGTGGGAAAATCTTATAAGCAGAAAGTATTATAAAAAAACTTACCATTAACTTTGGCGGAAGTTATTAACAATACCACCTTCACCCTAGATGATGTGCAGACCAATCTCTACCTGGCACAGGTAATGATGGACAATTGTATTGCTTTAGATTTTTTTCTGGCTAGTCATGGTTGTTTCTGTACCATTGCTAATACTTCTTGCTGTACTTAGATTAATGAAATAGACAAAGTAGAACAGGCAATACATTGCCTTCAGGAAAAAGCTACTTGGCTTTTTAAGGTCAATCTTCATGGCCCACGGAATTTGTTTACTTGGCCTGAGTTGGGCAACTGGCGTTTCTGGTTCTTGTAAGTGTCTTCTTGGGACTCTTAATTATTCTTGTTTTTGTCAGTGGTCATGATGTTGGTCTCCAGCATTCTATCCAGCATTGTAAATCCTACTGCACAGCTGCTCTCTTGACACATAATCACCATGACAACACAACAACAAAAAGCTCAAAATGATCTTGCAATACAGTTGACCATGGAGATGATGGAACCATCCCCACAGGGAAGACCCGGATCTGTAGCCTTCCCTGAATTGGTCAACCTGCCACTCACAAGAGTGAGAGAATGACCAAAAGGGAGACTGGGGGACTGAATATACAAAGAAAAATGGCTAGCCCATATATGACAATAGAATGCTGACTCACCACCTCTACAGGAAGTGAAACACAACCTCTGTAGCAATTGGCCCAGAACAATTAGCACTTTGTTAATAATGGCCAACTTTTTAATTTTTTTTGCCCCAGCTTCCAAGTAAGGATCAAATGGAGAAAGCCAATATGCTTGCCAAACCAATTGCATAAGATGCCACACTTCTAGTTAGACTGATCCAGATTTACTATGCCAACAACCTCCAATCAGATCATCCCTAACACCTTCCTTTTTTCTTTTGTTTTAATTCTTTCCTTCTTTCCTCCCTGCTTTTGACTCTACCAAACACAAGTGATGGTGGCTTTCTTATTTGCATGGTATTCATTTATTTCTACAGCTCATTAGGAACCCTGGAAGGAGACAGCCCCACATGGCTCCCATCTGGCAACACAGAGCAGCTGCTGCCAAATAGGAGTGGAACCATGTCACATTTAAGGTGAGAAAGAATAGGAGATGGAGCCCTGAGAGTCCCTCAGCTATTACACAGCATAGAAGAAATCCACAAATGCCTCCGTACTGCCTGTGAAAGAATGTGGAAGGTACTGATTGTTGACGGCCAGCAAGCCTGCAGGGGTCACTCTTGGGAGTGGATAGGCAGTACCCCCATATAATTCCCACACAGGGGATATGAGGTGGTTTGTCTAGGCCAGGGGTCTGATGTGGGATTTGGCTGAAATTCAGAGGTTCTGTCAAGACATTAAGAGACAAAGTGGGGTCAGGTCATCAAAGGAAAGACTCCAGATCCTCACCATGCCAAGAACACTACATCAGTTAGGTCTTGCTGTGTAACAAACCACCTCGAAACTTAGCAACTTAAAACAATAAGCACTTACTAGGTCATCATTCTATGGGTTGGCTAGGTGGGTCTTTGGGACTGGGCTGGCTCAGCTGATCTTGCTGGGCTCATTCAGGAAGCAGATTAGCTGTTGCTGGATAATTTAGAATGGCTTACTCACGAATGAAATGGATTTTAAGTCAAAGGTCATCTAACAGCTTATCTTACTGATTTTCTATGGGTTTCCTTCACTATTCTTGTTCCCCGTCCACCATTTTGAAAACAAGACATTGTTGCAATTCCAAGGCATTCACAAAAATGTTTTGGAATATTTATCAGTTGCTTATGTTAACAAGCACAGTAATGCTCCTAGTAATTTACCTGGTAGTCTCTTCCTAGCAGGAATGTTCAACTTCTTTCCATTTATGACCTTACAACTCAACCTAATATATATTCTACAGTATTTTTGAAGATGAGCATGTGCAGGAGGCAAATTCAGGAAAGGGCTTTCTGCACTGACTTTTGAGTTATGTAAAGGTACCTCATTACTTTGCCATATGAAAAAATGAGAATGTAGCTTCATTCCCATGCTATGACCATCTTGTCTTTTGAGTCAAGGCATTGACGATAAGTATATGAGCTACCATGTACTTATCCGGTAACTCTGTGTATCATATAGGAAGTTCTGCAATTCAACAGTCCAAGAACAATTAAAATTACTAGAAGGAAACACTGCTTCATTAACAATAAACCTCCCAAAGTTTACTACACATGGGGAGAGAGCTCATGGTGGACTGGGTGAAGTTTTAGACACTGTTCCTTTTCCATCACCAAGATTTATTTTCCCTAGGAGCTCATGACTACTTCCAGCACATTGACCTCAATAGATTGCTACTCTTCTTCTAATAAACATATCGAAACAGGGATATAAATCCTTTTCTCATGTCTCCAGAGGACACTGAAGATAAGGTTTAGATATTTTTTAAAAATCAGTAAAGCCTAGGGGAAAATGGAAATAATATCAGGAGTACCATTATTTGAGAGTAGTGTTTCTCCAATTTTGTTCCACAGAACATTAATTTGGGGAGCTAATAGAAGATGCTCCATGAAAAGATGTTTGTGGTTGAACAAAAATGGGGAATGGTACACACTATACCTATCCCATAGATACTAAAATGTACATGAGCTTAATATAGGCTCTAAGAAGTCCTGCAACAGACCTCTAACTTTTCCTAATGTATTGATTCCCAAGCTTATGAAAGTACAGAATATGTCGTGTCAGCACACAACCAATATCCTATGGGCAGTACGCCCTGAGATATCAGTTTGGTTACTTGAACTGTATCCTAACCCCTAAAAGGGGAACCCCGGTTAAAGCAAAGGTTGTGCTGGAGTGTCTTCTTTCTCACATCTCCCTTCAGCTTCTGTATGGTAGATGCTGTCCTGAAGACTCAAGGTGAATTCCTCCATGAATAGACAAGGTGAATTCCTCCCAGAGAAGAACGTCAAGACCTTCTTGTGGCTACTTCAGCTCTGCTTTCACAGTTCTACTTTCTTCTCTAAGACATCTTTCCTTTTCAGATGAGTGATACCTGGAATGGCCTGTCTCACAAGACAGGAGAGAACTGTAGAAGAGCTGTCAAGACCAAGAATCCAGGAGTCTAACTCCACCACATCCTAACTTAAAATCTCCATGCTTCAATTGTCTCATGTGTAAAATGATAACAGCAGTAACTACCTCACAGGATATTGTGAGTAGCCCATGAGTGAAAGCTTAAAAAATACTTAGAACAGGATCTGACATAGAGTGTGTACTCCGTAGATGTCAGAATTATTTAATTTAGCCTAGACCCGGCAGCCCTGAAAATAATATCCTCATCAGAATACAATACAGATTTCAAAATTCATACAAGAGGGACATGTCTTGAGGAGCTAGGGAATCAGGTTTTCTGGTTGCAAATTTTTATCAGCATGACTATCAATAGGTTAATTGATGCACTTTACATTTTTATTTTTATATTTTATAATTATAAAAGTAATACATTCTAACACTGGGAGCCTATAAAACATAAAGAAACATTAAAGGGAGAAATTCACTCAAATGATCTGTCTTTGGAGACCCCACTGGTAATTTTTTGTTATATCTACAATACATATATTATGAAAATGATGATATAATACAGTGCTAGATATATTTTTCACTTGGCAAAATGTTGTGTACACTCACCCTGTCACTATTCAACAGCTGCAGATTATTCCATCCTATGGATGCATTATAATTCATTTCTTGGTTCCTGAGTGTTTTACTCACCAGGATGATTTGGTGAATTACCCATCATAAAACCAGTGTTTCAACAGAAAAGGCCACACACTCTTCATCTCCTAGAGGATTATTAAGCCCTGTCAATTCTTCCCACTGGCCTTCTCACTCCATGTCCACTTCTTAGTCTTCATTATTTTTGAGGGTAAATAAATTCAAGTTAAGCACATCAACAGTCAGCCAGAGAACATCAAAAGGCTAGAAGACAAAGCTTATTAAGTAAGATTAAAGGAAATAGTATTCTTTTGTCCATTATCTGTCAATTCTCTATACTTATTATTCAAGCATTAACATCTCTTTCTTCATTTTTTCATTATAATTCTACTTTCCATAAAAACAGGAGTATTTGCTATAATGTGTGTCATTCCATAATACGTGACAGCATAAAATCGGCCAACACCTTCTTTCATTTTCAGGAGAAAAGAGCTCTGGTATGCTTCAAGGATAAAATATGGTAGAAAATAAGTTACCCAGAAATCCCAGCACTTAAGCATCCAAAATACAAAATTTGTTTTGAATTGACTTTTTTCCCTAGTGATCTCCCATGTTTCAAATCATGCAAGTAGAAAAACTAATGAATGAATTGCTCTGCTGTTTGTGGTGATGACAGAATCTACAGAGCCATGACCAACCAACCAGTTGGGAACATCAGAGCAGATGAATTCTCACATTAGAGGCAATGAGCTACAGGGCATCCTGTGCATTGGACAGCTCTTATTATTGCCTTTTGAGGATCATCACTCTCCCAAAGTCTATCCCATCACCCTAGTTTCTTAGAAGGACCCAAGTATGGCCACCAAACATCCAACTCCCTGGCCACAGTGCTAGGTTACTTGAGCTAGGTCAATGGTATTCCATTCAGGGACTTACATCAACTATTGAGATAGAGGGACTATTAATAAACCTAGACTTGACATGAATAGAATAAATGCGAGAGCTGCTTGCAGTCATCTTTCTGAGAACAAAGGTGCATAAGAAATCACTCTAAATTATTTGGTTCATGATTTTTGAGGGCTGCCAATATGGCCTGGCCTCAGCTGAGTTAATTTACTGGTCTTGGCTGGACTCACTCATGTATCTGTGAGCATCCTGTAGATTAACCAGGCCCAGCTGGTCTAGAATGGTTTCACCTGGGATGACTTACCTCCACTCCATGTAGTCTCTAATTATTCAGATGATCAGCCCAGGCTTACTCACATGGCATGGGCATGGCTCCAAGAAAGTGAGCAGAAGCATGCAAGACCTCTTGAGCAAAAGGCTCCAAACTGGGATGGCCTCAATTTTCCTGCACTCTGTTAATAAAAATAAACCTTGAGTCCAGTCCAGATTTAAAGCAGTGGTGAAATGGGCTCCATCTCCATAAGGAAGAACTGTAAAGTCATAGTGCATGGTGGTCTAGATAGAGGGAAGAAAGTAACTATGCCCATTTTTGTAGGTAATCTTCCACAGCCCATCTTCTGTCCACAATTATTCACATTTCTTCTACATGCAAAATACACTTACCTCCTCCCAAGACCTCTTTCCATCTGTATTGGAGTCCATGATTTTAGGAACTACATCCTTCCACATGGAGGCCTGTGAACTAAAAAAAATGAGTTACATGCCCTCGGCACAACCAACATACAAATGGGAGGCATGGACAGGATGAGCATGATAGACTTTTCCATTCGGAATACTCTGTTAAAAACAACTCATGCAGTGAAAATCTTGTAAATTTCATGGGCCAAAGGACCTGGCCACTCTTGGGGAAGGTCATCAAGAGGATGTAATTGCAAGTTGATCCACGAACTACAAGTGGGCAATTGGAGGCTCCTCACCCCCTCCCCTGTCCTTGGAATGTACCTTCTGCCCACCTTGCCCACAACTGGTGCCATTTTCAAGGACACAGACTTGAAATAGGGAGGTTGTGTTGAGACCCTCTGGAAGATCTTTATACATGACTGAACCTCATACACACCTCTATATAAACTTTCAAGATTCTGGCAGTGGGTATGGGTCTATTAGTCTCATGGCCACCCAAGACAAGGCTGGTAAGTAAGTTCCTTCGCTTATTAAACCTGCCACCTGCCAATATGGAGTGGCCTGTCCCTTTCTTCAATTCTTCAGTCTCTGCCTGGCCTCTGTGCATGGGGGGTTTGTGAACCAGCAATCCCAGAGCAAGAGATGCTGCAGATGTGCAGACTGAAGAGGGATCCCAACAAGAGGCTATGCAAAGCAGTGAGGCATTTTAAAGTAGTGATTTTCTTCTTTGGTTTCTGCAGATGCTGACACAACAAATTCTAATTCTAAGTGGCTTGGCCATATTCCTATCTACAGCTCAAGCAGGATTTTCTGGTAAATAAAACATTCATGCATTTTTTATTAGTGCATGAGTCTTTTTTTATGAAGTTGTCATTGCCATTTTAAAGTGCCTCCTAAATCCTGATATTCATGCAAGATTTTGATGAGTGAAGGATTTAAATTTTGTCTTATCATTAAACATTTAGGGTTTTCTGTAACATATTACCTTTTTTTTTCTGTTTTCTATGAAGTCTAGATGATTTTGGTTAATGTAAGCTGATAGCTACTTAATGTATTCTTCAATTGAGTCCTAAGATATATTTTTATTAATGTTCCAAAGCATAGGTAGGTTTTTAACATTTTTAAAACATTTTGTTGAAAGATAATGTACATACAGGAAAGTACACATACCATATGTGTATAGCTTGATGAATTTTCCCATTGAGCACACTTGTGTCATCAGCAAGCAGATAAGAAACAGAATATTACCAGACCCCAGAAGCTTTCCTATGAATGCTTTCAGCCACCACTCCTCTAAGATAGGGTTTCTCAACCCCAGCAGCATTGATGTTTTGGGCTGAACAATTCTTTGCCGGGGGGCTCCCTGTATATTTTAGGGTGTTGGGCAGCATCCTTGGCCTCTGCCCATTACCTGCAGTAGCAACGCTCATCCCTGGTGTGATAACCCAAAATATGTCTCCAGACTTGCCAAATATGCCCTGAGGTCCAAATCATGCCTGGTAGAGAAACCCTGCCTCGAAGATGACCACTATCATGACTTCTAATAGCATAGATTAATTTAGCCTGTTTTGTACTTTATGTAAATGAACTCACACACTATATTCTTTTGTACTTTGCTTCATTCTCTGAATATTATATCTGTGACATTTTTCTGTGTAGCTGTAAACTGTTTATTTTGTTGCTGAATAGCACTCCAATGTGTGAATACACCACAATTTATTTATCCATTCAACTGTTTTTTAAGATTTTATTTATTTATTTATTTGAGAGAGGGAGAGAGAGAGAGAGAGTGCGCGGGGAGGGGGGCAGGAGAGGCAGAGGGAGAGAATCTCAAGCAGACTCCACTCTCAGTGCGGACCATGACCCAAGCAGTCGCTTAAGGCCACAAAGGGGCTCCTATCCATTCAACTAGTGAAGAACACTTTGGTAATCACCTCTTTTTGACTAATACAGTTTTAAAACTCATTATCATACCTCACATCCCAAATTACGTACCATACCTTATCTCTTAAAGAAAGTTTTTTTAGTTAAGGCATCTGAATTTTGGAAATTTTGTTAATCTGGAAAAAATCACGTGCTAGGCATTATAAATAAAATATTTTTTTGGTAATTCCATAAGAAATCCACGATGCGAATCACTGATCCTGAAGGTGAGGTTGGGAGGGGGAAGAAAAGGAGTCCAATTTCAGTGCAGCCAAAATCACTGAACACCTGTGACTGCCGGGCATTGTTGGTAGCTCTGGAAATGTGAAGATGAATTAGACAAGTTCTGTGCCTTTGAGACTTTTGCCATCCATTGCTCCTAGTGCTTGCCGATTTTTCTCTCCTGGGGCTGATATGATCTAATGGTTCCTTCCGTGTGGAAGGTTGCCTCTGATGACAAGACCTGGGCAGTGCCAGGACGGGGGGTGGGGGGTGGGGGGGCGTGGGATGGGCAGTGGAGCTGCACCTGCTTTTGGTCTTTTTCAAGAAAGATAGATGTGGGGGTCCTAGAGTTGTGGGTCCACCCACCACCAGGGTAAGGAAACAGGGAAGGGTTTAAAGCAGAAAGCTTAGTTAAGAATAGGCAGGGTGCAAGCTGCAGGGGGGAAAATACTCCCCAGAGACCTCGAACCGCAGGAGAGACTGCATAGGACAGGGCAGGGGAGGTGGCTTGCACAGCCCCCTGAGGAAATCCAGCTGACAGAAAGGACAGAAATGCTTGCTGATGCTCCGCGAGTCACTTCATAACTGAATCTGAAAAGTTCATTTACATTCACAACATACATCCCACTAGACAAAGGAGAATATGAACCTAGGGAGGGAATGGCTCTTCGGGGCTTCTGTGTTTTAAAGATAGGCTAATTTGATCTTTAATAGGCATCAACCAAGTTGAGCAGCTGCCCTTTCGCAAGAAGACTTTCATCACCGGTATTTCATAAAGCCTCTTGGTCTCTTATCGTTGCTACTCAAATATATCATTAATTCTCTACAACTTCAGGACAATGAAACAAGGGCCAGTGTGACTGGTATCATCCTCCCTACTTATTCATCATTCTCAGCCTTCTGAGATTTTCACTTCTCTTCCTCAATTTACGTTTGTTAATTACTGTTACAGACTCGTTAAACTCAGTACTGTTTAATTTTTTTTTAAAGACTTTATTTATTTATATGACAGAGATAGAGACAGCCAACGAGAGAGGGAACACAAGCAGGGGGAGTGGGAGAAGAGGCAGGCTCATTGCGGAGGAGCCTGATGTGGGGCTCGATCCCATAACGCCAGAATCACGCCCTGAGCCGAAGGCAGACGCTTAACCGCTGTGCCACCCAGGCGCCCCACAGTACTGTTTAATTAAATTGATCAAATGTTTATGTTGTGAGTTCATTTTGAATTAACCTTTCAATTAAGTTTGCATTATAATTATCCAATTATAAATATTTAAGTAATCAAAGAATTTCAATCCAACATAAGAATGTTTCTAAATTTGCTCTTAAGCAAATCAATAGGAAATAAAATATTTTAATTTCTATAACCATGTGCATATTTGTTATTTAAAATACTGTTGCATTAAACCCAGACCTATTTCCAAGAAAATGTTAGATGATATTTGTAAAAATATTCCAACTATTTCATTGGGCAATCCTTTAATAAGCACTTTGCCTAATTTATTAAAGTAGCAACAGGCAAAGCAAAACAAACCCAAACTCAAACTTTTCAATGGTCCTGTTGTTATGCATGCAGTCTCCAGAACATGCCACCCTCCACAATACCAACCCCTCTCCCCTTCTGCCAATTAACCAATTAGAGAACAATGAGCCATTGAGCCACTGAATTGCAGAGCCTTAATATTTAAAAGCCAGCCTTTTATGCTTGTTTTATGTCCCTCAGGAAAATCCCAAAAGAACACATTTTTCACCATATTTATCCATCACATGCTAAAATAACTCAGAACAAATGTGCAAGACTTTCCATTGAACTACTTGTGCCTTCCAGTTAATCTGTCTCATAACCCTTCACTGCAAAGGATTTGTAATGGGTTATCACATGATAGCAGAAGTGTTTTTCTCTTCAAAATTCTTGCTTACCTATTTGTGAATCCCAATATTATAAATTGTTGTTTAAATAAATATGCTTATTGTTTAAAGGAAACTGCATCTGTTTGTAAAGCAAAATGTGTATATGTGTTAAGATATTACCTATACACATAGATGTATCTGTGTGTGTGGGTACACTCACACACAAGCATACATATGTATCTAGATAGATGAAAATATACATGCAGATACTCACACAGTGTATGTAACATATATATACATATGTATGTATATACATCCAATACAAAGTAATGGTTTAGAGCATAGACACTGCAACCAGTCCACTTAGACTTAAATTCCAGATCCATATGGTAACAAAGACAAGTTACTTCACCTTTGAGTGCCTCGGACCCCTCCTCCTAAAACAAGAATAATATTTGTATCTATTTCATCGGGGTTGTTAAAAGGGCTAAATGAGTGAATATACACGTAGCTGTACATAGATCTTAGCATGGCATCCAGCCCATGGTAAACGCCATGTAAATATCTGCCTGTAATTAATCTGTATGTATTTGTGTATATAATGCAGGTGTAAACGATTAGCCTCTCCTGTGTCTGTTTCACACATTTTTGTACACTAGGTTTTTCTTCGTGTGAGATACGTATATACATTTAAAGATGACTGAAAAATTAACTCTGCTTCTGTAAATTCTTCTTCCTACCAACTCTACTTCTCCAGGCTAAATAAACCTAATTTTTGACTTTTGTCTCGTACATTTTATATTCCAAATCCTCAAATCTTTCCATCCACTTTATTTATTTATTTTTTTATTTAGTTAGTTAGTCACCACACAGTATTTCATTAGTTTTTGATGTAGTGTTTCATGATTCATTACTTGCATATAACACCCAGCGCTTTATTTTTTAATTAATTAATTTATTTAAAGATTTTATTTATTTGAGAGAGAGACAGAGAGAGAGGCATGAGCAGGAGGAGCAGCAGGCGGAGGGAGAGGGAGAAGCAAGCTCCCCGCTGAGCAGGGAGCCAGATGCAGGGCTCGATCCCAGGACCCTAAGATTATGATCTGAGCTGAAGGCATATGCTTAACCAACTGAGCCACCCAGACACCCCTTTTTTTTAATCTTCCTAAGTTTTCCACATCTCCAGGACTGTCAAACCCTCAAGTGTTGCCAGTGTTCTAACTGGGACGTGAGCATGCAGCTGTGAAGCCTTCTGCAGGGCTGCGAGTTCTTCAAGGAGGCTGAGGCCAGCTGCAGTTCCTGGGTCTCACCCTGAGAGCCTCGTACTTGGCTCTGCCTGGAATGTGCCTCCTTTCAGCGTTATTCTGGCACCAGCACCCAACGAATATAGACCAGACGTTGATCCCCGGCTGCACATTAAAATCACCAGGGAGCTTTTAAGAAGTGCCAATGCCTAGGTTCACCCAAAGCAATTAAATCGGAATCTCTAGGGGTGTGGCTATACACTGCTATTTCTTAAAAGCTCCTGTCTGGGTCTAAAATGCAGTCAGGGCTCACAGCTGGAGTCCTATAGAGAGGACATCGCCATCCAACAGATGTCCATATCTTTGCTCTGCTGCAGGCAAGGTGCTAACAGGGTGCATTCCTCACTGCCTGTGGGAGGCAACATCTTCTCAGCTCCTCAAAGAAGGTCAGCGGACAGCCTCCTGAGGCCATGCTCCCTGCCTTGTCACCTAATGCCTCCAGAAAACAAATATCCGCACAACGAGGCTGGAAACCGGGTTTTAGAGCAACTGTTCTCAAATTTTTCTCCTATTGCCACACATATGATGGACAGTATTCATGTACATGACACTGTCCTGCTGGAATAGGCTAGGGCCAATTCCCAGCTGTAATCCTACCTAAGGAATCATTTTAAAATGCAAGTTAGTGACAGAGACATAATTAGGGGGACCATTTAGGTTGTCATTAAACAAAGTCAATAATTTGCAAACTTAGGTAAGTCAGATACAGTTCACTTACACAACACATATTTACTGAGTATCTACTCTCTATCCACTGGTCTAGGGGCTCAGCATGAAATAGAAACAACAAATTTCTTGCTATCCGTGGAAGTTACATTTTAGGGTAGTTACATTTTAGTGAGAAGACAGTAAACAAATAGATGAAGAATGAATATGTGTTTCTGTGCTGTGGGGGGTGGGGACTATGGGTAAATGTCATGAAGAAAAGAAAAGGTAAGGGAGTGCCTTACTGGGGTAAGTAATTAGGAAAGACCCTTGGAGGAGGTGAGAACTGAGTAGAGATCTGAAGGCAATGAGAAGGCCAGCCTCCTCTGTGTCTGGGGGAGGAGTGGTGTGAGCAATTGTAGAAGCTCCGGGAAGGGAGACTGCTGTGTAGTTGCAAGAACTTCAAGTGAGCCAGAGTGGCTGGAATGAGAAAGGCATGGGGCGAGAGGTGGGGGTAATGTCAGTGGTTGCAAGGAGTTTAGAGTCTTTGGGTGTCTCTGGATTTAATTTTTAGTGCATTGGGAAGCCACCAGAAGGTCTGAGCTAAGGGATGCTCAGACTTACCCTGTAAAAGGATTGCTTAAGCTACCATACTGAGTACTACCGTAGTAGAGGGATGGAGCTGGAAGCAGGAGACCTGGCAGGTGGTTACAATCACAACACAAGGGAGCTGTTGGTCAGAGCTATGGCAGAGGAGGTGGGGAGACATGGCGATGTTTTGGATATGGTTAGAAGCAGAGTTACCAGGATTTGGTGATGGAGTACGAGTGGGGTGGACAGAAAGAAAGGACTATGGGATGCAGATGCCATTTATTGAGACAGAGGACACTGAGAAAGAGGGTGTTAAGGTGCAAATCAAGAGTTTGATTGAAATATGTTAAGTTAGAGATGCATGTCAAGTGAAGAGACTGAACAGAGAGTTGACTATTTGAGCTACAGTAAAAGGGAGAGGTTGGGACTTATGCTCTCAATTTGATAGTCATCATTATAAGATCATAGATTTATCTGTTTATGTTTTTTGTCTCTTGCTTCCCCAAGAACGTGCATTTCATGACGGCAGAAAATCCATCTGTTTTGTTTTTCACTATATCCCCAGCTCCTAGAACACGGATTGGCACATAACAAGTGCCCAATAAATACTACTGAATGGATAAAAATTAAATACCAGTTCAGGGCAGTATAACTTAAATGAAAAATAGCAGCATAGAGTAAGTGCTAAAGGATGATATGGTGAGTTGAGACTGGGGAGTGATCAGTGTGGGCTGAAATGGTCAAGAAAAGTCTTGGAGAAGATTGACCTTAATCAGGTTTTAAAGAATGGGTAGGTATATGTAAGAGGAGTCAGGAAGAGGTGTCACGTTTGGGGGAAAATGAGGACTTTGGTTTAGGTTATGTTGAATTAGAATAACGGGAACATTTGAATTCAGTAGAAAGACGTTTACTTTAGTTCTTTAAATTGTTTGAGCTCTGGACTTGTAAAGGACGGATACCAGCATTCTTCCTTTCTGAAAATAGAACCCACAAAGCCGCATCAGGATATTGAACCGTAAATGTGATAACAGAATATTAAGTAGGAAGTTTTGACTGAGACACCAAAAAAGCAGTTGAAAAGAGTTTCTAAAGCAGCACTTCTCAAAATTTAATGTGCACACAAATCTCCTGGAAATCTTGCTAAAATGCAGATTTTGATTTTGTAGATCTGGGACGGGGGCCTGAGCTTGTCTGTTTCTAATCAGCTCCCAGCCGATGCTGCAGGGTCCTTGGACTACATTCAAGTAACGAGGTGTTAAACCAAAATGAAAAATTTCAAAGGAAATAAGTAAAAACCAGTTACATGACTCTTAAACTCCTCAATAAAATTGGGAGTATAAAAGGATTCTGTTTCTGGGCATCAAAGGGAGCTTATTTTGGATTGGACTGATTTGTGGAGAGCTATTAATGGGCTGTGAGCAAGGATATAAGGTGGAGGGTGCATCCCCTTAATCTCAGATCGAGAGAGGGGATGCCAGTGAAACTCTTGACAGCACAGTACCTATCACCTACAGTTGGTGTGACAAAGGGGCCTGCGGGCTGACCAAGAAGGCAAAGGGTGAGACATAGGCTGCTCCTGACAGGTTAAGGTGGCTGCTTAGTGATGAGGCTGTTCACATGATTTGCCAGGGCAAAGCAAATGTAGGTCAGAAACAAGGCTAGTAGGCAGAAGGAGGGGTAGAAGGGAAAGATTGCAGAAGGACCTAAGTAGGAAGGTCCTGAAAACTTAACTTTAAATCGTTTGGAATCTAGATTATTATACACAGCCAGAATTTAAATTTCTGAGTGGAGATTCTGTTTTATTTCTAAATGTTTGTAGGATCTTTTATGATTGTTGAGAGATCAGAAAACAATTTACTGAGTGAGATTTCATCCAGAGATGGAGCAATTTTACTTTGCTCTCGCACTGAGCAAACTTTAAAGAGGCAGTGGGAAACAAAGTAAAATTGATTTATGGTTATGCCCGTGAGTTCTGCCCATTCAATGTTTTGGTGATAAGTGGATTCAAGGCAGAGAAGGAATCAGCCTTGGATCTGCATATCACCTACAATTGCAACAGTTTTAATAATGTTGTCATTGAGTTCCTTTACTGACACCGCCAACCATAACAAGAGTGTTTTCTAAGTGCTGATCCTCTCAGAGATCTTCGACAACCCATTGCTGTTTATACCACTCCTGTAGGTCAACCCCACTGAGTCTGCTCATACTGGGAAGACTTTAAAACACTCCCATTAGTAGAAGACTCTTGCTAATTCCCCTTCTCACTGGGCAGATGGGGGGGGGTGGTGGTGGAAGAGCAGTCACTCCTCGGTCTCCTAGCAGCTGCAACAGTAATACATTTTCATAGCCTGGGCACATCAGAGTTAGGACAACGGTGGCTTGGAGCAATTGTGTGTGTCTGGTATTGTCATCTATGCCCAAGGAGGCTGCGAACATGGAGAGCTAATGAAACATAAGTGGTTCTTGGCCCAACAAATACTTACACCTCTGACACAAGCAGAGATGATTTTGTCAGGCACTAGGCTTGGAATCTGAGAGTTATTGTGTGAGATGGTGGAGTGGAAGGACAAATGTACTTCCTCATCTGCCCTTTCTGGAATCTTCTCTTTGGACTCTCAACTTACATTTCATGCATCAGCTACACTAAGATTTCTTGAAGTCCTAGCATCTGAAGACTTCCTTCAAGACTCTACCGCAATATCCCTTCTTCTCTGAAAGCCTCCTTGATCCTGTTTCCTTCAGGTCAGCTTGGCTAAATGAGACGACCTTCTGAGCCTCCACAGTACTTGGGAAAAAACTCCGTAAGAGCCTCTCTCTGAGTGCGGCCATTTTTGGTGCTTTAATAGATGCGTATGTGAAGGAATGGCCTCCTATTAGTGGGTAACTTTTCTCTTATTGGAAGTTTGGTTCCTTGTGTAGTTAAGATACTGTTACATTGTTCCGATGCCCTAAAAGTTAAGAAGACTCTGGATGAAGAGATCCTTAGGTGTATAGTAGAGAACCATAAAAGAGTCATGTTGTCTTACAGCAGATTATGGACAGGTGAGTCACGAGGCAGCCAAGCAAGCTGCCTTCCGAGTTGCTCTAGTCCTGTGATGCTAGAATGGTGGCATCCCATCCTGCATAAGCCAGAGGACCCCCCAAATCTTGTGCTCTTTTTGATCATTGCCCTTTTGTTTTTTTCCTTAGAATTTAGTAGGTTTCGAAGTAACTCCATTTTTCCTGATTATAAAGGTAATATATATCTATGGTACTTTGTAGTACATACTAGTGTCTGACACCATCCCTGCTGGCACCTGTCATCTTGGTGTGATTATTGACAGCACTGCCTTTCACTCTCAGAAGTATCCTGGCTAGAACCATAACTTACACTGGAACCCTCCTGATTGTACCGGATTTGAATGACCTCTTGCACATACACATACGGGTACTAGAAGCAGCATTGTGTACAAATTACTGTACATCTGATTGTATGTATCTGTATACAGATGCATACATCTGATTACTCTCTTATGAAAATTCCAAAAACAGAATTTCTGAATCAAAGTTCATGAAGGTATTTCAGACCTTTGATACATTATGTCTTTTTACTCTCCAGAAGAGTGACAACCATTTAGTTGGCAAAAGCCTGTATGATATTACTAAACAGGAGTTTGGTTATTAAAATCAGTAATCTCAACACCAGCACCAATGTAACAACTTCAGAAACCAAGAAATTTCTGGGGCTCCTGGGTGGCTCAGTCAGTTAAACATCTGCCTTCAGTTCAGGTCATGATCTCGGGGTCCTGGGATGGAGCCCCGCATCAGGCTTCTTGCTCAGCAGGGAGTCTGCTGCTGCTTCTTCCTTTCCCTCTGCCCCCCCCCCCCGCCCGCTGCTGGAGCACACGTACTTTCGCTCTCTCTCTCCCAATAAATAAATAAAATCTTTGGAAAAAAAAAGAAGAAACCCAGAAATTTCTATTTTTTCCCAACTAAAGTAGGAAAATTAGCAACTTGTACTTCCTCCCACCTCTGGCCCCATTTTCCATTATTTGCAAATGTCCTCTGAGCTGTATTTCTGTGTCTTAAAGATAAATTACCTTTTACATTATTTATCTTTTCATTTAAGAACTTCATACATACCTTATGTTTGTAATCAAGATTACTATAATTATTTAGACTACGACGAATATATTTAATTATATATTAACTATGTGTATTATTATATATTTATATATTTGTGTAGCAATATACTGATATATATCTATATATTGTACACAGGCATCTATCTACATAGAATAATGTATTTAAATGGAGCCCTTTTAATGCCATAGCTTCTCCATTTGTGAGTTCTTTTCTTTTTGCTCCTTTCTCCTTCCCTTTCTCTCCCTTCTTCCTGGGCTAGGTTATACCTTGAAGTAAATTCTTTAGTTAGGGAGCATTTGTTTTAGATTTCCTGGCATATTTGATCTCATCTCCTTCAGGTCTTCTGCAATGGGTGGCCCTGGTCAGGGTGGAGTCACAGATTTCCAGTTCCCCTCCCAATCTGCCTAAAATGGATAAAATGGAGCTCTCTGCACAGCCAGGATTTTGGAAGACAGATACATTTATCGGGATACAATTTGTTGAAATCATAATAAGGCCCCAGCTACTATTTCATTCCACTTTTCCTGTTTTTCTTTTCTTTCTTTTTTTTTTTTTAAAGATTTTATTTATTTATTTGATAGAGAGACAGCCTGTGAGAGAGGGAACAGGAGCAGGGGGAGTGGGAGAGGAAGGAGCAGGGGGAGTGGGAGAGGAAGGAGCAGGGGGAGGGGGAGAGGAAGAAGCAGGCTCCCAGCAGAGTATCCTGATGTGGGGCTCGATCCCAGGACTCTGGGATCACGCCCTGAGCCGAAGGCAGACGCTTAACAACTGCGCCACCCCGGCTCCCCCACTTTTCCTGTTTTTCAAGACAGGATACTCCCTTGGTTGGAATTCCACAATCTTGAGGAATTGTGTCTTTTCTTTTCTTTTCTTTTAAAGATTTTATTTATTTATTTGACAGAGAGAGACAGCGAGAGAGGGAACACAAGCAAGGGGAGTGTGAGAGGGAGAAGCAGGCCTCCAGCCACGTAGGGAGCCTGATGTGGGGCTCAATCCCAGGACCCTGGGACCATGACCCCAGCCGAAGGCAGACGCTTAACGGCTGAGCCACCCAGGCACCCTGAATTGTGTCTTTTCAAATCTAGTCTTGACACCTAGCCATAGCTGGATCCCATAATTATTCACCCGGGAGGGGTTGAGGGGCAAACCTGGATCTCCAGTTGTGTGCTCTCAAACTACCAGACAACCACAACTGCCAAGGCCTCACACGTTTGAGTTGGAACAAGGGCTTAAAGTATTTAGTCCTTCCCCTTCCGGTGTCAAAGATGGTCAGTTAGGTCAAGATCTTGAACAGCCCATGAGCAGAGATAGAAGATTAGTAGGTAAATTCTGTGGCCTAATGCCCTCGGAATTTCTGTGTTCCTTAAATTTGGCTGGCTCAGACCTTTAGATCATTTTTGACCCACATTCATACACATTGGTCTCTCACCTGTTTCCTTGTGGCATCGATCCCTGAACACATTCACACACCAGAGGACATTCCAGGAGTGACTTCACAGGACTGATTTGGTGTTAGGCTACAACTACCAGGTGTGTATCCACATTCAAATATAGCATACTTTCAGTTAGCCAGTCATAGACTCAAGACCAAAAAAAAAAAAAAAAAAAACCAAAAACAAAACGCAAAGAGCATACGATCAATGCTTCCTGTGTTATTTTAAATTCCATTATACCTTCTTGTCATGTAGACGACACTTGCTGTAGAATGTTTGATGCATATTCTAGTATCTTCTGCAATCCTATGTGTTGTTCTGTGCTCTTCTGAGCTGGTCTAGTTTGTTTTCCTTTATAAGTGTACTGCTTCTTTTGAATGCTAGAATGTAAAGGTTGACGATGGCTCTGTCTCTTCTTCTCTTGGAATCTATGGATCCCTTCATTCTTCAGGGACAGGCTATCCTTTTTGCCTTGGGGGGAAAGTGCTTTATTAATCCTTCTGTGATTTTTCACCCTTAAGCCTGCACTCCATCTCCCCGATATAATTTCCTACATGGTCCATTCTACTTCTTGCTGTTTCTAGTTTGAATTTTTAGCTTTGAGATGGTTTTAGGTTTCTCTGTCGTCTCTTTATTTTATTCTCCTAGCTACCCTTACATCCCATTCTGTGGCTCTATTGATTCTTTGAAGTACTATGTCTAGCTCTTTAACTTCTATTTCATTGAGTTCCTGTTCTCTTTGATTCTTTTTCCAACGTGAGTTCATATTAGAAAATGTTCTGGTTACAACTGATGGAAATCTGACTCAAACCAGTTCAAGTACAAAGGGGAAATTTATTGGCTCACATAACTGTAGGGGAGGCGGGGTTGAAGCTGGCTTAAGGGGCACAATGCTTTCAGCAGCCTCTCTGTCTTCTGCCTCTACTCTCATTGTATTAGTTCACGTCTATCTCCTGGTATACCTGGACCCTACAGGCCCTCATTCAAATCCTTCATTGTGGAAGAAATATTTTCCCTCTAGCTAGAGTGAGAAACATGTTAGGAGGTAGCCTGGTTACATTCCTAGCCCTACATCAGTGAGTGTGGCCAAAAAGATAAAAGACAGAATGGCTCAGCTTGGGCCATGGCTTTGCCTCTGTGATCAGGGGTGTGGGATCTGTTATAATAATCCATATATTTTCCTCCATCTTTCTTTTGCGAACTGTTTAGTCCTTAGTTTTGTTGGTGCTCCTGCTTGTTACTTGTTTTATAAATTGGACAATTCTAACTGGGATTGCTCTTTGCCCAATAATAATCTGAATGATTATCCTGAACCATGCTTTTGCCTACTCTGTCCAAGCCTCTTTGTGTATTGATACTGATGGTTGTCACTCTCTTTCAGTTGCTTGGTGGTATATTGATTGGTGTATGTAAGGGATTGGAGGGGGTAGTGTGTGAAGGCAAGGGTTTCCATGTGCCCATGGCTGAAGGCAACCAGCTGCCACTGTTGTCTTTGAGCACTTTGCAATGGATGAGTGAGTAAGCCATCAAATGAGAAACCGCAGCAACTCTCATTGGGTGGATATGGGATGTAATCTAGTGGTCGGCATCAGTGAGGCTCTGAGAACCACATAGACCCTAGCATTAGGTATAGTCTACATAGCATTGCATTCACTCATTTTAAGCGCACAGTGATTTTTAGTAAATTTACAAAGCTGTGCAAACATCACCACAATCCAGTCTTAGAATATTTTTATCGCCCCAAAAGATATATCCTGCCCATTTTCAGACAATCGCTGTTCTCACCCCTGAGCTTCAAGCAATACTAATCTACTTTCTGTTTCTATAGATTTGTCATTTCTAGACATTTAGTGTAAATGGAATCAGAATATGTGGTCTTTGTCATTTGGCTTCTTCCACAGAACATAATGCTTTTGAGGTTTATTCGTGTGGGAGTCAATATCAGAAGTTGGGGCCGTTTTATTGCTGAATACTATCCCCTGGTATGGGCTTAATGGCTATATTTTTTGAACCTCTAAGTGAGATACATTATCTGACAAAGACTGTTTTTCTGATTTGTAGGGAGAATAAAATATTTTAAATTGAGCCTGGCCTGGGTAGTGGCTATACATAGGGCATGAAAACATTCTTTCCCCTTTCCCCTTGGTAGAGTTTGGCACATGCCTCCTCAAAAAAATAAATGTTGCCATTTGGACAGAATCATTTGGCCAGAATATATACATTCATATGCCAACACAGCTGTCATGGGCAGAGAATGAGGACCAGGGAGAGCAGGAGGGCAGAGGATTTGTACAATTCTTGGACTGATGAGAAGCAGTACCTCTTTAAAATATGGACACACAAATGCACTTAGACACACACACACACACACGCAAAATACCAGATACACGCACAGAGACACACCCATGCAAAACAATGAGTACATATCCACACAACGTCAAACAGATACACAAAAGCATTAGCTGTGTTCCAGCATAACTCACTCAGAATGCAAAGTATCTTTGATTTCCTTTAAGGTGAAAATAACGATGGTATATTCTTTCTATTTCAAGATCATTAAAGACAAGGAGACATTTCCCTTTTCTGAGTTAACAAAGTTCAGATATTGGTAAAGAATAAGCTTCACATAAAATAAGTATATTATTTATATCACTCATCCCTCTTGTTGTTGCTTATATTTCTGAAATCACAGAGACAACAATCATGTTAAAGGAAGAGGAGGCAAAAGCATATACCTAGGGGCACCCGGGTGGCTCAGTAGGTTAAGCATCCGCCCTTGGCTCAGGTTGTGATCCTGGGGTCTTGAGACTGAGCTCTGTATCAGGCTCCCTGCTCAGGAGAGAGCCTGATTCTCCATCTCCCTCTGCTGCACCCCCTGCTTGTTCTCTCTCTCTCTGTCAAAAAAAAATTAATTAATTAAATATTTAAGAAAATAAGCACTTACGTATCATGGATCTATCATTTATCTATATCTATTTATCAATCTATCATCTGTCTATCATCTACCATCTATTTCTTTCTTCCCTTTTAGAGACACATAGTATTTCATATATTCATGCACTTATTTATTTTAAATTCTCCTCTTTGGACATTTACATTATTATTAATTTTCTGAACATCTTCCTTTGTAGACATTTAGAGTGTTTATAATTTTCTGAACCAAACTTTTAACTAGCATCCTTGTGCATACACATTTGTGCATGAGTGAGAGTATTTCTCTAGAATGTTTTCCCAGTTGTTGAGTTGAGCAATAAAGAATATCCCAAGTTAAAAGCTTGATAGATGTTGCCAAATTGCCTTCAAAAATGTTGCACCAATTTTAATTCCCATCAGCTGTATAAAGTAAGTTTCCAGGCCCCTCAGTTCCCATTCCCCATTTTTAGCATTCCTTTTTTTTTTTTTTTACCATCTATGTTGGCATTTGTTTTGATTCACATTTTTCTGATTATTTAGAGTCTCCTCATAGAAATATTGGTCATGGAATTTCTCCTTCTGTGTTTGTTTTCCATTTCATATTTTTTGTCCATTTCTGTATCGGATTGTTTGCCTTTGTCTTATTGATTTGTAACAGCTCTTTACATATTTCAATTTATAGATATATATATGTATAAAATATTCTTTCCATTCTGTCATTGTAATACTGTCTTTGTTTGTGGTGGGAATTTTTCATTATTATCAAGCTTTTAAATATTTTTACATCTTGAGATAATTTTAGATTTACAGAAGAGTTGCAAAGATAGAACAAAGAGTTCCTGTATACTCTTCACTCAGCTTCTCCTAATGATACCATCCAACATAATCAGTGTACCTTTGTCAAAATATGAAATTAACACTGGTATGATGGTACTAACTAATTAATGTCCTTTTTCTGGTCCCAGATCTCATCCAGGACACCCTGGTGCATTTAGTCATCATGTTTCCAATATTGCCTCCAATCCATGACAATTTCTGTCCTTCTTTATTTGTCATGACATTAACACCTTTGGTGGGTACTTATCTGTATTTTGTAGAATATTCTTAATTTGGGTTTAGATGATATTTTCTCATATCTGACTGGGGTTATGGATTTGGAGGAAGAACACTTTGGAGGCGAATTGCCCTTCTTACCATATCATATTGGAGATACATGATATTCACATGACTTTCCACTAGCAATGTCAGCCTTAATCACTCACTTGAGATGGTGTCTGCCAGATTTCTCCACTGTAAAGTCATTATTTTTCCCTTTCCATTCTGTATTTGTTAGAAGCAAATCACTAAATCCAGCTTATACTTAAGGGGAAGCAAATTAAGCTCCACCTCCTGGAACTTAGAAAAGAATCTACATTTATTATCTGAAGTTCTTCTGTAAAGAAGGTTTATCTCTTTTCCTCCATGTATTTCTTTATTCTTCAATCATTCATTTATGTCAGTATGGCTTTATGAATATTTATTTTATTTTTTGGACTATAGTTTATTACAGAAATTTGAATTTTGGTGTTTTCAAATTTATCAACCTTTTGTATATGTCTTCTGTGTTTTACATCTTGTAAAAGAAGGTTTGCTGCCACTCTAATAATAATAGTACTTCCCTGAAGTTTTTTGACATTTAAGTATTTAATCTAATAGCAATTCAAATTTGTGTGTGACATGAGAGAAAGCTCTAGATTTCTTTCTTTCATATTTGCCTTTATTTGTCCTAATATCACTTATTAACATTCTTTCTGATTGGCTTGAATTGCCACCATTATCATGTGCTAAGTGGTGGTCACTTTTGTGTGTCTGTGAGAGAGAGAAAGGAGAATCACTCTAGCCTTTCTTCTTTCTTTCTTTCTTTCTTTCTTTCTTTCTTTCTTTCTGCCCATCTTTCTTTCTTTTTTTCAAGTATAATTGATGAACAGTGTTATATTAGTTTCAGGTGTACAATATAATAATTCAGCAATTCTGTACATTACTCAGTGCTCATCAAGATATATGTACTCTAAATCCCCTTTATCTATTTCATCAATTGTCCCACACACCTCCCCTCTGGCAACCAGAGGACCCAAATAGACATTTTTCCAAAGAAGACATACAGATGGTTGACAGACACATGAAAAGATGCTCAACATCACTAATCATCAGGGAAATGCTTTTCTATTTCTATCAAAATTCTACACCATTTTAGTACTGTTACTTTACAGTATGTTTTGATGTCGGGCAAAACTTCTTCCATTTCTTCTTTTCTCAAAAGAAGTCAGACACAAAAAGGCACATACTGTAATTCCATTTATAGGGAATTGTCCAGAATAGACATATCCATAGAGACAGAGAGTAGATTAGTGGTTGCCAAGGATGGAGAGAGAAACAAGTAGGGAGTGACTGCTAAAGGATTTGAGGTTTCTTTCTGGAGTGATGAAACTGTTTTGAAATTAGTGGTAATCTATGCACAGCTTTGTCATACATTAAAAATCACTGAATTGATACTTTAAAAAGATGAATTTTATGGTATGTGAATTATGTCTCAATAAAGCTTTCACTTAAAAAATGAAGCTGAAAATGGATTTTCTGTTTGAGATGAGAAAGTCTTAAATTTAGATTTTGATGATGATTGCACAACTCTGTAAATACTAAAAACCACTGAGATGTACACTTTAACAAGTTAACTTCATGTCTGGAAATTTCATATTCCTAAACCTGTTCAAAAATATAGAGGCAATCTCTGTTAATTTTGTCATCTGATAAAACAAACTTGGAAAATTAAAATAAGGACTTTGAGGAAATTTGATTAACATTTCATTGTATTAAATCATGGAATAATTTGGAAAGACTTGTTAACTTTACATTAACGGCTTGTCCCATTGGGATCATGATGGTCTATGTCCTTCTAGGTAATTGAACAGTTTCTTTCATACAAGTCTTGCACATACTGAGTGCCATTTGTTAGTTTGTGTATCCTTGGTGAATCAGTTTTTCTCTATGAACATTTTCTAATGTGTAGAAAATGAATTTTTAAATTGTTGGTTATGTTTCTGGCTACCTTATCGAATTGTTTATTGGTTAAAGTAGCTTTTCATTTAATTATCCTGAATTTCTAGACACATAGCCATATCATCTACACATAGAGTATATTTATTTATTTTTTATTATGGTATGTTAGTTACCATATGGTACTTCGTTTGCTTTTGATGTAGTGTTCCATGCTTCATTGTTTGCATATAACAGCCAGTGCTCATTGCAACACGTGCCCTCCTTAACAGCCATCACCATGCTAACCCATCCCCCCACCCCCTCAGTTTCAAACTGAAACCCTCAGTTTGTTTCCCAGAGCCCGTAGAGTACACATAGAGTTTAATCTTTTCAGAACAATATTTGCATCTCATATTCCTATTTCTTGTATTGCTGCAATGACAAAGTTCTATATTATAATCTTGTACATTAGATGAGAGAACTGCAATTTCTCTTATTCCTTGTCCTTTTATGTATGTTATTCAATCTTGGTTGCTGTAAGTACCTCTCTTAAGCAAACGTAGTATCCTTGTATCTCCCATTGCAAAGGTAAATTTTTCCTTTTGCAAATGAGTAATTTATGGAAAGAGCATTTGAAAACATTTGAATATTCTGTTTCCAAATAACTTATCAACTAATGATGTTACTATCCTTTGATAATTCTTGCCTGAATCAATTATTACATTGAGATCGCAAGATGGTAATTTTCCTCACTAATTTCCATTATTTCTTCTACATCTGTTAGCCAGCTTTCTACTCTAAAGACAAGGACTTTCTTCATTTATCTCTATTTTGAGGTACCATTATGGACTCATGGATTCTTTTCTTTTCTTTTTTTTTTTTTAATATTTTATTTATTTATGTGACAGAGACAGCCAGCGAGAGAGGGAACCTAGGAGGGGAGTGGGAGAGGAAGAAGCAGGCTCCCAGCGGAGAAGCCCGATGTGGGACTCGATCCCAAAACGCCAGGATCACGCCCTGAGCCGAAGGTAGACGCTTAATGACTGTGCTACCCAGGCGCCCCTCATGGATTCTTTAAAAATTCATGTGTTCTAATCTATTGCTGCCATTATTCTGTTTGGTACTCACATTGTCCCCTATTTGGCCAAGTGTGCTCTTTTAACTTAGATTTTATGTCCTTTTCATATGGATCAACAAAATTTCAAGGTTTACCTTTTACTTTCCTAGCTCCAGCTCTGGAATCAGCCATTTCTCCAAGGATTGTGGTTTCTTTAATTAGAAGATGATATATGGAAACTATAGGGCGCCTGGATGACTCAGGTGGTTAAGTGTCTGCCAGCCAGCTCAGGTCATGTCTCAGGGTCCTGGGATTGAGTCTGCATAGGGCTCCTTACTCAGCAGGCTGTCTGCTTCTCCCTCTCCCCCTCCCCTCTGCTCATGTGCTTGCTCTCTTTCTCTCTCTCAAATAAATAAATAAAATCTTAGAAAAAGAAAAAGAAACTACAATCTGGGCATTTGATGGACTCACTACTTTGGCTGTATCATAGCTTCCAGACTCACAGTGGGCAGAGCTAGGAAATACACGTATGTACATGTAAATATACATATCTCTCTCTTCCCCTCTCTCTATCATCTATCAATCTATCTCTATATCAGAAACCATGAGTTTATGCTGATACTTTCAACTCTAGCCCAAAACCAAAGCTTTGATTTTATTTATTTGCTCAATCTTAGAATGTATAAAAAGTAGTTTTAGAATTGCTAACACACACAATGGTGGAGAAAAAAACACCCTACTAACTAGAAATCAATATTTATTTGTTTCTTTTATATTTTAGTTTGAGGGTATACAGTTAAAATACTTTGTTGAAAAGTTACACTGGTTATTTCTTTTTATTTTCCCCTTCAGTTTGGTTATGTTATTCATTTGAAGTATAATTAAATCCATTTGGTTTTGTTTGTGTCCTATNTATGTTATTCATTTGAATTATAATTAAATCCATTTGGTTTTGTTTGTGTCCTATTTGAAGTTTTCCCTTCTTACCCTTGATAATTTTTTTTATTTTGCTTGTTGTTATATAAAACATGACCATGATTCCAAAGTCAAAACTATCCAAAATCAAATACTCAGAGGAGTGCTAGTTATTGTCCCCAACCCTTCCACCCCATTCCCATCCTCCTCCTTTAGGTAAACAATTCTGTTAGGTTTTGGTTTATCCTTATTGGTTCACAAGCTGGCTCCACACAGGGAGGGCAAGGAGAAACTGAAGAAAGAAGCAGACCATTCCAGGTGGAAGGTGGCAGGTTTAATAAGCAAAGGGAACTTACTTCCTTGTGAGACTTGTCTTGAGTGGCTGCAAGACGAGTGGATCCCTGTGCCTCCCCACCAGAATCTTAAAAGTTTATATAGAGGCTTCACAGCATTGAGTCACATGTACCGTGCAGATGGTCTCAGCATCACCGCACTAGCTGAAGGCTGCATCCTTGAAAACTAGCTCCCACTGTGGGAAGGCTGGGGAGACTGTACACTCCAAGGACAGAGGATGAGGTGAGGAACATCCGACTGCCCCCTTCCAGCTTCTCGGTCAACCAGCCTTCACATCCTCTCAATGACTTTCTCCCTACAATCCTTTCTGTGTTTCCTTTTGCAAAAATAAACATATATAAATACATATATAGTGTATTATTTCATTATTTCTCTTACACAAAAAGTAGCATACTATATTTTTTCTTTTCATTTTATTTTATTTTTAAAAGATTTTATTTATTTATTCGACAGAGATAGAGACAGCCAGCGAGAGAGGGAACACAAGCAGGGGGAGTGGGAGAGGAAGAAGCAGGCTTATAGCAGAGGAGCCTGATGTGGGGCTCCATCCCATAACACCGGGATCACGCCCTGAGCCAAAGGCAGAAACTTAACCGCTGTGCCACCCAGGCGCCCCTCTTTTCATTTTAATATGCAAACCTTGGGCTCAATGAAGTTAAGTAACTTTTCTAGGCTCACAAAGCCAACAAGTGGAGAAACCAGGAAAATAGACTCGTACTCTGATACTTTCCATCTTTTTAATAGTCTCTTCTATTGTGCTTGTAATTAATTTGTAATTTTCAGTGTTAGGGTTATCGGGTAAAAAGAATATTTACTTTTTTTTTTTTGAAATATTACTGCTTCCCAGGAAGCAATCCCAGCTTTTCTCAGACACGTGGATGATATATTTTATGGGCATTTGGAATAGTTCTAATATTTCCTGTTGTGGCAAAGCTTAACTTCAAATTTTATTTTTTTTGAGAATTGAAAATACCCTGCAAGATTACTTGCTTCCTTACCATCCCACACTCCTTCTGTTTAGTCTTACTTTAGATTTCCCAGCTGAGATGTATATTGCCTTCAAAATTTTTCCAGTTCAATGTATTAGGGAGTTGACATTATCATCAAAATCACAGTAACTGAAGCTAGTATACAATTTCTCCTTTTTTTTCCTTCTAGCAGTCAGGAAAAAAAAAATCTACTTTGGCCCTGTTTACAGAAAGGGACACATATACAAATTCTCTATTTCACTAGTATGTAAATTAATCTAAAATATCCATCAATCACAGAAATAGTTTGAAGAGGGGAGAATGGATCAGTTAACTTCAGGCTTTGGATACCCACCTCTCAACACACTGAGTAATTTTCCTGCCGTGCAGCATTTTAAGTGAGAACTCATTGCTTTCTTCACTGCTTGGTTCAAAAGACTCTAGAACAACAACATAAAGCCACCAGAAATATGAAGCTTAAATTAAGGGAAATAAAAGGAAATATAGATCAGGGGGAAAAAATGCCTTTAAGGAAAAAAAAATGTGATCATTGAATTGTACAAATACAATGGATTATCTAAAACTCCCAGATATAAAATTATATGATCTACATATAATAATATTTTTGCCTGTGCCTTTCTAATATCCTATGATTTATGCCTCTTGTTCTTTCTCTTATCTAATTGTATTGGGTATTAGTTAAATTACATATATTTGTTATGCGGTTCCAGTGATAACAGGATTTTTAAATTTTTCCTGCCTGTAGGATTTTGTCACTATTTTTAAGTGAAATTGGCCCCTTCCTTCCTTCCTTCCTTCCTTCCTTCCTTCCTTCCTTCCTTCCTTCCTTCTTGCATGTGCTCTGTCAGGTTTGGATATCTGAGTTATGTTGGCTTTTAGAAAAAGTGCTCGGAAGTCTTACCTCTTTTTCTATGTTCCAGAGCAGTTTACTTTGGGACTAGTACATTCTCCTCTGTTTGTGTAAGAGCTAAGTGATATAACACCTATAAAAATCTTAGCTCAGTGTCAAGCACATAGTAAGCACTCAGCTAGTATTAGCTAGGATGGGACATGGTTAGATCTAAGTTTCAGGCAGTTTTTGTTTTTGACATGAGTGACAAATGCATAATTACGGAAGTTAGTATAGGAGAAGAATGGCATAGGATTCTTCCCAGGAAGAAAGTAAAATAACCATTGCTTTTAATCTATTCATCAAAAGACATGCAAAAAAAGGGACACATAATTACAAATGAGCACATTGAAAGTTCCAAGACCTAAGTCCTCTTCAGTAGCTCCATTTTTCAAGGTAACTCAATACTCCTGTTTTAACTCCTCTTGATACCCACTCAGACCCCATTGTTCAGTTGGTGCCCCCATCNCACTGCTTTCTTCACTGCTTGGTTCAAAAGACTCTAGAACAACAACATAAAGCCACCAGAAGTATGAAGCTTAAATTAAGGGAAATAAAAGGAAATATAGATCAGGGGGAAAAAATGCCTTTAAGGAAAAAAAATGTGATCATTGAATTGTACAAATACAATGGATTAAAACTCCCAGATATAAAATTATATGATCTACATATAATAATATTTTTGCCTGTGCCTTTCTAATATCCTATGATTTATGCCTCTTGTTCTTTCTCTTATCTAATTGTANATGTGATCATTGAATTGTACAAATACAATGGATTATCTAAAACTCCCAGATATAAAATTATATGATCTACATATTATAATATTTTTGCCTGTGCCTTTCTAATATCCTATGATTTATGCCTCTTGTTCTTTCTCTTATCTAATTGTATTGGGTATTAGTTAAATTACATATATTTGTTATGCGGTTCCAGTGATAACAGGATTTTTAAATTTTTCCTGCCTGTAGGATTTTGTCACTATTTTTAAGTGAAATTGGCCCCTTCCTTCCTTCCTTCCTTCCTTCCTTCCTTCCTTCCTTCCTTCCTTCCTTCTTGCATGTGCTCTGTCAGGTTTGGATATCTGAGTTATGTTGGCTTTTAGAAAAAGTGCTCGGAAGTCTTACCTCTTTTTCTATGTTCCAGAGCAGTTTACTTTGGGACTAGTACATTCTCCTCTGTTTGTGTAAGAGCTAAGTGATATAACACCTATAAAAATCTTAGCTCAGTGTCAAGCACATAGTAAGCACTCAGCTAGTATTAGCTAGGATGGGACATGGTTAGATCTAAGTTTCAGGCAGTTTTTGTTTTTGACATGAGTGACAAATGCATAATTACGGAAGTTAGTATAGGAGAAGAATGGCATAGGATTCTTCCCAGGAAGAAAGTAAAATAACCATTGCTTTTAATCTATTCATCAAAAGACATGCAAAAAAAGGGACACATAATTACAAATGAGCACATTGAAAGTTCCAAGACCTAAGTCCTCTTCAGTAGCTCCATTTTTCAAGGTAACTCAATACTCCTGTTTTAACTCCTCTTGATACCCACTCAGACCCCATTGTTCAGTTGGTGCCCCCATCACCTCAGTTTTGGGAGCGTAGGCTTCTAATGGCTCACAGCTGCCACTTCTCCAAAATGATGCCCTCAGCCAGAGGGGAGCTCCCTTGCACCAAGCTTACAGCCCCCCACCCAGGACAGCCCAAAGGCAATGACTGACTGACAAAAGGATTTGTCTCAAAGCGGGACCAGCTCTGCAGTGCAGTTCATACTCCTGGGCTCCCCATTGGGCTGGAGCTGGACCCCAGCTGAGATCATATTCCTTCTCAGCCCCTCTGTCCACCTTCTCTGCTTCTCTCTTTCCTTTTCAAGTGTCCTGAAGAGTACATCCTGAATAAGTCTTGTGCACGTGAATCCCTGTCTCAGACTCTGCTTCTGGGGGCCTCAACTTTACAGAGCCATGTCAAGGGAGGAGGTTCTGTGGGCATGGGTGTTGGAAGGTATTAAGAAATAAAGGAGAAAGTAAAAGTTGCTCTAAATGAGGCAAGGAGTGGGATTTATTGTTGGGGTCCTGAAAGGAAAGGAGAGAGTAACCTAGAGAACCATGGTGGGAGCCAGTCGGCCAGTGAACTGAGCTGGATATCTGCCCTTGATACCTCTGCAAGCTTCATCTATCTGGGCCTGTGACTTCACACCTCAGCTTATTCCTTCATTGCTTTCACTGCACACAGCCTCTTTGGCATTAAGCAGCATGACTTTTCAAACCACCTGGCCAGCATCCTGAACACGTCCCACTGACTGTTTTCCTTGCAGGTGCCCGGGTGATTTACAGAAACAGGGATCTCCACTGGAAAGCTGGTTGTGATTGTAGGTGTTAAGTCCTTGAGGATGCCCTTGACCTTAGTCAAAGGCAAGGGTCATGTTCTTCCCACTTCACATGTGTGGATGTGAACAGTATCTGCCAGAGGTAGGAACGTTTAATGCTTTTCAAAGCAGTGTCATACGCACAGTAATAAACTGATCCCAAGAAACCTCTGTGATACAAATAATATAGGTAATAACTTTGTTTCTAAATGATGAAAAAGTCAGTGTAGTGTAAAGCACGGGTTCTGAGATCAGCCAGCCTCAGGTTCCAGTTTTGACAGGAAGATATTCTTGCATCTCATTTATCAGACAAGCTTGGTGTATACACACACACTGTGCGTGTGTTCCTTGAAACATAATTTGGTAAGTTGGTTGTAGATCTGTTGGCTTTGAATCATTTTCTTAAAATTCACTCTTTCATCCATTCACTGTTTATTGAGCTCCTGCTGTATGCAAAGCTGTGGAAGAGTTCTAAGGAGAAAGCCTAGAGGAACATGGACAGAGACTGAACTCAGGTTGTTTAACCTTGTTAGGGAGAGACAAAATACAGCAGTAAACACAATACCCTTATATTGTGATAAGTGCTCCGAGGACACAGTGCTCCGAAAGAAGCAGAAACAACCTGTTCTGGATTTGTAAATGAGAGTCTTTGTTTGGGTTTCCTCCAAAGCAGACCCTAACAGAGCATGGAGAGCAGGTGGCTTACTTGGGAGGTGAAGAAAACACCGGTGGGTGAGTGGGGAAGTGAGATAGGAAAGGCAAGACAGCTGACAGAGGACGTGTCATGAAGCAAGCTACCACGGAGGGTACCTGAACCTTAATCCCACAGGGGAAATTTGGAGCCAATGTAAATCTGAGGCCTAAGCTTTATTCTACTCAAAGGCAAGGGAGCTGGGGGCTGTTTATACTCCAGCTCAGTCATGGGTCGGGGCTGCTCCTGGGAGACGTTAATTCCTCTGCACTTCTAATGTGAACTTTTTTTCTTTTTCTTTTTCTTTTCTTTTTTTTTTTTTTTTTTGAGACCTAGGAACATTCTCAGCAAAGAAAGGCAGGTGCTGCCAGTTGGACGTTGGACAGGTATGCTCT